>NC_136517.1:60626216-60678716 GCF_053919585.1 Euprymna scolopes | reverse complement strand
CTCTCTCTCTCTCTCTCTCTCTCTCTCTCTCTCTCTCTCTCTCATACAAGCTAGAAGCAAATAATAATACTACTAATAATATATATGGACGTATGTTGTCACCGTGTGTATATCCTATCCGAGGTACCCAGCGCTACTTGAGTTCGACGACAATAACGCCAACATCCTAAGGAGTCGCTTCCTCCCGTTACGACTTACGACTTTGAAAAAAAAAATCTCTTGACTGCTACTGCTAAGAGTACCACTTACAATGTAAGCTGACAGGAGTAAATCTCTTTCTATTTGGCTTTTCCTTATATATATATATATATATATATATATATATATATATATATATATATATATATATATATATATATATATATATATATATATATATATATATATATATATATATATAAACTCTACTTATATATTCATTTAATATCAACCTATTTACTTAACTAGCCAGTGGTCTCTCTCTTGCGAAAACTCTCTCATCACCCTCTCTTCCTCCTCTCTCTCTCTCTCTCTCTCTCTCTCTCTCTCTGTTGTTCACCCTTTCTATATAATCTGTTTGATTATATCTACCTCACTATATATATATATATATTCTTATATACTTAATATCAATTTATTTACCTAACTAGTCTGTGATCTCCCCCTCTCTCTCTCTCTTTCATTCACTCTTTCACTCACTTTCCCCCTCTCTTTCGCCCACTCTCTCTCTCTCTTTTACCAGTTTCATTACATCTACCCCAACTCATATATTCATCAGTATCAGTATAACTATATAGTCCCCCCTCTCTCTCTCTCTCTCTCTCTCTCTCGCCTTTCTCTGTCTATCCCTCTCTATATTCCTCACCTGGTTCATTACATCTACCACACAACTTACTATGTTCATTTAACATTGAACTAGCCAATGGTCTTCCTCCCTCTTTCTTTCTCGTTCACTCTCTCTATTTCTCAACAACATTCTTCTCTCCCTCTCTTTCATTCACTGCCCCTTACTCTCTCTTTTACTCCCCTCTCTTTCTTCCCCCCCTCTCTCTTACAACTCTTCTTCAACTTCCCCCTGTTTCATTGTCTTCAACTTTTTCTCGTTATCACTGCTTCTAATCTTGATATTCCAACCCTTGAATGTGGCATTTTCATCATTAATTCCCTTATAGTTGTCCAACATAGAGCTTTTTCGCTGTATCATGGCCCTTTAATATAGCTAGACGTGGCAAATGTTTTCACACTGAGATTTGAAACCTAATCGGCTAATCACTTCTGTGATGACAAGTCAGAAGACTTAGCTCTATGCAACCAAAACTTACTCCGACACGAAGAAAGATTATAACACACGTCTTGTTTTGTTTGCACTTATGCTACCAGTTGCTGACAGAACTCTATTCCATATAGAAGAATAATGCTTTATGCCAAGTGGAAATTGTTATTTACCATGCTAGACAACTCAACCCACATATCTGGTAGAGGGAATGATGGTTGCTACTGAATGTAAAAATGATATTCTTTCACAAAAAATTGAGTACTTCTGGTCATCAGAATAGTAAAAAAAAATGTGGACAAATAAATAGTTTCATTTAAATGCGATATAATTTCTTTTATTTCCAAGTAGCAGTTTTAGTAGCTTCATTGGTAACGCACCAAGCACTAAGCATTAGGGTCTGAGTTTCCAATCTCGCTATGCCTAGTCACACTGATGAATGGTAGAGATAACAAAACTTTTATCTGTATATATATATATATATATATATATATATATATATATATATATATATATATATATATATATATATATATACGCTATGTTTCATTTCATTGTATGTAATATTTATTGTATGTAATATATATACGCTATGTTTCATTTCATTGTATGTAATATTTATTGTATGTAATATATATACGTTATGTTTCATTTCATTGTATGTAATATTTATTGTATGTAATATATATACGTTATGTTTCATTTCATTGTATGTAATATTTATTGTATGTAATATATATACGTTATGTTTCATTTCATTGTATGTAATATTTATTGTATGTAATATATATACGTTATGTTTCATTTCATTGTAGGTAATATTTTTTGTTATTCAAACAACAAAAATATCACATAGGTGAAACCACCTCAAAATTTTACAAAAGATATTATGATCACAAAAGTATAGTTAATTACAAAGCATGCAGATGTAGTATATCATTAATCGTTTTGAGGAACTTAATAATAACGGATGGTTGTTAGTAGTCGAAATGGAAAATCTTAAGCTGGGTTAGGATATGTAGATTTTTAGACGATCCTTGTAGATTATATCAAAGCAGGAAAATAGAAATTTTTATGTTTAAGAATACAAAAAATCTACTAAATTGAAGAAATGAAATTGTTATAAACTGTAAACATAGAATAAACTTTATTTTGAGACATATATATCTAGTCAGGATCCTTGCCCGGACCAATGTGACTCTCTCTCTCTCTCTCTTCAGATTTCCCTGTCTTCCATCAGCTTAATCTGGAAAGAGAGAGAGTCACATTTTTTCGATAACTACTAAATAAAAATATTTTAATATAACTACTAAATAAAAATATTTTAATATAACTACTAAATAAAAATATTTTAATATAACTACTAAATAAAAACCCCATTAAGAGAATTATGTTGGGGACATATGTAAAATTAAAAGTAAAATCAAGAGCTAATGTCAGAAGAAATTGGCTAAACTTTAGTGAGTGAAGAAGATATGTGTTAACGTTTTAATAACAAATTAGCTTTAAGTTGACCGTCGGGTTAGGGTTAGGGAGGGAACTGAGTTGAGATTAGTGTGAACGTTTTAATTAGACAATAATAATTAATGGTATTATTTGAATTCCGTGGACTATTGTTTTACCTTAAGAATTGTTTTCATAACGTTTTAGTCGTAACCTCCTGTCTTCTTCAGTTATATCTTGCCAAACTTTGAAATCTTTCTATTAAACTCAAGAACAAGCATGAAATTTCTTTAAAACATGGGGGTAGCATGCTCTCATTCCGTTAGCCATGACTGTCTTATGTAATTAAAAATTGTATTATCTCTCAGTCCTTGTTTAGAACGAGTGATTTTTTTCTGACAAAGGGAGAAGAAAAGGCTGTATTCTAGGTCGGCAGTATTTTTGCATGAGCAGTCGTCTTAAATGTTGGAAATTTTCTGTTTCTATTTCTATCCTTGAAACCATGTCACTTATAAGGGTGCTGGAGATAAACGTTTAACTGAGCTGACATTATCCGCCTGATAGTCAGGGATCCAAACCTTGGACTAACCACTAAGTAGGATGTCCTATCAGCAGGGGCAAAGTACTGGGGCGGTTGTATTGCAATTTGGTGAATGGATTCTGGACCATTCACTAGCGTCTGGTGGGGGGCTTCTTGATGCCATATTAGTAGGTAATTATTACGGCTTTACCTTATCATAGTCTGCAAAAAAAAAAAAGAAAAAATATTTCTTTACTTCTTTTTCTTCCTTTCTCTCTCTCTCTCTCTCTCTCTCTCTCTCTCTCTCTCTCTCTCTCTCTCTCTCTCTGTCCTGCTCTAACCAATTCTGTCGACCTATTCCACAAATCCCAATACTCCATCCTGGAAAGTCTCCAGAAAAAGTACACGATTAAACCCACACTCTAAACTTCCTACGTAGACTCCCACTACCATGTTTCCTTCTCCAACATCAGGGGTCTAAGTTCCAACCTTCCAGAGGTTGAAATCCAATTACAGGAGACTAAACCAGACCTTTTTTTTCTCGTGCGAAACTGGCATTGGACCAACTATTTCCCTAGATGAGTTCGTAATTAAAGAATACCCTAACTTAACATCCAAATCTGACCCCCAAGACTGCCATGGGCATGGAATATGTGCTTACATTAAAGATGGTTTTCCATGTGGTACAGACATCTGCAGAGAAGACCCTAAATTGCCCTATATGTGCTTTTAGATTGCACTAGCTTACATCACTGTGTTTATATTTGCCCTCTATCGCCCCCATAACAGCGGATATCTTTTTTAAAAATTTATTTCAGTCAGCTTTTAGACGTGATAACAGGAATTTATTTCTATGAAGGCAGCTTTGTATAACATCTAACTTTTTGTTTAAAATTTCCTCTTTAGAATTCACTATATGATATGCCTCAAGTAAACATAGATTACATCTTTTTTATTTACTCGGTTTATACTTTCTAGATTTATCTACTATTGACCATTTTAATTCAAATTCTTTTTTATTCTTACGTAGTTCCCTAACCTAATCACTTAAAGCAGTTGTGTTTCTCTTCTTATTTTTAATAATTATTTTTGTTCTATCCTTATTTCTATCATTATCCTCATCCCGATTTGGTTCATTCTCTGGTTCAATTTTAAATGATGCAACATGGTTTCGGTATATATCCTTAAAAAAACACCCAGTTTCCCCTAAGTATATCTTTTTACTATTATCCATCTTAACTTTACATTTGTACACAATTTCAGAAATTAAGCAATTGCCCTGCAATGGACATTCGTTAGGTGTTCTACAGTTACATTTTCTCTCCAAATTCGCTTCACCTGTTTCAATCCTCACTATTTTGTTTATTTCACCATTATTAGAACCTATTATAGTATTACCTAGATTCGCAACTGTTAAGAATGAAAATTTAACTGTGTTCTTATTGATTATTTTACTTAGTCTATTTTGTGGAGGGTAAGATTGTAGCAATTATTTTTTAAAACTCTTTAGGGATATTATTTTGTATATGTTCACTGAAAGGATTAAACTAGACTTGTTTTTTTGCGTCTATTTATCTTATTCTTAATAGCATTATTGTTATTATATATATATTATATATGTATACATTATTGTTGTTATATGTTTCTTCATTTAATTTCATTCTTTTTAATCCTCTTATTATTTTCATGCCTATTTTATTCTTTACATTTCTTCTTCTTTTCATTGTTATATGATAGTGTGTAGTTTGTTCTATTTTTATTATCCACCTCCTTTATGTATGTGATCTTTATTGATATCCTGATCTAATTAAAATTTCATTATAATAATCCTTATTTTTATCAAATAAATTCTCATTTTGTGATAACCTGGATATTCTTATGATATACTCAAGATAATACCTTTTTTCATATACTTAGAATGATTAGATTTATAATCTATATAGAAAAGTGTTTGATTCGGTTTGGGATACCGTTCATAAGTATTGCCGTTGAGATTTAGAATTATATAAAAAAAATCCACTATTTTACAATTGCAGTCTAGTGTTATTTCTAACTTGAGTCATTAAAACATAGTTTAATTTTCTTTCTATTTTTTCTATAATTCGATCGTTTGAATTAACTAAAAATAATGCATCATCTCTATATAGCCCTCCATTTAATCTCGGTATTTATTATGGCTCTCCTTTATGTATGTACAGACCTACCAGGTCAGTAAATCTGACAGTCAGGAGATCCCATAGTAACATCAAAATGGTTTTCTCTATCCTTTCTTGTCCATAATTCATTATCATATCTAATTAAGGTTTTCCTCGGTAGTTTTATAATATCTATTTCTAATCTATTTACATTGGTTTCACTCTCCGTCAATTTTAGAGCTTTCTAAAATAGTTCAAGAGTTACAGATGGTTAATATGAGTCAATATCAAACACAATGAATTTATTGTTTTGGTATTTAGGAATTTTCTGGAACCAATTTATCACCTCTCCAGAAGAAACCAAAGGTTATGTTAGATTTTAGATTTTAAAGTAGGTATAATTCTGTCCATTATTTGTTTTACTAATATTACTTAAATAAGAAACACACGGTTCAATTAATCTAATACTAGGTTTGTGATCTTTCAATAAAAACCGTGGGTTAAGTGATATATATTTCTATTTTATCTTGAATGTTCATTTTTTTTTTCAAATATTCCTAATGCTAATAGATTTATGTTAGACAGATCTTCTTCTGTTGCTTTTTTATAATTTTTATTTCATTCACCAAAAATAAGTTATTATATGTTTCAAAGTTTATACTATATATGTTTATTGTCTTACCTGCTGGAACTATTATGTTAGGATTGTTAATTATTTTTTTTAATACCTTATTTGTGCTTTTCATTTTGGTGTTCAAGTATTTTAGCTTTTTTTAAAAAAATTTTTTTTAACTCTTAAACCCTTCACAAGGTTCAATATGTCCAATTAAAAATTTTCTAATGACTGTATCTGTGGTGGGCATATCCTTGTTTTAAATTTGTACATTTTGCAGTTAATTTATTTTCTTGTTTTCTTCTGAAAAATTTCCATCTGTATTCTTATCCAGTGTGGTGACACTTCATTTTTAGTATTGTAGTGGTAAACCCTCCATTTGATTATTTTTTATAAATTCGTTCACTGCTTGGATCATATTCATTATGTATACCTTATGTCTTGGTATTGTTATGTTCTTTGGTGAAAATATGATTTCCTCATTTGAGAACATTTTGTGTTTATTAGTTTATATTTCATATATACTAATATGTATTCATTTATTAGTATATATTTTACTTGTGAGACATTGACTTGGGTTATAGCTTAGTTGGATAATCACATCACTTGTTCGAGATGAAGTAGATCCATTCCATAGTCAGATTTTACCCCGGTTTGCTTGATCTGTGTTAGTTGATAGACTTTCTTATGTGTGACATATTTGCTCATGTGGCAGAGTACTTGCCTTGCATGCAAGAGGCTCGAGGTCCGAATCCCGAGTTCAAATATGTCTAACTGATGAGCCCAAATGAGGGCGAAACTCGAGTCTTGGACTTCCAGTTAGTTCGCTGTCATGGCTCCTGTGTGTACTGCGACGTTGTTTGGCTGTGAAAATAATTATATAATCTTACATTCTGAATATATATATATATATATATATATATATATATATATATATATATATATATATATATATATATATATATATGAGGGGATCAAAGAGGAATTAGAAAATTCTTTTAATGGAGCTCTTATTGTTCTAATAAAAAGATCAGCATACGAAATGGAGCTTAGATACAGAAAGAAAAATTGACAATACAAAAGTAGATACTAGAGCACCCCCTCTCCTCTTCTGACAAGAAGCATTAGGCTTCGAAATACCTAGGTATAAAAAGCATTTATAACCATCCATATTCATGTATTTCCCTTATAAGACTGATATTATTAAACCTATATGCACTAGTATATACTTTTGTTTTGCTAATTTTTCTTTTATATATATATATATATATATATATATATATATATATATATATATATATATATATATATATGAGCTAATAAGCTGCCTGGCATTGCCCGGTCATTAAATACGCATTAATATTATATCTTAATTCATGCAGATTTCTTATTATAGAACCATTGTAACATAGCATGTATAGGCGCATATGAGAAAGTCAGCAACAGCCAAAGGATAGCTGGCTAGTGAAAATATTAGCAACAGCGACTGTTAAAGCATGTAAGAAAATTAGCAAGTGTGTGAGAACTTGCGTCACAAGAAAAGGAGAGATAAATACACCATGTGGTTGAGAGGAGAAGGAAATTGAGCACAGGGCAAGAAAGCGCTGGCTTACAGCCAGCATGAGGTGGTGAGGCAAAAGACTTTTAAAAAAAATGTTTGCGCAAGATAATGAAATGCGTTGTTTTGGAATAACCACAAATAAATGTTTTTCATTTGCATTTAAAAAAAAAAAATGCCGAGTGGGATTTTTATTTCTTTCATGCTTATTTTTGTTTGTTCCTTTGCGATAGTGCCAGACGGCATGTTGGTCCGCGAGGTTTGAAATGTAATGACGCAATTAAAAAGTAATAGTTATGTTACAATTACAACGAAACACCAATTCTCTATTGATTATTATCCAATATATGGTAATGCTTTCAAAAGTTAAAAAAAAAAAAAAAATGACTTGGTAACCATCCGCTGGAATCAAAACCAGAACGTTTAGCGCTCCAGGCTTAGTCGTTATTTATCTCTCCATCATCGTTACCAGCTGAGTTACGGACAGATGGATATGGAAGGCTAAAAGCTGAAAATTAAGTGTCTTTAAGTTATGAATGTTTCATTTTGCATATTTTCAAAAGTAACAACAAGCGTAATGTTTTATTTGATTTACCATGCCAACGTCAACTGTTTTGTTTTCATTTTTAACCTTTTTAATTTTCGCTGGCTAAAATCCAAATCGAAAGTGTGCTATATATATTTCGTACACACACTGACAAGGTCACTTATATATATATATATATATATATATATATATATATATATATATATATATATATATATATATATATATATATATATATATATACCAATCATGCAGTAGATAGGAAGGTTTACTAGACAAAAACAAATGTAAACGTCATTCTAAAATAAATATTAATATCTATATTAATCTCAACCAAATAAAAATATATATATATATATATATATATATATATATATATATATATATATATATATATATATATAACATTATATATATGTTTGTGTGTGTGTGTGTGTGTGTTGAGAATAATGGAAACAGTATTCCGACGAGTTAGGAAGACAAAAAAGAACAAACCAAGTTATGTGTTCATCTTTATTCCTCTGGATGAATGAAATTAAGAAAACAAAACACCAGTACAAATATTTGAAAATGTATTTTTGATGTAATGAAATGTATGACCTTGCTCTATTTCAGAAACGAAAAAGTTGTTGGAAATTCGAAAAAGGGAGCGGGGGGGCATAGAGTTCTGGGAGAAAGTAAGATATTTTTATGACGTCATATAGCCGTTAATATATTTAAAAAGATATGATGCAATTCATACGCTTTTTGGAACAATTATGACCGTTATAATTCAAATATATATATATATATATATATATATATATATATATATGAACAAATGATTAATAAAACATGTTAAAAGACATCTTGAAAAAGAGTTAAAAACATATTTAATTTTAAAAAAGGAAGCACAAGATAAGTGGATAGTCCTTAATCCGCGGAGTTTCGAAGAAATACTTTCCTTCTCATCAGAGGGCAGGAATTAGCAAAATGCAGGATCGGATTTGCATATAAAAGTATTTAATTAAACTACAAGTAAGTCAAAGATCTTACTTGGTTAAAAAAAAAGGGTGAGGTAAGGGGAACAGGAGACAAAAGAAAAATAATAAAAAGATTTCACATGAATGGATAGTCCAGTGAAAGGTAAAAATCCAAAAATGGTAAAATCCAAAACGGTCGAATTTAAAATTTCAATCCAATGGGTAAATTCCAAATGGTCCAAAATCATCCAAAAGGCAGAGTTCCTTGGAAAAAAGCGCAAATGGAATGAATTCCAAATCATTAAAAGAAAAGCACTAGAGATAATATTTAAAACACGTCTTTTATATATATATATATATATATATATATATATATATATATATATATATTCTGTGTGCTAGAAGGTTTTCATCATTCATTCTATGCAATTATGCAGAATGTAGAAACCATGCATAAATAGAATTCAGCCTAATTATGAAATAGAATCAGTCATCTATTAAGAAACCATAAAAAATAAATAAGTAATTAATTAACGCTAGTTTTTCAAAGAAATATGCAAATAAGTTAACCTTTGCGTAGTCGCTCGCATGTTGCATGACTGAGTATTAAGAAGTTCGGTTTAATAATTTTTAAATAGGAAAAACAGGCTTTTCGTATCAATTTTGGAATGAGAAAAAACTCGATTTTATAGGCTAATGATAATAATTGCATGGTTTTAGTTTCCTAGATGTAAATCCACTGAAACTCATATCTTTATTAAAGAGTGCTCAGTGAAAAACAGAGCATGTTTATAGCATGTTTATTCATACAAACATTATTATTCCGGAATTTGGTCTAGAAAATGATTTTTTTATCCTAATGACATGGTATCTCTAAAAAGATATACTGCAAAAACATATTTGCACATGTGTAGGCTAATAATGTTTGTATAACTTAACGTACTATGACATGACTTCTGTTGCCAGAGTTTGAATCTCTCAACTGGCGTTAATCATGACACCTTGCACTGGTGATTCCCGAAAGGATGAAACACGAGTGTTTGTAGGTATTTAATAATTATTATAGTAAATAATAATGTCAGCCCCTTTAAGAAACTTGTTTCTTATCGTTGAGCACTTTTAGTTGTAATAAAGATCGTCATATAATGATTAGATCACTCTGACTGACGTTAAAAGCATTTAATAAGAATAAATGTTTAAATTTCAACTGTATTTCTCACGGTTGACAGTAGCTGAGTGGTTCAGGTCCTTGCTAATGAAGCCAGACATGACTTCTGTTGCCGGGGTTCGAATCTTTTGACTGGTGTTAATCGTAACACCCTGCACTGATGATTCCTGAAAGGATGAAACACGAGTGT
The DNA here is from genome assembly GCF_053919585.1 of Euprymna scolopes. NCBI lineage: Eukaryota > Metazoa > Mollusca > Cephalopoda > Sepiida > Sepiolidae > Euprymna > Euprymna scolopes. Next base: position 60,668,328 of record NC_136517.1, on the reverse strand, counting down.
CCGTAGGTATTTAATAATCATTATAGTAAATAATATATATATATATATTTGAGTAAATAATATATATATATATATATATATATATATATATATATATATATATATATATATATATATATATATATATATAAAAAGAAATTTAATTTAAACTCTGTAAAGTAGAATTTACAACAAATTTATTATTCAACAGGGAATACAAATTGAAAACTGTAAAAAATTCCCTTATTCCATGGAGTTTCAATGAATGGCTCTTATTCTCAGAGAAAAGTAGTTAGCAAAATGCTACTAATAGGCAGATTATAAATTTTGCTGGCTGACAAAACATAAATTGAAAACTACAAATTATGAAAGAAGTCACATTTGTATGAAAGTTTCAGAAATATATAAGTCAAAAGAGTGTTCCAAAGGAAATCCAGACTCGTTAAAGAAAAATGGAAAAATGTGATACAATCCAAAGAAAGTGTTGATTATTCAGATGAATAGATGCACACGAAAAAATCCAATAGAAATTGTAATAATCCAAGTCGTTGAAAGGTAAATTCCAAATGTTAAATGGCATCCTAAAATTATGGTAGAAGATTTTTCCACTGGAAAAAATATGAAGTCATATAGCTATTATTTGCCTCCCGATAAGAGAGAGAGAAGAATCCCATATGCTCGTATCGGCTGAGAAAAATGAAAATTTCTTATATTAATCCTCTATCTCAGAAAATTGAGCTTTTTCATTTAGTTAAGCTTGTCCTATAAATATTAATACTAATATTTATACTTGATTTAAGTTTTAAAAATGATTCAATTTGTAAGTTTGAAAAATTTTTTTTTGAATTTGTGTTCTTCTGCTGGCTTCTGATGAAAAGCATTTAGCTTTGAAATGCCATGGCTTAAAGAGATTTCTCCGTTATACCTTTCTGTAATCCTTATTGACTTGAGTTCCTATATAACTTTACTATTTATCTTCTTAACTTATTCTCTTTCTTTTTCTTTCTCTCATATATATATATATATATATATATATATATATATATATATATATATATAAAAAGATCAAGAAGTAAAAATTAAGTTTACAAGCAAAAAGCTTGTGTAAACTAAAAGAGAATATAAATATTAATATTTATATAGTAATCCAAACCAAATAAAAAGGCTCAATACAACCAAAATAGGAAATGGAGCTTGTCATAGAAGAACACAATTAAAGATTGTAAATTATATGATGAAAAGGAACGCATTCTTTGAAACCCTGTGGATTAAGAAAATTTTAATATTTCTTTTTGAATATCCTGTCGAACAATAACTTCTTGTAAATTATAATTTACAATCTTTAATTGTGTTATATATATATATATATATATATATATATATATATATATATATATAAATTTATAAAATATATATGGCGATTGAGCTACACTCTAGGATTCTTCAGGCTTATGCGCATAAACCTGAAGAATCCTAGAGTGAATGAAACGCGGAATATTCAGTGTAGCTTAATCGCCATATATATTTTATAAATTGCTAACTAGCTCTACCTACGTATTGAGCATTTTTGAAATAAATACTTAAAGTTTATGCATAAATTTATACTTTTGTATATTAATTTTATGTGTGTAAATGAAGTAGTTATATATATATATATATATATATATATATATATATATATATATATATATATATATATATATATATATATATATATATAATTAATGGTCCCCATATTTTGTATAAATTAGTAATAATGGATTTAAGGTAGGAGGAGCTGTATATAAAGAAGAAATATCTTTACTTATGAAGATGTGCTGGAATATAAAATTACTTCAATCAGCCTACTTGTTGTGGCCTTAAAAAGCTAAACAGAAAGATGACAATAAGGAGGTAGAGTTAATAAGAGTATGCATTTACAAAAAGTACAGAAGTGATGGCTTTTGCCAGAGATGGCTTCTGGATTGATTATAGAGACTCTGTCTCAAGTACCACCGTTATCACTATTCATACTGTCCAGAATAGTCCATATATAGTGATCCAATAGGTAGATCACCATAACACTGAAGAATTCCTTTGATGAAATGAATCACAAATGTTCCTGTGTAACTCGCTATAAGTATATGTTTATACTACTACTACTACTACTACTACTACTACTACTACTACTACTACTAAGCTCTTCTTATTTTTATCTACTAACAAATCATCGCTTATTAAGGTCGAAGGATCATTCAAGGGTAAGGGTTAATGAGTATCCAATGGACGGCAAGACAACACTGTAAGGATTGATAACAATTGTGGAAACTAAGCAGAATTGATTATCAAAGAGGACGTCTCAACTCGAGTTTGTTAACATTGGGCTTGAAAACGACTATGTTGTAGTAGCTGGAAAGCATCCATGTAGTAATGTGTTCCACTGACGGGTAGTTCTTGGAAAGTAACTTTGCTCAGGGAAGCTCCGTTTAGGTTTAGGTACATAAAGGAAGAAAGTAAAACTATTTACAGTGGCTAAAATAATTGTTGCAATGAATATTTTACAAAGTTGAACCATAGAGTGAAGCTCAGTCGAGCAACTACTATTATGATAGAGCAAACAGAGACTAGCAACGTCTCTACTATGAGAAAAAGAGTGTAAAGAAGAGAAGAGACCATTTCCCCTTAGATTTTGAAGTTGCCTTTCCACTCTATCAAGGCAGAAAAGGATGCTTTCAGTGGCACTTCTCCAGATGTTGCAACATTACTTCATATTAGGATGTTATTTTTTTTACATAGGAGTCACTACTTATCAAGGCCCGAAGGCCACTCGAGGATAAGCCTTAATGAGTGTATAGTAGTCAATGGGACAATATCGTAGTAATCGTTAGTAGTGGGAATTTGGTAAATTGGATTACTTAAGGGGGACAGCTCATCAAGAACTTGTTTACATTGGACTTGAAGATAACCAAATTGTAGTCGGCTGGAAAGCAGGCAAACGGAAGAGAGTTCCACAGGTGTACAGTTCTAATGTATTTTACTCTTATGCAGATAGAGGATTGTGTTCTGGAACGATAGAATGATCCAACCATTTTTCCAGTTTCCGTAGCCACGGTTTTGATGTAGATATTCCATTTCAGATCGGGAGTGAAATTTAATCCTAGAAGCATATTTTCAAGGAGAGGGCCGTTCATTTCAATTGGAGAAAAGTAAGAATCCGAGTGTTGGTGATGAAAAAAAGAGAAGCTTGGTTTTAGTTCCACTGTTTCAACCCAGTCCACCACAAACATGGATCTGTTAATCAATCGAATTTTGCATTCGCCATTATATCACAAAACAACAGCATGGAAAAATGCTGAAATAGCTTGTATTACTGAAAGTTGAAAAAACACACACAGCAGAAAAAAAAAAAAAAAAAAAAACCCTTAAAAGTCGTCAAATTTTATTAACATTTCTCCAAAACGCAAATCTTGTCAATCAATCGGTCCTGGATATATCCAGTGGTGAGGCCCGAGCTTGCGGGCTTTGGGGAGTATGGAGGCACCCTTTAATTGCCATTGCTCCCAGGTCTACTCTGACCCGGAATGGTAGTACCTGTTAGGGTCCCAACTATGGGTTAAATAGAAACCGACTTGAAAACAACAAATATATTCTATAAAAAAAATTTTCTTCAAAATCTTTGGATTCAGCATTAAATAACCTGAAAAGGGTTGATATGCCGTAAAACAAAAAAACAACCAACCAACTTGTCAATCAAGTAACCTGATGCCAAAAAAATTTTTAAAAATAAAAACTCAATCTTTTCTTCTTTCACTGAACACTTGACGTGGTCCCAACTCATGATGTTAGCATTTTCTTTTTAGAGAAATTACTCCTCCTTTTATCTCAAAGAGAATTTGTGTATGTAAAAGAATACTCATTTGCATAAGTGAAATTTTATCATTAGACAATCATAACAAGGGCAATGACGCACGAGGTGACCCTCACTTTTCCCATGTGGACCTTCATGGTGACAGTACAGCAAATTCCTCAGAAGACATTCCATGAAAGAACTTTTAAAACAAGCATAGGACTACAACATGTAGCGATGGGACATGGGCTAGAGCTTGGTAGGTTGTATGCGACCTGTTAGATTTGAGACTCTTTCTTGAATCCTGTCTAATAGGGAGAAACTAGTGCTAGATGTACCAGTCCAGATGTGACAGCAGTACTCTATGCATATGCGTATGGTGGCTTTATAGAGATATAGGATATTGGCAGGAGCAAAAGAAGTGTTCTAGCACGGTAGAGAAAGTCCTCATTCTTTGCAGCAACTGTGGCAATGTTTTCTATGAATTTGTTCCAGTTCATGTTACCTATGAATATTAGGTCGGAGAGTTTAAATGATGATCCCTCAGGTAGGATGATATTAACCATGGAAATCGGTTGTTGAAATGGTTTCTCATAATTGTTAAAAGAAAGGAAGTTTTGAATATTGTCATCCTTTTATGTCTCCACTCTATTACAGACTGGAGATTATTTTCTAAGGATTCGTCATTGGATATGTGTGTGTCCCATTTTCCTGCATGTCGAGAGCAGAGTGTTGTGTCATGATCAAATGTACCCATCTCAGACACAATTGCATCAAAGAGGTTGTTTATGAAAATCAGGAACAATAATGGTCCAAGGATCGATTCCTGGGGTACGCCAACACTAATGTCATGTTAAAAGTATGGCCATCGAGAACAACCTACATCTTTCCGAAAAAGGATCTGCTTATATTCCATATTTCCGATGGTAATATCATACGAATTAATGTTCAGTAGAAGACCTTTCATGTTAGACCATGTCAAACAGTTTAAATATACAAAGCGCTACTGTTCTAGTTTGACATACTTTATCTGATGTATGGTATATGCGTTAAGAGATGACCATTATTATATCCGCAATAGAACACACTTGTCTAAATCCATAATTTTTATCGGAAAGAAGTTTAGCATTAACAAGGTGGTAGACTATCATTAGATTGATTAACGATTCAAAGATTTTAACAAAGAATAGGAGGAAACTGATGAGGCAATAACATTTTTTTGTGTGTGTATGGGGGAGGGGGTCAGTTCTTTCACCAAAATTCTTGAACACTACAGAGGCAACTTTCCAGCTATCAAAGAAGCAAAATTCTGGGCTGCATATGTTGTAGCGTTTGGAGAGGACAGAGGCCAGATCAGCAGAGGATGTCTTTATTACTGTAAAAGTAATTAAGCTCAGTCTTTGGAGGTATTAAGGATGTTTGTTTTTTTATAGTATCTCAGACTTGGGAAGGGCTAATGGTCAAATTTTTAAATGCGGCTTCTGTCTGCAGTGGGAAATTTGGGAGGGAGTGGAATCTAAGGTGGAGTTCAGTGAAAATCTTATCAGTTACCGTGCAGAGGACTTTAAAGTGACTGAACACTGGGAGAGTGGTTGATTGTCCATCATATGCCACACTATTATAGATTTTCCATAATTCGTGCTTTCTTAATTTCTGTGACTCAATACATTTTCTGATCATCTCGTTATTTTTTTAGCTGCAGTTATTACTAGAACTATGACAACAGCATATTCCTTTCCTTGTTTTGATTCTCAGGTATATATCCATTAATATCTTATATGTTTTTATGTAGAGTGATGTGGTTCTCGGTTGATTGTGTCTAACTGTGTCAGATATATACCCGAGAGTCAAAACAACAAAAAGAATATGCTGTTGTCATAGCCCTAGTTATTACACACCATTATTTCTTGATTCTATAAACCTTTGTCTATTTGTATTGGACTTGTAGCAGTTGAACATATGAAATGCGTAATGCCTATGTACAATAGCAACTGCACAAGTTCAAGTAGAATCATTGGGAAGAGTGGGGCTTGCTACAGAATTTCAGATCGGGGGCATGTGCCTCTATGCCTAACTAGACCAATTTAGTTACCTCATTTGCACTGATACGTAGAGGGAGAGAAATTATTACTCCATTGTTCCATTGGTGTGACTTAATGACATTGTTGTTTGCCACATCTTTACATGGACAGCCATGTTTGCCTGGATTACCGGATAGGTTTATATATAATTCAAAGCATTGTAGGTAGGGTAGACTATCATATGCCTTTTGACAATCGATCCAAGCCATATCTAGATTCATTTGCATTCTCCTATATTGATGAAGGATGGTCTTATAAATCAACAACTGGTCTTTAATGTCTAAACACTTTCTCCTGCATCATGGCTGTTCTTTATTTTGAAGTATGTTCCAGAAGAGAGCTGTTCATGGATGTCTTTAACTAAGCCAGTGAAGAGCTTGAGATAGCAAATGGGTCTGTATTTACTAGAGTGTTGTGTTTCACTCATTTTGGCTATGATAGTTGCATCACATTGCTAGTATGCCCTTCTCACCTCTCATCAGTCGTGAGTTGCCTAAGTCAGAAATTGCATAAGTTGTTGATGAGAGTTATTTTGTTATTTTTTAATCAATCCGATGTTTGCTTTAACATTCCAGTCATTATCTTTGGCTCTGACATTTCAGGCATATTTTTATTACTTTGAACTATATCCAAAATCCACTGGGCCTCTTGATTTCATAGATCTTTAATTTCAAACAGAGACCTTCAGTAGTCTTCTAGCTATAATATTGGGGAGGGGAGCTTTGTTACTGTGATTGTGTCATTTATGAGTTTCTTACATTTTTTTTTAAATGTTGTTTGTGAATTTGTCCTGTTCTTGTCTTTTTCATGTATTTTTTGGGCAAGTGCTGGAATCTTGCCTTTAAGCTCCTTCTCAGCGATTTTGATTCCCTCTATATTTGTCATATTTTGAAGTGAACCTGAATTTAAGGAGTCTGACTTTGTTATATTCTGACTATGTGATACTCTGGGTTTTTGTAGGTCTGACTTTCAAGTCTTCATTTGTGAAACTCGCCATATCTACAGCCGATTTGCCTCTGCTTATCTCCTGTTCATGTGTGGAGGCCACTTGACATTGTTTATGCTTTACCTGATCCAGTTTTATTCAGTAACATTAACAGGATAATCCTAATCCGTACTCCCACCTCACTCATATGTTCACCCCCCCCAATCCCATTAACCTATCTTCCATCCCGTCTTACGCTCAACTTACTTTGAGCTTCATCAACAATTCACAATCTGACCTTAGTCATGTTTGGCCTGCTCTGAAAAAGGCAGAATTAATACTCTGGCGACCTTGAAACACATTTTGATGTATTTTTGCTTTTGATTTAACCCTACATTTTATTTAAAAAATTAACCTACCTTACCCTCTCTCTCTCTCTCTCTCTCTCTCTCTCTCTCTCCATATATTATATATATATATATATATATATATATATATATATATATATATATATGGAGAGCCATGTATTTTACAGCTGTCCTTTTTTAAAATCTCTGAAACAGCTACATTGTAGGCAGCTGATGATCCCCGGTTTCTATTTAAAAATTTTAGTTAAGTTTTTTTTTTTCATTCTTATAGAGTTGAATTCTCTTTTTGTAATTGTACACTTTTTAGAAGTCGGCCTATTCAAGTGTGCGATAGGTTAAATTTATTTTTTACTTTTTTGAATTTAAACTGCATTCTTTATTTTTATTTTTCCATTTTTCTTTTACTCAAAGCTTCTTTAGACTAATATATATATATATATATATATATATATATATATATATATATATATATGTTTCATGTTTTTTTTTACAAAGAAGTCACCATTTATCAAGACCTGGAGGCTACTCGAGGATAAGGATTAATGAATGTACAGTAGTCAATGGGACAACATTGTAGTAATCGTTAATAGTGGAAATTTGGTAAATTGGATTGCTTGGACGGCACATCAAGAATTTGTTCACATTGGATTTGATGATGCCAGCTGGAAAGCAGGGAAATGGGAGAGTGTAGTTCTAAAATATGCAAAAGTAAAAACCAGCAGGATATTATTTTATTCAATTTATTTACACAAAATTACAATAAGTCGCTATAATAAGTTTACTTGTCAGGCTTAAAAGATGTTGTAAGACGACAATAAACCTCTGGTCTTACTCGAGACCAGTCATTTAATGAAAGTGAAAACCAAATAGAAAAAAGTAAAAAAAAAAATAGAAAGAAGTGAAAAAAATAAATATGTTTTATGAAAATGTATGCTTTTGTAAATATTTTCTATTCTTTACGTATAGAATCTTGTTGAATCAGAAACTCTGTTAAGGTATAAAAACAGAGCATATATAAACAAATAATGATTTTGCTATATTCCAAAGTACAAAAATCTTTGGTATATTTTACAAATTTGTTTTGTTCACAGGGAGCAAGCAATACATATATATATATATACAAGCACGTCTGATTGAACATGACAGAGTTATTCTTTTTTTCCGAGTTCTCTGGATATCTTTTCCATTCGCCGAGCAGTCTTTTTGATTTCAGCTGGTATGTTGCATGAAAAAAAAAAAATTATAAATACACCAAGCCTCAAAGGAAAAGAAAAAGAAAACGATAACAATAACAATCACTCCTGATAATAATTGGATGCACCGATAGAAAGCGCTTGAGAAGACTATAGCTGAACAACAACTTTTGGGCGCCATTTTATACAACATGCCAGCTGAAATTAAAGAGACCGCTCGGCGAATGGAAAAGATATCCAAAGAAAATCGGAAAAAAGAATTACTCTGTCATGTTCAATCAGATGTTCTTAAATAATTAAATAGTGACTTGCTGCCAATATATATATATATATATATATATATATATATATATATATATAAGAGTAAATAGTTAATAAAACATGTTAAAAAACACTTTGAAAAAGAGTTAAAAACATATTTAATCTGAAAAGGAAACACTTAATAAATAAATAGCCCTTAATCCACGGAGTTTCAAAGAAATATTTTCCTTCTCAACAGAGGGTAGGAATTAGCAAAATGCGGGATCGGATTTTGCAGACAAAAGTATTTGATGAAACTGCAAGTAAGTCAACGATCTTACTTGATAACAAAAAGTGAAGCAGAGGGAATATGGCGAAGAAAAAGGTGATTTCACGTGAATGGATAGTCTGGTGAAAGGCAAAGTATCCAATGACGGTAAAATCCACAAATGTAAATCCAAGACAGTTAATTAAATTTCCATTTGCACAAGTAAAATCCAAGGAAATCGTGTAATTGAAAGATGGTCCAAAATAATCCAAAAGGCCGAAATCTGTTGAATAATTCACAAATATGTACAAGGAAAAGGGGAAAAAATTCCAATAATATTATTAAAAGAAAAATAAAATATGCATTTAACATCGCTGCCGAGACAAAGTGTAATTAAGAAAAATCAGTGAAGAAGAGGAGAGAAAAAAAAGAGAGAAAAAAAATGAGTGAAGAAGAAGAGGAAAAAAAGATTAAATGGTGATAGAATCAAATATAAAATAGAAAAGCAAATGTCAAAATGACCCAGACAAGATGACGTTAAAAGGCGCAAAAAATATAGGGCAAAAAAGAGGTCAACTGAAAAATACAGGTTATTAAGAAACTGTCAGCAAGAGTCATTAAAAGACACTAAATGAAAAAAATTATATATATATATACATGCATACATATATATATGCATACATATATATATACATATATATATATATATATATATATATACATATATATATATATATATATATATATATATATATATATATATATATATATATATATATATATATATATAAAACAAGTTTGCTATATTCCAAAGTCCATGGTTTTATTCATCTTAGCAATCATGTTTTCAAAATAAAAACTTTGGTACATTTTACAGATCTGTTTCATTCACAAGGAACAATCAATATTTGTGTGTCAATATTGGATATTTCTCCCATGAACTCATCAGAAAAGAAAAAATGCACAACGATGTAATATATAGAATTTAGAAAGAACAAAACAGCTCCCATCAATCCATTTCTCGTATTAGTATGCATTTTTCTCTTTACGAAATGTTTGCTTTTTTCTAATGAGTCCATAGAAAAATATCCAATATTGTGATACAAATATTGATTGATATCTGTGAATGAAACAGATCTGTAAAATGTACCAAAGTTTTTATTTTGAAAATTGATTGCCAAGATGAATAAAACCTTGGACTTTGGCAAAACTGATACATATGTCATCATCATCATCATCATCATCATCATCATCATCATCATGCAGTCCGTCAGTCTTGACGATGACTAGTTAGGGCTTCAGTGTTTTATCCCTCGGTGTTGGTGTAGTCTCACTCCATCACCACAGGACTTTTCATCTTAGTTCCAAACTTGCTTGCGCAGTTTAGGTGCAGTATCTGTTGCGCATCAGACAGACACCCTCTGAACCTCCAGTGCTCATGTCCAGTGGAGCGAACCCGCGACGACTGGCAGCAGAGGAGACCACAGCTTCTGGCCAAAAGTAATCTCAGTGAGGTAAACAGTTGCCCTTTCATGTCCGCTACTACACCTTTTCTTTCTGAATGAGGTTCCATAGCCTTTTAAGGAAAACTACAAGGCAGCAGTAGGATTTGAAGTCAGAGTTCCCATCTAGCCTTTTGCTGTGATAAGGCCCACAAGTTAGTGGTTGATTTTGGGGTTGGTTCCCCTAGTCTTCGCCCAACCAATGGCACCCACAAAACAGTGGGGTAGGGGTTGGTAGTGTGCCAGGGCATGTCCACACATCGGTGGGCCATAACGCACTACCTCTGGGGTCCCCTACTACTCCGAGATCTCCTACAAGTTTAGCCTGGGGCCGCAAAGCACCCAGTTACTGTGTGTGGCTAACATGGAGGCACTATAGGAGTCTTGATGATGTAGAGGCTATGAACTGGCAGGGAAAAGTTATGCATAGCTGCTCCTTTTTCACCACGAGGTTAGCCAGCGGTGTTAGCTGGAAGCAAGAAGGAATGCAAGCATGAACTTAACACTAACTTATACATAACACACTAGACGCATCACATCCCTCTGCCAGATTAAGAATCCAAACGAACACACAAAATTGTATACGAGCATAGTTCAATAAGTAACGTCCACTATTTTTTAACTCAAAACGTTGAAGAGCTTCGAAGACAGGAGTAGTACCATTAAAACAAGCGACTTTTTGTGCTCCAGAATTTATTTTTCTACATAGTCACCACCATTCTCAATGCACTTTTCCCAGGAATTCAATGACACATCTCTGCTTCTGACGCACGTCCATGACAGGGGTTTCTTTCTCACACTGTCAATATCTGCAACAGAGAGATGAAACTCTCAGTCATGAATGCATAAGCTCCGTCATCATAAAAATGCAATTAGCAACCCCCTCTGATCGATTTGGGTGGAATAAAAAATAGAAGGCTAGTCTTTTTGCTAGTTGCAAAGTATAATATCTGTTCTGATCCTACATTTCATTTTTTATGCCCACAATTAGTCAAGGAGAAATCCTTCTAGACTGACAATTTGGATTTTTTTTTGTCTTAATTCAGAGTTCTTCTTTTAGGGTAACTGTGTTTTTCCTACATGAAAACCTGACTTTGTGTCTAACTGTGCCCTTATGGAAAGACCAGTAAACAGAATAGTGTCTGGTCTTTGGGCTATGATACAAGTGTGCTATCTGTTCTGTCACCAATCAGAAAAGGAAGAATTCTTCTTAATTAATGGCAATAACTTTTCTCACTCCTGAGTACCCCCATAGAAAAAGGATTTTGATGGAGAAGCAACTAAGTAGGGAATTTAATTTTGTAATTAAATTCTTTTTGCAATGAAATTTTTAAAAGCTTTGTTTTAATCTTTAACACTAATCAATTAATCTTTAAAACTAATCAATTAATCTTTAAAACTAATCAATTAGGTTCATAAGAGTAGTGGTCGATGGGCAGAAATCAGAAGCTCATAGTATTAATGGTCCATTAGGGGTCCATTTTGGTTCCAACTCTCTTCCTGATCTATATTAATGATCTTCCAAATCACATCCTTAGATCATTCATAGACATTTTTGCTGATGACACTACCATCCATGGCAGCACATCAAAGGCTGTAAATGACCAAGTTCTCTCTGATTCTCTCTTCTCTGATCTTGAGCATGTGGTAGAATGGGAAAAAAGTGGCTGGTTACTTTTAATGCATCTAAAACCAAGCTTCTATCTTTACATCATCAACGTTCTGATCCCAATCTGGCATAAATTGAAATGAACGGCTCTCATCTTGGGGAGGCTCCATGTTTTGACAATGTTTTGGGCTTGACCTTTACTCCTGATCTAAAATGAAATACGTACATCAAATTCGTTGCCAAGGTTGCTGGAAAAATGATGGAATCTTTCTATCAATTCAGTAGATATCTCATTGTTGATGCAATTCTCTGCCTATATAAGAGCCAGGTATGTCCAAGGATGGAGTATTGCTGTCGCATCTGGGCAGGAGCTGCTAGGAAGACCTTATCCTACATTGACAGAGTTCAGAATAGACTTCGTAGCCTAGTGAGAGATGTCCTGTTCTCTTCCCTGCAACCTTATTCTCACAGAAGAGACGTTGCGAGCCTGTCTCTGTTTTATAGTAATTTTCATGACAAGTGCTCGTCTGAGCTCCAATCTATGGTTCCCCTATCGCCAAATATTCACAAGAAACACTCATTTGGCTGCAAACACTACCAATAATTTTTTTTTTTACAAATGAGTCACCACTTATCAAGGCCCAGAGGCCACTCGAGGATAAGGGTTAATAAGCGTACAGTGGTCAATGAGACAATATTGCAATAATTGTTAGTAGTGGAAATTTGGTAAATTGGATTACTTAAGAGGAACGGCTCATCAAGAAATTGTTTACGTTGAACTTGAATACAATCATATTGTAGTCAGCTGGAAAGCAGGCAAAAGGAAGAGAGTTCCACAGGTGTGTAGTTCTAAGAAAGAAACCTTGTTCATGGAATTTATGATTTGGTTTAGGCACAGATAAAGATTGGGTGAAATTATTGGTAGTGTTTTCAGCTAGACGAGTGTTTCTCGGGAAAGTTTGGCGAGAGGAGACCATAGATTGCAGCTCAGACAAGCACTTGCCATGAAAATAACGATAAAGCAGAGAAAGGCTTGCAACGTCTCTTCTGTGAGAAAGAGGTTGCAGGGAAGAGAAAAGGGATTCTCCCACTTGGCTACGAAGTCTCCCCTACTCTTTATCTGTGCCTAAACCTAAATGTAGATTCCATGAACATAGCTTCTTTCTTATAACTGCACACCTGTGGAACTCTCTTCCGGTTATCTGCTTTCCAGCTGACTACAATATGGCCATCTTCAAGTCCAATGTAAACAAGTTCTTGAGGAGCTGCTCCCCTTAAGAAATCCAATTTTACCAAATTTACACTTCTAACGATTATTATGACATTGTCCTTTTAACTACTGTACACTCTTTAACCCTTATCCTCGAGTGGCCTCTGGGCCTTGATAAGTAGTGATTCATTTGTAAAAAAAAAAATAGTAACGAACAAATAATAATGTGGATGCGAAGAACATACATGCTTGAAGTTTCATAATGTAAAGGTTGGAATGATAAAATTGTCGCCCTAAAGAAAACAACAGTACAGCTTTATTTTAAAACTTTTATTGAAAAATCAATTCAGGTAACTTGATTATGTAGTAGAGCTGACATCTATTCAATGTAGCCGCCTTCAGCCTCAATCACTGCCTCAATATGGGTCCGCAACTGGGAACATGCCTTTTCCACAAGCGCCGGCGTGTGCTCGGCAAATACTCGGTGAATGGTGGCAATCAGGCTGGCTTTGGTGTTGTGGGAGGTCATGTTGGTGATGTTCTCGACATATGAACCAATGAAATAGTCCAGTGGGTTCAGGTTGGAGAGGAGGAGACAGTGAAAGAAGGGTACAAAGTCGTAGCACAACTTCTGAAGTCAAGCCTGGGTCACTTTGGACTTATGGGTCCGCACCGAGTCCTGCTGCCACACCTACAACAACAAAAATGGCAAAGTAAAAATTTGCCATTATGGATGCTAAAATAGATCTCGGGAGTTACACTGTTTAACTACATCTTTAATCATGACATTCGAAGTTGCTACAGCATCGCACCAATCAAGAGCAAGATGAGGCTCAGATGGTTTCTATATGTGTTAAAGTCTGCTGACGAGACCGCTACAGAACTTGCACTTAAATTTGAAGTTGTCAAGAAGTGATAGAAAACATGATATAAGCAGATACTCTTACACAATAACCTCTGGAAAACTGTCCTTCAGCCAGACCGAACCTGTGATCAGGCCAAGTGGAGGCAAAAATCCATTATTGTGAACTCTGTTTGTAGCTCGTGTACAATGTGAAGAAATTTTCTGTCTCTATGTCTATCCTTGCAGCCATGTCACTAGTAAGGTTGCTGGAGGTAAACGTTTTCATCTGGGCTGACATTAACCGCCTGATAGTCAGGGACCCGAACCTTGGAATAACCACTAAGGAGGCTGTCCTATCAGCAGGTGCAAAGTACTGGGGCTGCTGTATTGCCATTTGGTGAATGGATTCTGGACCATGCAGTAATCTCTGGTGGGGCCTCTCGATGCCATACTAGTGGGTAATTGTTATGGCTTTACCTTATCATGTGTTACAAAAAAAAAAAAATTTCCTGTCTTTTCTCTCTTACTTTCCCTCTCTGTTCTGCTCTAACCAAGTATGCTGACCTGTTCCACAAACCCCAAAATCCTCAACATGAAATATCTCAAAAAAGAAAACACGAATAAACCTAGAACCCGATCCTCCTACGTAGACCCCTATTACCATATCTCTTTCTCCAACATCAGGGGTCTACGTTCTAACCTTCCAGAGGTTGAAACCCAATTACAGGAGACGAAACCTGACATATTATTTCTAAGCGAAACTGGAATAGGGCCGACCACCTCCCTAGATGAGTTCATAATTAACGGATACTCTAACCTAACATCTAAATCTGACCCCCAAGATCGCCACGGGCATGGAATATGTGCCTACATTAAAGATGGCTTCCCATGTGGCAGGGATATCTCCAGAGAAGACCCTAATCTACCTTATATGTGCTTCCGGGTTGCACTTGCTAACACCACCGCATTTATATTTGCCCTCTATCGCCCCCACAACAGTGGAGTTACTGTCTTTAAGAGTATATCAGAAAAAATTGACCACGTCCTGTCTGCTCATCCCTCAGCTAACATTCACATTTGCCGTGACTTCAATGTCCATAATGTGGAATGGCTGACCCACTCAAATAAGACTGATGATGAGGGGAGGTTCTGTCATGATTTTGCCATGCCTATGACTTTACTCAGATTGTCTGCGAGCCCACCCGTGTGCCCGATAGTACCGGTCAGTTTGCAAGCCTCCTAGACCTTTTTCTATCCACTTCCCCTGAGCTATGCTCATGTTCCATTCTATCTCCTCTGGGATCCTCCGACCACTGCGTCGTATCAGTTAAGATAAAAATGAAATATAATAAATCTACAGACGTACCTCTCCACCGTACTGTATACTGATACTTTATGGCGGACTGGTATAGCTTCCGTACATTCATATCTGATCTCCCTCTCCATTCCATGTTTAAAAAGGATGTGTCCTCTATAGTATCAGATCTGACCGAATGGTTACTTGTAGGCATAGGCCAATTCATACCATCCAAAAAATTCCAACAAAAACCTAACAGCCAGCCATGGTTCTCCCCAGATTGTGCTGCTGCTATCGCACACAGAAATCACTTTTTCCATAGCTACCAACGTAATAGATGCACTGAAACTAAAGCTGCTTTCAGAATCGCCAGTAACCATTGTAAAAGAGTAATAAAAAATGCAAGAGAACTATATGTGCAATCCGTTAAGTCCAAAGTAGCTGAGCAGCGGCTTGGTTCCCACCAGTTCTGGCAAATAGCAACTAGGATCTTGAACAGAAACGTGCGCTCTATCCCAACCATTATCAATCGACCAAAGGTCATCTCGACAGCATCCGACAAGGCCAAACTATTTACCAAAAACAAAAAAGCAGAAATAACCTTCTTAGCGACACGCAATATGGTTTCCGCTCTGCTAGATCTACAGCAGATGTGCTAACGGTTATATCTCATAGGATTAGCGAATCTCTTGACAAAGGCTTCATTTCTAGGGCAATTGCTCTCGACATATCAAAGGCCTTCGATAAGGTTTGGCATAAAGGCCTACTACACAAGATTTCCAGCTACGGTATAACTGGAAATGTTTTCTCTATGATTAAATCATTTCTATCTGATAGGCTCATAAGAGTAGTGGTTGATGGGCAGAAATCAGAGGCCCACAGTATTAATGCTGGAGTCCCTCAGGGGTCCATACTGGGCCCAACTCTCTTCCTGATCTACATCAATGATCTCCAAAAACATGTACTAAAATCTTTCGCTGACATCTATGCTGATGATACGACCATCTATGGCAACACATCAAAGGCCATGAATGACAATGTTCTCTCTGATTCTCTCTCCTCTGATCTTGAGCGCGTGGTACAGTGAGGAAAGAGGTGGCTGGTTACCTTTAATGCATCTAAGACCAAGCTCTTATCTCTACATCATAAACACTCTGATCCCCATCTGGCATCAATTGAAATGGATGGCTCTCGTCTAAGGGAGGCCCCAGGATTTGATAAGCTCCTGGGTTTGATCTTTACACCTGATCTTAAATGGAACACATACATCAAGTGTGTGGCCAAGGTCGCTGGGAAAATGGTAGGATCCTTCTACCGCTCCAGAAGATATCTCACTACTGATGCAATTCTCTATCTATATAAGAGCCAAGTACATCCAAAGATGTAATACTGCTGCCACATCTGGGCGGGGGCTGCTAAAAACAGCCTATCCTGCCTTGACAGAGTACAAAATAGACTCCGTGGCTTGGTGGGGGATGCCCTTTTCTCTACCCTGCAACCTCTTTCCCACAGAAGAGATGTAGCGAGCCTGTCATTGTTCTATCGTTATTTCCATGGCAGGTGCTCGTCTGAGCTCCATTCTCTGGTCCCCCCTCGCCAATCTTTCTCAAAAAACACCCGACTAGCTGAAACCACCGTCAATAATTTTCCCCACTCCCTATCTGTGCCTAAATCAAAACGTAGATACCATGAACAAAGCTTCTTTCTTAGAACTGCACGCCTGTGGAACTCTGTTCCGCTTGCCTATTTCCCTCCCGATTTCAACCTGGATGTCTTCAAGTCCAACACAAACAAATTCCTGATGAACCCCCCCCCTAAGTAATGGCACCTTACCAATTCTCCAATACTATTGCTACACTATCCCTTTGATTACTGTACACTCAATAACCCTTATCCCTGAGTGGCCATTGGGCCTTGATAAGTGGTGAACTCCATGTAAAAAAAAAAAAAAAAAAAAAAGTAGATTTTCATGTCAATCCTGTTGATGGATCGAATTCAATCTATGGAAGTGAATATAAGATTTTGATATTTCTTTCAAAAGGTGTGATATTCATTTACGTAATAAATTTAGAACAGTCAATATCAATCTGTGGTTGGAGAGAAAAGAGAGCAGTAATAATTTTTTCTTATTTCCTTTTACACATATGTACCCTGATTCTTACCTTTAAATCTGTCTTATTTATTTATTTATTTTTTTTTACAAAGGATTTATCACTTATCAAGGCCCGGAGGCCACTCGAGGATAAGGGTTAATGAGTGTGCAGTAGTCAATGGGATAATATCGTAGTAATCATTAATAGTGGAAATTTGGTAAATTGGATTACTTAAGGGGACGGTTTAACAAGAATTTGTTTACGTTGGACTTGAAGACGACCAAATTGTAGTCAGCTGGAAAGCAGGCAAACAGAAGAGAGTTCCACAGATGCACAGTTCTAAGGAAGAAGCTTTATTCATGGAATCTACTTTTAGCTTTAGGCACAGATAAAGAGTTGAGGAAATTATTGATAGTGGTTTCAGCTAGACAAGTGTTTCTCCTGAAAGTTTGGTGAGGAGGGAACCATAGATTGGAGCTCAGATGAGCATTTGCCATGAAAATAATGATAAAGCAGAGACAGGCTTGCAACGTTTCTTCAGTGGGAAAGAGATTGCAGAGAAGAGAAAAGGGCATCCTCCACTAGGCTACAAAGGCTATTATGAACTCTGTCAAGGCAGGATAAGTCTTTTCTAGCAGCTCCTACCAAAATGTGGCAACAATACTCCATCCTTGGACGTACCTGGCTTTTATATAGGTAGAGAATCGCATCAGCAATAAGATATTTACTGGAGTGGTAGATCGATCCCACCATTTTTCCAGCGATCTTGGCAACAGATTAGATGTACATGTTCCATTTCAGATTAAGAGCCTAGAAGCTTGTCAAAACATGGCGCCTCCCCAAGACGAGAGCTTTTCATTTTAATTGATGCCAGATGGGGATCTGAGCGTTGATGATGTAAAGATAGAAGCTTGGTTTTAGATGCATTAAATGTAACCAGCCACCTGTTTCCCCATTCTACCATGTGCTCAAGATCAGAGGAGACAGACTCAGAGAGAACTTGGTTATTTGATTTGTTGCCATAGATAGTAGTGTCATCAGCAAAAATGTCTACGAATGCTCTTAGAATGTGATTTGGAAGATCATTGATGTAGATCAAGGAGAGAGCTGCCCATCAACCACTACTCTTATGAATCTATCAGAGAGAAATGATTTAATAATGCAAAAGACATTTCCAGCTATATTGTAGCTGGAGATCTTGTGGAGTAGACATTTATGCCATACCCTATCAAACGCCTTTGATATGTCAAGAGCAATTGCCCTAGAAAGGAAGCCACCATCGAGAGATTTGCTAATCCCATGAGATATAACCGTTAGTACATCGACTGTAAATCTAGCAGAACAGAAACCATATTGCACATCACTATTATTAGTGAGGTGATTGACTACTTTTCTATTTAACGCAGATTCTAGCAAATTACACATGGCGCACAGGAGACTTATTGGTCTGTACTGATAGGAAGATGACCGATCACCTTAATTCTTAATTACAGGCCGTACTGATGAGGTTTTCCAGGGTGTTGGGAAGCAATTCTCGTTAAAAAAATGCTAAAATATCTTTGTAAGTATGTGAGCTAGTTTTGGTTGAAGCTTTTTCAGCACTATAATTGGAATACTGTCAGGGCTAGTTGCTTTACTAGAATCAAGGTTTTTGATTAGCTTGGCAACATCATGCACAGATATTTGTGTCACATAGCGTGTTTTCTAATACAAGAGGAAATATGGGGGGGGGGTGAAAAGGGTAGAGTTAGCTGTAAAGTTCTTGGTAAAGTGTTTGGATTTGTCTCATCCTAACGAGATTACCTCAGTTCCATTAATGATGGTTGGGATAGAGCAAACGCTTCTGTTCAAAACCCTGTTTGCTATTTGCCAAAACTGGTGGGAACCAAGCGCTGCTCAGCCACTTTGGACTTGAAGGACTGAACATACAACTCTCTCGTGTTTTTCATTACTTTTTTTTTTTTAATACAGTGGTCACCACTTATCAAGGCCTGGAAGCCACTCAGGGATAAGGGTTATTGCAAGTACATTACGTTAGTGTGGAGATTTGATGAAGTGTTTACTTAAAGGGGTGGTTCATTAGGAATTTGTTAACGTTGGACTTGAAGACATCCAAGTTGTAGTCAGGTAGGAAGCAGGCATACGGAACAGAGTTCCACAGGCGTGCAGTTCTAAGAAAGAAGCCTTGTTCATGGAATCCACGTTTTGATTTAGGCACAGATAAAGAGGGGGGGAGATTTTTCACAGTGGATTCAGCTAGGCGGGTGTTTTTTGTGAAAGATTGGCGAGGGGGGACCAGAGATTGGAGTTCAGACGAGCACCTGCCATGGAAATAACGATAAAACAAGGATAGGCTCGCAACGTCTCTTCTGTGGGAGAGAGGTTGCAGGGTAGAGAAATGGGCATCCCCCACTAAGCCACGAAGTCTATTTTGTACTCTGTCAAGGCAGGATAGGCTGTTTTTAGCAGCTCCTGCCCAGATATGGCAACAGTATTCCATCCTTGGACGTACTTGGCTTTTATATAGATAGAGAATTGCATCAGTAGTGAGATATCTTCTGGAGCGGTAGAAGGATCCCACCATCTTTCCAGCGACCTTTTAGGGAATTTCCCTAATAAAATAAAATAAAATAACACAATTCTATGAACAATGACAAACAACTTCTTCAACTTAACAAGGGAAAGGTTTATTCGCAAGGCGTACTGAAGGAAGAAAGTCGAGTCGGGTCTCCACTGCCTTACGAGGTAGTTACAGCCCGCGGCTGTCGTCAATACCTTTAGTAGGAGCAGCGAAGAGAACAGGCGTCTAGCACCGACGAAGGCTGGTAGCGTAAGAGAGAGTTTTCTTCTGGGACCGGAAGCTGTCTGGTCCCTGGTCTCTGGTTCGTGTGCAAGTCCTCAGATTGGACAGTTTAACGCCTCATCACTCACTCAGAGGAAGCGAATGCGCGAGAAGAAAAGGGGTCTATTTGTGTCTGCTACATAACCCCCTGCTTAGGCTGAAAGCCGACAGAGATAAAGGTAGCATAACAAATAGCAGAAAGAAAAATACAATAAGAAATGTCTGTCTCTTTAGGTTATTTTCTTGCAGAAAAAAAAATGTTCTTACTTTTCTGTGAAAAGTTGGAATATTTGCAGAAAACGTTCTGTTCTAAAAAGGAGAGAAGAAAAAATGTTCTTTTTCAACAGAAATACACTGTTTTGCAAAGTCTCTTCGGCCAATGTACCCGTCGACCACTACGTGTAGTGGTCACATAATTGTTCTCACGTGGAACATTTACCTCAGGTGTATGATTATGCTGTGTGTATGTTGGAGGAATGTGTGGCTCAGGTGTTAATGTGTCCAGAAAGGCTCTTTTTACCCTATCTACCGATACTGTCTCTTTTTTACCACTAATGTCTAGGATAAAAGTTTTATCAGTGCGTGAAAGCACGCGATAAGGGCCAGTGTAAGGTGGTATTAGGGGGGATTATACTGCGTCCTTTCTAAGGAACACGTGAGTCCATGTCGCTATGTCCTTCGGAACCAAAGATTTAATGGTCTGTTCCCTAGGGTGCATCGGCGGTAGCTTACTGAGATAAGCTCGTAGTCTGTTGACATATAGAGCTGTGTCAGTTGATATATCCTCTATCGGGGTCAGCATCTGACCTGGCAACGATAGAGGTGCTCCATAGACCAGTTCGGCTGCGGAATATCCCAGGTCCTCCTTGATTGATGCCCGACAGCCAAGAAGGATGACCGGTATGTACTCGCTCCATCGCTGTTGATCAGGGTAAGCGCGTAATGCAGCTTTCAATTGGCGATGGAAGCGTTCTATCATCCCATTTGAAGCAGGGTGATAGCTTGTTGTCCAAATGCGAGTGATCCCGAGGATCTTGGACAGTTCCCGGAATAGGTGGGATTCGAATTGTGCACCACGATCAGTGGTGATTGTAGTGGGAACTCCGTAGCGCGATATCCAGCCTGATATAAGGGCTCGCGCTACAGATTCAGCCGAAATGTCACTAAGTGGGATGGCTTCTGGCCACCGTGTGAAACGGTCTATGCAGGTCAGGAGATAAGTGAATCCCTGACTGACCGGCCATGGTCCAACCAAGTCAATGTGAACATGGCTAAACCGAGCGTCTGGGGTGCTGAATGTTCCAAGGGGTGCGCGGATATGCTCGTGCACCTTTGACTTTTGGCAGGATACACAGGAACGTGACCAAGCAGTGATGTCACGCCTCATGTTAGGCCAGAAAAATGTAGCTGTAATCAGCTTTACTGTGGCTTTGCGTCCGGGGTGTACCAGGTTGTGTAGAGTGTCGAAAACCACTCTACGGTGGGTCGTTGGAACGAATGTTCGAGGTGAATCCGTTGAGGTGTCACAGATGATCTGCATGTCAGAAGTAGGCACGGGCAGATATGCGAATTTGCAAGTCGCGAATTCAGGTGACAATGGATCCAACGTGTCCAGACTTGGCTGGTCTAAGGCCATCTGTTGCAAATCGATATCCGATGGTGAGGACAGAGAATTGATGGGCAGGCGAGACAATGCGTCTGCTGCTGCGTTCTGCTCACCCGCGATATGTCGGATATCGCTAGTAAACTGCAAAACAAAGTCCAAATGACGTGTTTCGCGGGGAGAATATTTGTCCGGCTTAGCACGCAGTGCGTATGTAAGCGGACGGTGATCGGTGTAGATCACAAATTGTCGGCCCTCGAGTGAATGTTGGAAGTGTTTCACTGCGAGGTACATTGCCAGTAGTTCGCGGCCAAACGTGCTGTAACGTTGTTCGGCCGGTTTCAGCTGTCGCGAAAAGTATGCAAGAGGTTGTAACTGTTGTTGGTGCTGCTGTTGCAGCACTGCACCTACAGCTGTGCCCGATGCATCAACGACCAGTGAAAACTGGGCATCGGGTACAGGATGTGCCAGCAAAGATGTCGTCGCTAGTTTATTTTTCACTTCAGCAAATGCTCTAAGTTGGATCTCATTAAGTGAGATCTGCTCGTTTTTCTTCTTCCTGTTACGTAACAGGTCGGAAAGAGGAGCTAAGAGATCCGCACAGTGTGGGATAAAGCGTCTGTAGTAATTCAACAGACCAAGGAAGTGCCTAAGTTGGCGAAGTGAAGTGGGCGGTTGAAGGTCTTGTAGAGCCTTCACCTTTTCCGGCAACGGAGATATACCGTCTGGGCTGATAATGTGGCCCAGGAAAACTAGTGACGTAACACCGAAAACGCATTTACCAGGGTTAATCCTCACTTGGTATTGCTGAAACCGTTCAAAAAGTAGGCGGAGGTGAGTGACGTGTTCCTCAGGTGAGGCACTAGCCACGAGAATGTCATCTATATAGTTATAGACGAAATCTAAATCACGCACTACTTCATCCATAAAGCGCTGAAAAGTACTGGCAGCGTTACGTAGGCCGAAAGGCATAGTAAGAAATTCAAATGCTCCAAATGGAGTTGTAACCGCAGTTTTGGGTATGTCGGCCGGATTCACCGGGATCTGATGGTAAGCCTTAACCAGATCTAGCTTAGAGAAAGTCTTACAACCATGCAGAGAGGAAGCAAAGTCCTGAATATGCGGGATTGGGTAACGATCAGGTACCGTCATGGCATTGAGTCATCTATAGTCCCCAGTTGGACGCCAATCTCCGTCTCGTTTTGGAACCATATGCAGAGGGGAAGCCCAAGGACTGGACGAGGGGCGTATAATTCCCAACTGTAGCATATGATTAAATTCTGCCTTCGCTGCTTTAAGTTTATCCACAGGAAGGTGACGAGGGCGTGAGAACACAGGAGCACCTGTGGTCTCAATGTGATGTTTTGTGGTGTGCGTGGGTTTGCTCACTACAAAATTTAAATTGGTTAACTCCGGGTAGGAGTGTAGCACCTCATGGTATGGGTCATTTGCAGCGGCAATGAAAAATACCGGGCTGATAGATGGGGCATTAGATAACGAGCCAGGGACGGAAAGTTCCGTGCTAGCGTCTATCAGCCGGCGTCTGCGCATGTCGACCATTAAATTAAAATTATGCAAGAAATCTGCGCCTAGTATGGGGTACGGTAGATCTGCTACAGTGAAAACCCACGTAAAGTCTCTCCGTAAATTCAAGTCCAGAGAACGTGAAATTTGACCGTACGTGGGGATAGGTGAATGGTTCACCGCTTGCAGTGTTATCAATGACACTGGTGGCCTTTCTTTAAGTAGCCTAAGTGGCCATGGACGGGAAGCTGTCTGGTCCCTAGGGGTTAATTTGTATTCGTGTGCAAGTCCTCAGATTGGACAGTTTAACGCCTCATCACTCACTCAGAGGAAGCGAATGCGCGAGAAGAAAAGGGGTCTATTTGTGTCTGCTACAACCTTGGCAACAGACTTGATGTACGTGTTCCATTTCAGATCAAAACATGGGGCCTCTCCCAGACGAGAGCCATCCATCCCAATTGATGCCAGATGGGGATCAGAGCGTTGATGATGTACAGATAGGAGTTGGTTTTAAATGCATTAAAGGTAACCAGCCACGTCTTCCCCCACTGAACCATGCGCTCGAGATCAGAGGAGAGAGAATCAGAGAGAACTTTGTCATTTACAGCCTTTAATGTGTTGCCGTAGATGGTCGTGTCATCAGCATAGATGTCAATGAATGATTTAAGTATGTGTTTAGGGAGATCATTGATGTAGATCAGGAAGAGAGTTTGGCCCAGGATTGACCCCTGAGGGACTCCAGCATTAATACTGCAGGCCTCCGATTTTTGTCCATCAACCACTACTCTTATGAGCCTATCGGAGAGAAATGATTTAATGATTGAGAAAACATTTCCAGTTATACCGTAGCTGGAAATCTTGAGAAGTAGACCCTTATGCCATATGTTGTCGAAGGCCTTCGATATGTCAAGAGCAATTGCCCTAGAAAGGAAGCCTTTGTCGATTATTGGTCTGTACTGAGAGGGAGATGACTTATCACCTGAATTCTTAAATACAGGGCAAACTGATGAGGTCTTCCAGGGAGTCGGAAAGCACTTCTCCTTAAGGCAGCGCTTAAACAGTTTCGTAAGTAAGGGAGCAAGTTCTGGTTGAAGCTTTTTTAATACTATAATTGGGATGCCGTCAGAGCCAGTTGCTTTACTGGAATCAAGGTTCTTGATTAGCTTGGCGACCTCATGCACGGATATTTTTATGTTACCTAGCGTGTTCTGTGTTATAGGAGGAAATATGGGGAGTTGATGGCCTTCGTCGCATAGGGTAGAATTAGCTGCAAAGTTCTTTGCAAATAGTTTGGCCTTGTCTGACGCTGACGAGATGACCTCTGGTCCATTGATAATGGTTGGGATAGAATTCACACTTCTGTTCAGGATCCTATTTGTTATTTGCCAAAACTGGTGGGAACCAAGCCGCTGATCAGGTACCTTGGATTTAACAGACTGGCCATACATCTCTCTTGCATTTTTTATTACTCTTTTACAGTGGTTGCTGGCAGTCCTGAAAGCAGCTTTAGTCTCAGTGCATCTATTATGTTGGTAGCTATGGAAAAAGTGATTTCTGTGCGTGATAGCAGCAGCACATTCTGGGGAGAACCATGGTTGGCTGTTAGGTTTTTGTTGGAATTTTTTAGATGGTATGAATTGGTCTATGCCTACAAGTAACCATTCGGTCAGATCTGCTACTATAGAGGGCACTTCCTTTTTAAACATGGAGTGCAGAGGTAAATCAGATATGAATGTACGGAAGCTATCCCAGTCAGCCATAGAGTATCGGTATACAGTACGGTGGAGGGGTAAGTCTGGGGACTTATTACATTTCGTTTTTATCTTAACTGATACGACGGAGTGGTCGGAGGATCCCAGAGGAGAATGAACGGAACATGAACATAGCTCAGGGGAAGTTGAGAGAAAAAGGTCAAGGAGGCTTGCATATTGACCGGGTGTATTGGGCACACGGGTGGGTTCGCGAACAATCTGAGTGAGGTCATAAGCTATGGCCAAATCATGACAAAACCTCCCCTCATCGTCTGTCTTATTTGAATGGGTCAGCCATCCCACGTTATGGACGTTGAAGTCACCACAGATGTGGATGTTAGCCGAGGGATGTGCAGACAGGATGTGGTTTATTTTCTCAGATATACTCTTAAAGATAGTAACTCCGCTGTTGTGGGGCCGATAGAGGGCAAATATAAATACAGTGGTGTTAGCAAGTGCAACCCTGAAGCACATATAGGGTAAATTAGGATCTTCTCTAGAGATATCCCTGCCACATGGGAAGCCATCTTTAATGTAGGCACATATTCCATGCCCATGGCGATCTTGGGGGTCAAATTTAGCTGTTAAGTTAGAGTATCCTTTAATTATGAACTCATCTAGGGAAGTGGTCAGCCCTATTCCAGTTTCGCTTAGAAATAATATGTTCGGTTTCGTCTCCTGTAATTGTGTTTCAACCTCTGGAAGGTTGGAACGTAGACCCCTGATGTTGGAGAAGGAGACCTGGTAGTAGGGGTCCACGTTGGAAGATGGGGTTCTAGGTTTATTCGAGTTTTTATTCTGGAGATATTTCATGTTCAGGTTTTGGGATTTGGGGAACAGGTCGGCATACTTGGTTAGAGAAGTACAGAGAGGGAAAGTAAGAGAAAAGACAGGAAATTTTTTTTTTTTTGTAGCACACGAAAAGGTAAAGCCGTAACAATTACCCACTAGTATGGCATCGAGAGGCCCCACCAGAGACTACTGCATGGTCTAGATCCACTCACCAAATGGCAATACAGCAGTCCCAGTACTTTGCGCCTGCTGATAGGACAGCCTCCTTAGTGGTTAATCCAAGGTTCAGGTCCCTGACTTTCAGGTGGATAACGTCAGCCCAGACAAAGCGTTTACCTCCAGCACCCTTACTAGTGACATGGCCACAAGGACAGACATAGAGACAGAAAAATTTCCGACATCTCAGACTACTGTTCACCAAGTACTACCGACCTTTAAGCAGCTTTTTCTTCACCCTTTGTCAGTAAAATCACTCATTGAATGAGGACTGAGGGACAAAAAAGTGGTTGCTGGCAGTCCTGGAAGTGGTTTTAGTCCCAGTACATCTATTACGTCGGAAGCAATGGAAAAAGTGGTTCCTGTGCACAATGGCAGCAGCTCATTCTGGAGAGAAATACGGTTGGCTGTTAGGTTTTTGCTGGAATTTTTTGGAGCATATGAAGCTGTTTCTACCTACAATTAACAATTCCATCAGGTTTGATACTATAGAGGACACGTTTTTTTTAACATGGAGCACAGAGGTAGATCTGATATAAATGTACGGAAGTTATCTCAATCAGTCATAGAGTATCCATATCCTGTATGATGAAAAAGTACATCTGAGGACTTATTACATTGTGTTTTTATCGTAACTGATACAACAAAGTGGTTGGAAGATCTCAGTGAAGACAGAACAGAAGATGAACATAGCTCAGGGCAAGTTGTGAGAAAAAGGTCTAAGAGACTTGCATAATGACTGTCAGTGTTGGGCCCACGGGTGGGGTTGTGAACAATCTGAGTTAGGTCATAAGCAATGGAGAAATCGTGACAGAACCTTCCCTCATCATCTGTCTTCTTTGAGTGGACTAACCATTTTGAATTATGAACAGTGAAGTCTCCACAGACGTGAATGTTAGCCGAACAATGAGCAGACAGAATGTACTCAATTTTCTCAGATATACTCTTGAAGATAGTAATGCCACTGCTGTGGGGGCGATGGAGAGTAAATATAAAAGTAGTGGTGTGAACAAGTGAAACCCGGAAGCACATGTAGAGTAAATTAGGGTCTTCTTTGGAGATGTCCCTATCACATGGAAAGCCATCTTTAATATAAGCACATATTTCATGGTTATAGCGATCGTGGGATTCAGATTTGGATGTTAAGTTAGAGTATCCTCTAATGATGAATTCATCTAGGGAAATAGTCGGTCCAATGCCAGTTTCTCTTAGGATTAATTGGTCTGGTTTAGTCTCCAGTAATTGGGTTTCAACCTCTGGAAGGTTGGAACGTAGACCCCTGATGTTGGAGATACATGGTAGTGGGGGTCTATGTTAGAAGCTGGAGTTCTGGGTTTAATCGTGTATTTTTTCTGGAAACTTTTCATGATGAAGTTTTGGGATTTGTGGAACAGGTCGACACACTTGGTGAGAAAAGGGCAGAGGGGTAAAGTAAGAGAGAAAAAGAAACAAAGAAATATATATATATTTTTGTAGCACATGATAAAATAAAGCTGTAACAATTACCCAATAATATTGCATCGAAAAGCCCCACCAGAAGCTACTGCATGGCCCAGAATCCATTCACCAAATAGTAATACAGCAGCTCCCGTACTGTGCACCTGCTGATAGGACAGTTTCCTAAGTGGTTAATCCAAGGTTCGGGTCCCTAACTATCAGGCGGATAATGTCAATCCAGATAAAACATTTACCCCCAGCACCCTTATTAGTGACATGGCCACAAGGATAGACATAGAAACAGAAAATTTCCAACATCTCTGGCTACTGTTCATGCAATGATACTGCCGATCTAGAATCTGTTTGTGTTTTTGCTTGTGTACTCTGTGATTTAATGTTCATATACTGTTTTATTAGTCAGTATCATATTGTTATATGGCACAATCACATTGATAACTATGGCACAATCATGTTGACACACTGGTTCTTGTCAGATCACTGAAGTCAAGCAATGTTGAACCTGGCCAGTACCAGATGGTTGACCATTTGGGAAGGCGAGGCACTGTATGTACCGCAAGGTAAAATACCAGGTTGAGAAACTGACATGGTCCATCTATCTTTCGAGAGTAGATGAGACTCTGTTAAGCCATGGTAGGCACCCCATTTAGTGATGGCGTCACGATAAAAAATACCCTTGATAGCCTTGGCTTAGCATCAAGTATTCAGCCACCGACAAGATTTGAATTACACTCTAAACTCATGTAGTGAGTTCAATCTCGGCTACAGCAACACTAGATCATATTGTTTTAGTTTTCCTTTATATTTACACTAGTCTAGTGAAAAGCTGTCAACTTTGAGCACTCCCCTCAGAGCATGCATTTGTTAACACCTGTGTGAGAGGTGATAACTATAATTGTAATATTTACTTCACTTAAGTCTTCTTGCATAACGTTTTTGTTTTATATTTACATTATGAGAAAATGTTTAATCTAAGGCAAATTTTTCAACAATCGATAATATATATGAATTATTTACCTTACAAAATGTTGCATATACTGTCTCTCCCACGAATGCCAGCATCATTGATTGACACCATATGCTCACTAGAACGCCATATTTGTTGACACAACACACATAGTCTGTAGAGAAAACATTATAAAATAATTATGCTTTGATTTCTTTATGTTACATGCTAGTAGCCGTGTTACAGTGGAAAAGTTGAGAGGTTAAAAGGGTCAGAGAGTGGTAGGCGGCAAGAGTTAAGGAGTTCAAATACTTTCCGGTAAGATTTCTCTCACTCTCTTAGCTGGCAAGACTTGAACAAAGAAGGATGTGTTTTGCATGCTGTCCAGAAGGGGGGAGAGCACATGGGCGGCTGATGTAGTGAAGTGTCTTTGTCTCTGTCTGTCTGTCTGTCTGTCTGTCTGTCTCTCTCTCTCTCTCTCTCTCTCTCTAGCACACGCACATGTGAAGTTTTTGTTTCTGTCCTTTCGAACTAACTCTTTTTAAACTAAATTACAAATGTCAAGGTGGTTTTGTCTCAATGGACGAAATGCAACCTGGGCTCACAACTATGATGGCGGTGACAACAGTGATAGCGAAGAGAAGATAAACTCGTGTGCATTTTATCAATTATGGTTAATAAGAGAATATATTCCATGAACTGTCGTTCTACGTGTACCCCCCTCTTTTCCAGGTCGAACATTATCCAATGTGTTATAACTTTCTTATTAAAGTGACTTTTTCTTTATTTGCATATCTCCTCTCATGTGAATTTGCCGTTTGTTTTTTTTTTTTATTTTCTTATTTGAATACTTCCTTTTTTTTTTCTTTTATTAACATGCAGTTTTGACCACTTGCCGAATTTGTTGTTGTAAAATTCAGTTGAATAAAGACTCAGGAAAAGGTCTTTCTGCTTGCGTCTTCATTACATTACATTGACTTGACTTAGTTGGAGACTCGGTTAATTTGTTCATCTAATCAACAACCCCACAACGAGAAAACTTGTGAATAACAAATGTTTATTGGAACACAATATATGTATAGCAATAATATGTATAGCAATAATATGTATATCAATATGTATAACAATAATATGTATAACAATAATATGTATAATAATAATATGTATAGCAATAATATGTACAAGATATAAAGTTATATTCCTCTTGTTGGGGAGACAATTTGAAGAATTTCCTAAGTCCAAGTTAAGGAAGGTGGGAATTATCCTTGTGGTTTTGTTCTTTAGAGGAGGTTTGATTTGAACTGAATGAAACCATTTTAATTAAATTTTTCCAGTCATAATTTAGACTGTTAATTGTTTCTTCCTTATTTATTTATTTATTTATTTTTTTAAACATGTATTGATATAAAGAGAAGTAGTTTTGATATTTTTTTT
The DNA here is from genome assembly GCF_053919585.1 of Euprymna scolopes. Taxonomy (NCBI): domain Eukaryota; kingdom Metazoa; phylum Mollusca; class Cephalopoda; order Sepiida; family Sepiolidae; genus Euprymna; species Euprymna scolopes. Next base: position 60,638,330 of record NC_136517.1, on the reverse strand, counting down.
AATGTAAGAGACAATCTTTTTCAGTTCACGGGAGTAAAACATTCTTCCACATCGAACACCAACTGCTAAAACGCTCCCACCAACGTCAGTATGTAAAAACAGACGAACATAAACATGATGATGATGATGATGATGATGGTGATGATCATGATGTGAGGTTTATCTGAGTAAATACAGCTAGTTATTACGTAAACCAATAGAAAGAAACCGGGTGCAACATTAAATTTATTGATATGATTTTCGAACAATTTTTACGCTTGCTCTGGAGATCAGAACTTCTGTATATCAAACTTCTTTTTCTTCATGTTCTTCTTCTTTTTCTTCATGTTCTTCTTCTTTTTCTTCTTTTTCTTCTTCTTCTTTTTCTTCTTTGCTTTGTTTTTCTGTCTCCTTGATATTTATGCTGTAACTGACAAAAAGCTACAATTTTGCAGTTTTTTCCTTCTCATAGACTGCTATGACATCTGACCTTGCTTGGATGAGTATCTGTTTGTACCTCCCTATCCCAGAAGATTGTGTGATTTTCGTTTTCCAGGACGCTCTCTGTTTTTTTTGTATACACCATTTGTCTGTATGTTCAAACTGCAGGTTTTTTTGTATAGTTCTCAGTGCACTACTTTCCACATGCAGTTTGCTGCATTCACTTATTATGTCATTTACTGTTGTTATCTTTAATTTTTAATGGAAATCGTTCCAGACAAGACGTGAAACCACTTGGAACTACCAAGAATAAAAGATGATTAATGCAAAGACAAGAGATGCCTATTCGCCTTAGTCTTGAAAAGATCAAGAGTATAGGTAGGCGAAAATAGTCAGCAGGAAGAAAATTCCACAAACCTGCAGTTCTTGAAAAAGGCTACTGGAATAGGAAGCTGTATTACAATGAAATATCAAGCAGTGAATTGATGGGGGGACCACTAGGCTAATGAGTCAAATGAGCTGGAACAAAGGAAGCAGAGAATAGACCAGCCAATTCTGAAGAACACATAGTATATTATTATCTATTGAAAAGACAGAGACTACCAACATCACGTCTGTGTGTGTGTGAGAGAGAGAAAGAGAAAGAGGTGTTGAGGTTGTAGAAAAGAAGAAAGAGGGGGGGGCAAATAAATTACACATACGTTTCTTCACTTTATCAATAACCCTCAAATGGGGCAGAAATTCACCAATCCAAATATGACAAAAATGTTCCATGCATATTTGTAGAGATAGAGAATAGCCTCAGGTGTGAGAAAGTGTTTAAAGTGCAAAGAGAGCGTACTTCACAAGAAGCAGAAAGAATAATGGATGTAACATATGAACTCCAAGAAACATTTGATGAGAAAGAAAAACTGAGATGTTTAGTGTTATTATATTGTCATTCTTGTTGATCTGTGACAAAGCGATCAGAGAAGCCATACATACCAAGAACAAGGCTCACATAGAATGGCTAAATGACCCGTCATCCATCTCCAAGCATGAGAAGTTCAAGGCCCTCCAGTTCAGATCGATCTCCGAGCAATGCAGGATCGGTGGTGGCAGAACAAAGCACCTGAAGTCCAGCACTATGCTGATACTCATAACATCAAAAACATTTTTCAGCTCATTGAAATCTGTTTTCGGCCCCTCTGCACCTGGCAGTGCTCCACTACTGTCGTCAGATGGGAAGACGCTCATCAAGGACCAGGAGGGTCTCAGCAGACGCTGGCAGGAGCATTTCAGCACTTTGCTGAACAGACCCTCATCAGTTTATTCAGAGGCCCTGAATCAGATTCCCCAACAACCCATACAGGATTCACTCACAAACCCCCCAACCATCGAGATCAAGAAAGCGATCCACCAGACAACCTCTATCAGAGCATTGGGAAAGGATGGCATCCCTGCTGAAATCTACAAGGCAGTGGGCCCAAATGCTCTTGAAGCCTTCTATGACGTCCTTCTAGCTGTCTGGAAGGAGGAGATAATGCCAGATGATTTTCGTGATGCCCTAATCGTCTCCCTCTATAAGAACAAAGGAAGTAAGTCAGACTGCGGAAACTACATGGGCATCTCCCTCCTCTCAATTGCTGGAAAGATCTTTGCATTGGTCATTCTTAACAGACTCGTTACAATTTCTGAACAGACACTCCCTGAGGCACAGTGTGGCTTCAGGCCTGGCAGAAGTACTGTGGACATGATCTTTGCCTTAAGACAGCTTCAAGAGAAGTGCATTGAACAGAAAAAAAACTCTCTACTCTGTATTCATCGACCTGACTAAAGCTTTTGACACCGTCAACAGAGAGGCACTTTGGACAGTCCTTGAGCACATCGGATGTCCTCCAAAATTTGTGTCAATGATCAGGTTCTTCCACGATGGCATGACTGGTCAGGTCCTCTCAAATGGTAATATCACTGTCAGCAACGGCGTGAAGCAGGGTTGCGTATTACCCTTTTCAACATCTTTTTCACCTGTGTGCTGTTCTATGCTGTCCAAGACTTGCAGAGGGGTGTCTACATTCATTACTACTTGGATGGCTCCCTCTTCGACTTACGGAGACTCACAGCAAAGACAAAAAGCTTGAAAACTCTCATCCAAGAGGTTCTCTTTGCCGATGACTGGGCACTAGTGGCCCATACAGAACAAGATTTGCAACAGATACTGGATCACTTCTCTGGGGCATCCAAGCTCTTCAGGTTAACAATTAGTCTTGGAAAGACAGAGGTGCTCCACCAACCTGGACCATACTCCAACCCTCCTCCTTCCACCATCACCATTGATAACACACCACTTGCCAACGTTAATCACTTCAAATATCTGGGGAGCACCATATCTTGTGATGGCTCCTTGGACAGATAGATTGACACCAGAATCAGCAAGGGAAGTCAGGTACTGGGAAGACTTCGCAATCGAGTGCTCAATGAACACAACATCCGCCTATCTACGAAGCTGAAGGTCTACAATGCTGTGGTCCTTCCCTCCCTGCTCTATGGTTGTGAGATGTGGACACTGTACCGCAGGCATATAAAGAAACTGGAGCTCTTCCACATGCGAGCTCTCCGCTCCATTCTGGGAATCAAATGACAGGATCGCATCACCAATCTAAAGGTCCTTGACAAAACTAAGTCCACCAGTATAGAGGCCACTATCATCAAGACCCAACTTCACTGGGTTGGACAAGTGATTCGAATGGACGCATGTTGGATGCTTAAATGCCTGATGTACGAAGAGCTCCAGGCCGGCAAAAGAGACCAAGGTCGACTAAAACTGCAGTATAAAGATACTGTTAAAGCCAATCTGCAATGGTGTCGTATCAAACCGGGAGACCTAGAGGGACATGTTATGGACAGACCAAAATGGCAAGGCTCAACTCACAAGGCTGTTGCCAACTTTGAAGAGGCTTGTAGCCAGAAACTCACTGTTGCCAGAGAGAGACACCACAGAGCAGCTTCAACAACTGACTTCCAGTGCCCCCAATGTTCTAAACTATGTGCCCTAGACTTTTTTTCTTTTTTTTAATTGTTTTATGTCTTTTAAAAGTATAAGTTTGAGTTGGCAGCTGAAAAGTCGCTAACCTGCTTGTGTGGGTCAATGGTTGAAGTTAGTGATCACAAAGTCGATGCCCTCTCATTCTTGTGATCTATTGTGATTACCCCAGAAAAAAATTCAATTCTCACACATGAGAATGCGGTAACAAATGAAGTGTAAGCTCTGAAACAGAATATGTCGAGAGTTGGTTTACAACAATATATATATATATGATATAGTTTGCAACAATATATTAGTTTGCAACAATATATTAGTTTGCAACAATATATTAGTTTACAACAATATGGATTTAGGCAAGCCCGTTCGACAACTGATATCCTAACTGTAATCTCTGAACGTATATACCATGCACTGGACAAAGTGAGGGAGGGTAGAACGGTAGCTCTAGATATATCTAAGGCTTTTGACAGAGTATGGCATGAAGATCTCAGAAAAATCAGATCATACGGTATCACTGGTAGAATACTTAACATAATTAAATCCTTCTTAGATAAGAGAAAAATCCAGGTTGTGCTCGATGGTCGTACATCTAAACAATATGATATAAATACGGGAGTGCCTCAAGGGTCCATCCTTGGACCTCTATTATTCCTAATATTCATAAATGTCCTTCCCGACAAAATTGCCTCTGAGATGAGTATATATGCTGATGATACCACACTCTATAACAGGCACGCCAGGAAAACAAATGAACACATAACTAAAGAAATGGCAGTAACATTAGAGGATAACCTCCAATCTATAGTGAAATGGGGACAAAAATGGATGGTCACATTCAATGCTGCCAAGACTAAACTTGTTTCCTTCAATAATTACAAGGAACCTTCTCCACCACCAATAGCAATGGCCAATGACTCTTCATTTGAAGGTACATCTTTTAAACTTCTTGGCCTAACGTTCACAGGAAACATGAGTTGGAACAGATACATTGAAAGCATTGCCAGGATCGCTGTGAAGACGGTAGGTTCTCTCTACCGTGCTAGAAAACTACTAACACCTGAAAGTATCCTGTACCTCTATAAGGCCACCATTCGCCCATGTATGTCATATTTGGGCTGGTGCATCTGCTACTAGTCTCTCGCTCCTAGACAAAGTTCAAAAGAGAACTGACAGGCAGCTAAATCCGACCCCCACACAGTAGATATCCCTAAATGATAAAAAAGCTAGACTTTGGAATTCCATTCCCGATCCCTGCTTCCCCAACTGTACTGACATGCAGAAGTTCAAGTGTAACATGAACCGACATCTTGCTGCCCAACTCTCTACATAGTACCCCAGTAGCTGTTGCCCCTGATAGTAGCCCCCTACACCAAAGTGGCAATGTGCCTTGTTTGGGGTGAAAATGAAAAAAAAAAACAAAAGAAAAAAAACATAACAAGTGTGTACAACATTTAAAGCAATTTTACTCAGTGATAAAATGGATGATACAAGAAAAAGTTAATTGTACAGAAAAAAAGATTTGTGAAAAAATGTGCTTCGTGAGAACTTATCTGGGAATGGAAAGTTCCAGTAACAACTTGTACATATACATCCCTTAATTCTGGCTCTTTTCATATCCGACTTGGTTGCAATCCAAGCAGAAATTAGATCATAAATGATGGCTAACATGCAACTGCCGTCACAAATAGTCTTCACTTTAGGTCAGTAATGGTAGGAAGGGGACTGGGTTTCCATGACTGCTGTCTTGGGCCCGTGTTATCGAGTCTCATCTGGACCCTGATGGTGGATAAAAAAAAGGGTGAAAAAAAGACAGGGCATATTCACTAAAGCTGTAGGGACTGGAAATCCTGCCAGCCAAAAGAGACAAGGAAACGACTCATCAATGAGAAAGGAGTGGGGGCACAAATTCTAATAGATCAACATACCAGTAAAGGACCCTTTCTTGACAATCAGTTCAGCAGGGACTGGACCATTGTGACAATGGTGGCCTTTTTTACTGTTGAGCTGTGATATTTGTTCCATTCAGCTTTAGAAGGTTCACCCTCTGTGGAAGAGGATAGTGTAGCTATAATCTGTTGATTTTGGGGTTTTTGTTTCATAGAGCTCGGTATAGAACTCTTCACATCTTCTAATTAAGCAGTTTAAGTCAGTTGTGAGGATGCCATCAACTTCTTTTAATGCGATGATGTTGTTTATTTCAAGGCATTGTTTCTTTTTAGTGGCTTTAAAGCCTTTGTTCTCTTCCCAAGCCTTTAGCTGTTCTTCCTCATTATAAGCCTTTATTTCATCATTCGATTGGTAACATAAGCTCTTCCATACTAAGACGAATAACACTTCTCATGCAAAAAAACAAACACAAAGAGACTTTCTTCAAGATTTTATTGGAGAGAATGAACTTATGAGAGAGAGAGAGAGAGAGAGAGAGAGAGAGAGAGAGAGAGAGAGAGAGAGAGAGAGACTACATAACATAACTAAAATTATTTGTTTCTTAATTTACTAACGTAAGAAGCAATCAGCTTAGATTACTCTACATTATTGGACAGGTCTGATTTGCATGCTTCTTTCGTTCAAAAACGTAAAGTCATGTCATATCCTCACCATTATTCGACTGTTTTTGTATACTGCGTTTGATCTCTCTCGCTTCACAACCCCCCCGCCCCCACACTTCAACTTTGTCACCTATTTCTAGGTACAATTCTGCTTGCAGATTTGGTAATCGTGACATGAGTATATATGACCCTTATTAAAATTCACATGAGCTAACTTAATTGTTACTTACCATTGTAGGTTCCTACTATGTAACAGTTTAAATTTTTATGCTTTATAAGATAGGAAATTTCTCTTTTTTCTCTCTATTGCGCTCTTTTGAAATGCTGAAATTAGGGTTAGTTGTTGGGTTTTATCGGATGTCATCCAGCATTGGATCATTTTGTGCCGAACCTGAACATAGGTTTTGTATACAATTCGTTCTGCAGGTTAACTTACCTTATAGACATTTTTATATTTATTTATTGCATTTTCACCCCAAACAAGGCACAGTGCCACTTTGATGTAGGGGCTATTATCAGAGACATAAGTTGCAGGGATACTATGTAGGGAGTTGAGCAGCAAGATGTCTGTTCACATTACACTTGAACTTCTGCATGTCAGTACAATTGGGGAAGCCCTAGACACCCGGAAGGGAATTCCAGAGTCTAGCAGTTTTGGGGAAGAAACTATTGGAGTAGAAGGTTTTCTTTCATCAAGGAATCTCTACTGTGAAGGGGTATGATTTTGCTGCTTGTTGGATTTATTGAAGGTATTTACGTTGAGGGGGTACAAGGACTTGTAGTTTGTCGAAGCATCCACCTTTAAAATACTTGTAAAACATGCAGAGGGATGCAACTTTTTGTCGATGGGACAGAGGTTGAAGCTTAGGTGACAGTTCAGGACCTATCAGGTTGGCGACTCTCTTTTGAACCCTGTCCAGGAGTGAGAGACTAATAGCAGATGCACCAGCCCAAATGTGACAACAATACTCCATATATGGGCGAATGGTGGTATTGTAGAGATACAGGATACTTTCAGGCATAAGTAACTTTCTAGCATGGTAGAGAGAGCCCATCTTCCTTGCAGCAGCCTTGGCAATGCTCTCAATGTATCTGTTCCAACTCATGTTCCCTGTGAACGTTAAGTCGAAGAATTTTAATGAAGTACTTTCAAGTAATGTATCTTTAGCCATAGCTATTAGTGGTTGAGAAGGTTTCTTATAATTATTAAAGGAAACAAGTTTAATATTGGCAGCATTGAACGTTACCATCCATTTTTGATCCCATTCCACTACTAATTGGAAGTCTTCCTCTAGGGTTTCTGCCATTTCCTTGGATATGTGTTCATTTATTTTCCCTTCGCGCCTGTTATAGAGCGTGGTGTCGTCAGCAAATATACCCATCTCAGAGGCAATTTTATCAGGGAGGTAATTTCTGAATATCAGGAATAATAAAGGTCCAAGTATCGATCCCTGAGATACACCTGCATTTATATTGTATTTTTTAGACATACGACTATCGAGGACAACCTGGAGTCTTCTCTTACTTAAGAAGGATTTAACTATGTTAAGTATTTGTCCAGTAATACCATAGGATCTGATTTTTTTAAGAAGACCAATGTGCCATACCCTGTCAAAAGCCTAAGATATATCCAGGGCTACTGCCCTTCCATCTCCTGCCTTATCCAGTGCATGGTATATACATTCAGAGATTACAGTTAGAATATCTGCAGTAGAATGGGCTTGCCTAAATCCATATTCATGGTCGGACAGAAGTTTAGCAACTGTGAGCTGGTGGACTGGAGTTTGATTAATTATGGACTCAAATATTTTGGTGAAAAGAGAGAGGAGGTTAATGGGGTGATAATTAAATGGGTCAGTTCTTTCACCAGAATTCTTGTAAACTAGTACCACAGAAGCAGTTTTTCAGCAGTCGGGAAAGCATAATTCGTTAAGGCATTTGTTGAAGAGTTTGGAGAGAACTGGAGCAACCTCAGCGGGGCATTTTTTTAATAGTACAGCTGGGATGAGATCAGGTCCACATGCTTTTGAGGTGTCTAGGCTTTTTATGATATCATTTACTTGAGAAGAGACGATTTTCAGAAAATCTAGCGTGGTTTCTGTCCATAAAGGAAAGTCAGGAAGGGAGTGGTTTGCTGGGTCCAAAGTAGAGTTTTAGGCAAACTAACGGGCAAGCATGTTAGTTTTTCAGTTGCAATGCAACCTTATGATTATTGGATCCATTGCCGATTGGTATTATCCCTTATTTTGTTTCTGATATTTTCCTTTAATTCTTGCACGGTTTGATGTTTGTTAACATAGACTCTTTCTTTAAGATATCCCCACAAGAAAAAGTCGGGGCTAGTCAAGTCTGGGGAACATGGTGGTCATTTGACATTGCCATAACGAGACATAACGTTGTCGCCAAAGCATTGCTTAAGAAGCTCCACGGTGTCTCTTGCCATTTGTTCCGTTGTCCCATCCTGTTGGAACCATAATCCGGGCCTATTTTGTATTTGTGGGCGCAAAAAAGTCTGTAATCATAGTCTGATATCTCTCTCCAGTACAGTGACAGAATTTTTTTCTTGATCTTCAAAAAAATAAGGTCCAATTATCTTATCAGTTCAGTTCCCCTCAAGCCTTAATGCATCCCCCTACTCATATAAAGGCAATTTCTAAGCACCCTTTCTAATATTTCTACCAATTCAGATTTCCTCTGACCTCGATATATCATCCTCCTTATGTAATTGCAATTTCCAGCTCCCTATCCTCTTTCTGATAATTACTCCCTTGTCGCATGTCTGCATTTCTTGTTCTTATTGTTATTTCTCCTGTTTTACTTTTTTGTTATTTTTACTTTGTATTATTTATTTATTCTTATTATTCTTATTTATTTATTATTATTATTATTATTATTATTATTATTATTATTATTTATTTATTATTATTATTCTTATTTATTTATTTATTTATTATTATTATTTATTTATTTATTATTTATTTATTCTTATTATTATTATTTATTTATTTATTATTATTATTCTTATTTATTTATTTATTATTATTATTTATTTATTTATTATTTATTTATTCTTCTTATTATTATTTATTTATTTATTATTATTATTCTTATTTATTTATTTATTTATTATTATTATTTATTTATTTATTATTTATTTATTCTTATTATTCTTATTTATTTATTTATCATTATTATTATTTATTTATTTATTATTATTATTTATTTATTATTATTATTCTTATTTATTTATCATTATTATTATTTATTTATTTATTATTATTATTTATTTATTATTATTATTCTTATTTATTTATTATTCTTATTTATTATTCTTATTATTATTATTTATTTATCATTATTATTATCCCATTTTTTTTATTCATTTCCTTTTTTATTTTAACATTCTAATATTTCCTTCTTAATGTATCATAAGCTAGTTGTCACACTTTACTATATCTGTAACCTTTCTTCTCTTATGTTAAAAAGCATAAAGCTTCGAAATGACTAGGTTTAAAGAGCATTTATAGCCTCTTCTCTGAATGATGTTCCTTCCTTATGAAGAACTGACAAATAAATTATATATAAATTATATGTTACCATATTTACTTTATCTTGTCTTTAACTTTTTTTTTATATGTGCATGCATGTGTGTGTGTGTGTGTGTGTGTGTGTGTGTGTGTGTGTGTGTGTGTGTGTGTGTGTGTGTGTGTGTGAGAGAGAGAGAGAGAGAAAGAGAGAGTTTGGTTTGATTATTTTGTTTTATGCTATATCAACCGTTTTGGGGTTATTTAATGCCGACTCCAGAATTTTTGGGAAAAGTTTTATGCTTCGTTCTTTTTCTTTTGCTTCAGCATGTGTGTGTTGCTTTCTGTAATTCTTTATTATTTATCTCCTCATAAAGGCAAAATTATACCCCGAATCAGTTTTTAATGTGGATATTATTCAGCTCCCTCAAAAGTGGCACTTTATTAAAAAAACATTTTCAAAATCCTCAGTCGAAAATGATTTCTCCTGCTACATCTGAAAAAGGAAGACAGATCTTGGAAAGATGAATTCTTCTATATCTGAAGACAGCACAGATATTACACTTTCCTTCAGCAATCTCTCAATTTCTTTTCCTTCTTTGTCAGTCTGTTATGTTCTGCAGCATTATCTAGATTTGTTTTCTAGTTTCGTTCTCGCAGAAGCTTGGACACTTTGTCCGTATTTATATAATTCAGTTGGTTCCTGGGAACTTGATTTCTGTCTCGTTCCTCTTTAGTGGGAAAGCTTCTAATTAGTCTGAAAATCTTCTCGTCGGTGACACCTGGTCACGTATGCAGAGAATTATATCATAAAACAAAACACTAAATAAGTTCCCAGAAGGCCTTCTACCAGAACAAAGAAGTTCAATTGTTTTGTTTTATGACATATTTTTTTATTTTTATTTTTTCTTTTTTACATAAGAGTCACTACTTATCAAGGCCCGGAGACCACTCGAGGATAAGGGTTGATGAGTGTAAAGTAGTCAATGGGATAATATCGTAGTAATCGTTAGTAGTGGAAATTTGGTAAACTGGATTACTTAAGGGGACGGTTCATCAAGGATTTGTTCACATAGGACTTGAAGACTACCAAATTGTAGTCAGCTGGAAAACAGGCAAACGGAAGAGAGTTCCACAGGCATGCAGTTCTAAGAAAGAAGCTTTGTTCGTGGAATCTATGTTTAAGTTTAGGCACAGGTAAAGAGTAGGAGAAATTATTGAGAATGGTTTCAACTAAACGAGTGTTTTTCGTGAAAGTTTAGCGAGTAGGGACCATAGATTAGAGCTCAGACGAGCACTTTCCATGAAAATAATGATAAAGCAGAGACAGGCTCGCAGCATTTCTTCTGTGGGAAAGAGGTTGCAAGGAAGAGAAAAGGACATCCCCCACTAGGCTATAAAGTCTTTTTTGAACTCTGTCAAGGCAGGATAAGTTCTTTCTAGCAGCTCCTTTCTTTTCTGTTCTTCTTCCTTTCTTTCTTTCTTTCTTAAATCAACCCTATTTCGGGTTAATAATGCTGCCATTTTGGTAAAAGGTTTTATGCTTTAAGTTATTTATATTTTTAAATATTTATTCATGATCTATGATTTGGTTGTTTTCTTTTTTGTTTTTGTTTTTATTTTACAGCATATCAACCCCTTTCAGGTTATTTAACGGCAGATCCGGTCATTTTGGTAAATGTTTTTATGCTTCAAGTCATGATCTATGATTTGGTTGTTTTGTAAAGGAAACTTGTTGCTTTTGTTTTTGTATTTGCAGAACATGATTGAGTTTTGCAAAAAGAAGGAAAAAAAAAAGCAATGACATCAATGTTTGATGCATTTTAGGTTAGGAAGCCGGTATCTTGAGACAGCTTGATCTGGTAGCACCAGGAGAATGGAGAGGAGAAAAGAAAGAAGGCACTGCTGAGAGAACAGAAAGACAATCACACTGATTACCCCCTCCCTTTCCTGTTTAAATCGTAATCATCATCTCTTTCTTTCCTTCTTTCTTTCTTAATAAAATCCTATTTATATTTCATTACAGAATGAGCCTTGTTATTTATATCCAAATATATTCCAATAGTTTTGCTTTTTTAACATAAACATATTTTTAATAAACTGTGATCAAATGCAGCACCCATTTTAAACACAGATTTAATGCAAAATGGCGAACACATTGAATGAACTGATATGCAATTCATACAGTTATGTAGCAACCTTAGTAGAAGTCAATGTTCCCAATGATGTGGGGTTAAACAGAACTGAGAGGATAAAATATCAAAATACCAAGGTTTTATGTACAACATGAAAAAAAAAAAAACGAGAATCTTAGAAAGATCTCTCTCATTCCAGTAATTATACGAGCAACTGGACTCATGAAAATGAATTTCAAAAACTACCTGGCAAATATACTCAGTGAACTAAGTGCAAAAGTAATCCAAACAATTGCACTTAAAGAATTTCGAATCTTAAAAAGATCTCTTAGTTGGAATATATGAGAAAACAGGTGAATATTTGGTATCTAGTAGGATGCACCATCCCCAGTTTGAACAAAATAATAAAAAAATTGAAAATTGAAAAAAAATAAAAAAGTGTTGCTAACGAACCCAATTTA
>NC_136517.1:60381216-60621216 GCF_053919585.1 Euprymna scolopes | reverse complement strand
TCTGTAAATATAAGACACTTTATTATGGCCAAATAACTCTATTTTCGTTTCGTCAGTCCATAGAACACGTTTCCAGAATGCAACATCTTTATCAATATGACGTTTTGCAAAGGCTAGCCTTGCTTTCAGGTGCATAGGCTTCAATAAGGGAGTCTTTCTCGGACGACATGCTTTTAAACCAGCTCTCTTCAAAACTCTACCAACTGTATGTCGAGATACATTCACTCCAGAGGTGCTCTGTTCATCAACAATCTCCCCAACAGAGATCCTTGGGTTTTGTTTTACTTGTCGAACAATTTTCCGTTCATCTCTTGGGGAAAGAATCCTTTTTCTCCCTCTACCCTCTAAACTCATAACGTGGCCTTGCGATTTGAACTTGTTTATTATGGCTCTAACAGTGGATTTGGGAAGGTTTAGCTTCTTTGAAATCTTATCATAGCCCTCCCCATTGGTATGGCATGCTACAACAAGCTTCCTGACGTCTTCGCTGTGTTCCTTAGTTTTAACCATGGCGATTGAAAATTATAATTTAGTCACTTATAATAGTTTAAATAAATTGCTATCTAAAAATTATCTGAAAAAAATTATTCACTGAATTAGCGTTAAACAAGCATAATATGGCTATAAAAAAGTTCAGAAAGCACGTAAACCGGAAATTGATTGATATTATACTGATACTAAAAGAAAAACAAAGCCGTGCCAATAATTTTGAACAAGGGTTTTTTTGCAATTATGTTTGTTGTTCCTTTGTTATTTATTTTTTCTAAAATCCGATTGCTGCATCGGAAAGGCCAGTTAAAAATACATAATATACTTTGTTATTTTCTTTAATTTAATCCCTTTTTTAGAATTTATTAGACAAAATTTAACTTTTATTTTACCGTGCCAATAAATATGATCATCACTGTATGTGTGTGTATATTTATATATGTACATGTGAGTTTATATGTATTTATATCTATGTGTATATGTATGTATAAGTGTCTATGTGTATATATGTTTGTGTGTGTACATATATACATTTATAAATGTTTGTATGCATGTATGTGTGTATATGCATGTATGTGTATGTATGCAGGTGTGTATGTATATGTATTTGTATGTGTGCATGTATGTGTGTATGTGTATTAATGCATATATATGGATGTGTATGTATATGTAGGTAAGTGTATGTATATTTATGTGCATATGCGTACGTATATGTATGTGTAAGTATATGTGTGTATGTATTTGTATATGTGGATGTGTATGTATGTATATATGTATGTATGAATGTGGGTATGTATATGTATGTTTGTGTATTATGCATTGTGTATGTATATGTATATATGAGCGTATGCTTATAGACATGTATGTATGCATGTATATATTTATAGGTATGTATACCAATGACCGTCTTGTTTATGTTTGCATGTGTGTGTGTGTATGTATATGTATGTGTGCATATTGTGTATGTACGCATGTAGATATGTGTGTGTGTGTATATATATGTATGTATAACAATGACCATCTTTAGTGTCATGTCTGCTTGAGCATGTGAATTCGCTGGCAGGACTATACGTCTTTTTTCGGGCTCATGAACTTTCAGTGTCTGAGGGAGTGGCACTCGTTTGACAAGACGTTGCAATCATCATATATATATATATATATATATATATATATATATATATATATATATATATATATATCCTTATATTAAGTGCCTTCATGCCCTGTCTGGAGCGATTTCTATATTTAAAAAATGATAATCGGAATAAAAATTACTTCATGACACTTCAAAATTTGAAGGGAATTTAGAAACGTTTAAATTTAGAAAGTAATTTAAATTGGCTTTAAAATTATTAGTAAACCCTCTTATATTAAAAGGTTTAAAATACACCCAATCAGTTTATAAACAGAGATGATAACAGTACATTAACAAAATTAGTTACAGTTGTATAACAATTTAGTTCAATTAATAATTTAATGGCTAAACGATACCATTAATAATTATGAGGTGTCTTTAATAAGTTTTCAGACATTTTTATATGGACACTTTTATTGATAGTACACATATGAAACTCTAGTCCCCTTCGAAGTGTGAGCGTGTCAATGACCCTCATCACAGCCTCTATAATCTCCTGAATTGACTCATAATGACAGCCTCTCAGGGTCATAGCAGTAGATCCAATTTTCATCACAGATCACCAGAGCATTACGAACTGTGGGATCTGAATTGGTCAGCTCAACCATCTCCCTGCTGCCATGACAATGCCTTTCTTTCTGATCTGCTCTGAACACTCTTGGGAGAAACTATGCCCAGATCTTCCGAATTTTCAGTTCCTCACAAATAATTGTGTGTACAGTTCCCACACTGACATCAAATTGTGCATTTATTGTTTCTATAAACACATAACGGTCCTGATCCATGAAATTCTTTATTTGGCCAAATTAACTCAGGTGTTCTGACTTCTTTACTCCTCCCACACTTATTATCCTTCACAGACTCCCTGCCTTCCTTGAATCTCTTATGCAACTCAAAACCTGATACTCGATTCATGCAAGATGGTCCAAAAGCAGTCTGAAGCATTCCATACGTTTCTGTGGCTTTTCTTCCAAATTTAAAACAGAATTTTATTGCATATCGTTTTTCTAAATTGTCCTCGCGTCCAGATTGCGTTTTTGAAATTCACCAGCTGTGATAATCAGGTTTTAGTAGTGTGTATTCCAATTGCTGCTGTAGCTGTTCATTTGAACCTGAAATGATAAAAATTGGTCAGTCATCTCATAAGATGCACAGCAATAACATACTGAATTTTCAAGAGTCTACGACAATTTTAAATGTCTGTACAAAAAAATCTGGAAACTTATTGAAGACACCTCGTAAATTTAAGTTTCAAAATTCTATTAAATTAAAATAACGCCACTTGTTTTTTGTTTAAGTTTAAAGGATATATTTTTTGGTTTTCACTTTTAAAGAATTCCAAAGATTATAATTTTTAATTATCATTTTGATTTATTACAAAGTTTAATTTTGTAGTAATTCGATTTTTAATTTTTTTTTTAAAGCCATACATTTTAATATCATGTCCCCTTCAGAATTTACTTAGACTTCATCAAAAAGTTTGTTTTAAAGAAGTCATACATTTTAAAAATGCTTGCTATTTTTTAAGTCGTACATTTTCGTATAAATACAAAAATGTCTGTTCTAATTTAATCATAAATTCGAAATATTTAAAAAGAAAACTATTTTAATTCAATACAGCTTAGATAAAGTTTTACGAATAAGTTATACGTAACTTAAACTCTTTGAATTATCTCCCCTTGTAATTCTTCAAACGTAAACAACAAAAAAATGTCCTTCAAACATAAAATGTTCAAGCTCAAAAATAACTTGATACCCCCCCCCAAAAAAAAAACTACATTTTTTTTAAGGAAAAAAAGAAGAAAAAAAAACGTCTTGTAAATTCGACAAGTGATTAATAAGAAAATGAAAAACAATTTTCGAGTCAGAACTATTGTTTGTTTTGCAAATATAAGCGGTAGTCATGCAATTACTTCGTGTGAACTGTTATAATTGTGTGAACTTTAACGTCTCTCATGTGAGTTGAGCTGCTATTTCTATGGTTTTCATGTTTCATTTTTACGAAGAGACTTGGTACTCTTGCATAATTTGACCCGAATTCTCGTGAATTCCCGTCAAGCATGGATCGGCCGAGACCGGCAATTATCGGTTTCAGCCGAGCCAGCGTCATAACAGACGCAGACTAATGAAAAAAAACAAACAAACAAGAACCCCCCCCCCCAAAAAAAAAAAAAAACGGGGAAAATACAAATGCCAATAAAAAAAAAACTTTAAAAAAACTACTTTGAAAAATGAAAATATGTTTATTTCATCTTCGTATTTAATTTTTTTTTTTTTTTTTTTTTTTTTTGCAAAAACAGAAAGCTTGTTTTTTGTTTCTCCAGAAAAGATTTTTTGGTGCTAATGCACTTACTGATCCGCGCTATTTTTTAAAATCGTATTTCGAAGTTTAATTAAAGTTTTATGATATGTTTTTTTTTATTATTCAATTGTAAGGTTAATGTACAGAATAGGTACAAAACACCCTCCCCATGTTAAGAATGACTTTTTAAATAATAACGTTATTATTTCAGCACGGATCAATAAGTATGACTCATACACTGTATGAGTACCGATTTTTAACCGTATAATTGTTAGGTGTCAGTACAAGTTTTTTTTTGGTTTCTTTTCTTTTCTTTTTGTAACCGTATTTTTTTTTATTTTCAAGGGTTGTTGTTTAGTCAAGTTCTTTTGGTGGCACTGTCCATTTGTACATCTCCAGGAGAAACCATTCTTTACACACGATCTTTTTTTTTAAGTAAACATTTGTGTTTACAATTGTTGCAATGTTGCACCTCATTCTTGGGGGAGCAATTTCTTCTCCTGGCAATATGAGATTATCTGCATCGATGTTTTCATTTCTTTTTCTAACATATATAGATTTATTTTCTTGTCTGTCATTTTTCTGTTTGGCGAGTTTGAAAATATATTTGTCAGCTTTATTCCAATTCGAATGTCGTCTGCTTCCATTTAGATAGCACTTTTTCATTGGCTAAGCAAACTTCCAAAAATTCAATTAAAAACAAAAAATAACTAATAAATAACTAATCAGAAAATAAAAAGCCCCCCCCATTAATATCACCTTAAAAATTACTAAAAACATAACAGAAAAAAAAATTAAACAAATAAAATAAAAAGTCGAGTTAGCATTTCAACATTTGAACAACGCTCGCGGCTGACACCGATGATTGCTGGTCTTGCGTGATCCATGCTTGATGGGAATTCACGAGAATTCGGGTCAAATTATGCAAGAGTACCAGAGACTTATCCGTGTAGAAACAGGTGGATTACGTGACGTGAGTAGCGCATGATGTGTCGTAATCACAGCGTAGGAAACGCAAAAGGGACGGGGGCACGAACCTAAATCCCGTAAAAGATGGTTCATATTATTATTATTTTTTTTTTTTGTGTGTGTGAATAGAACTTGCTTTTTTAATTGTTGCGAAAACCTAAAACCGTGTTGAATAAAACACTGCCGGTCTCTCCAGCTAGTGGCATGCAGAGGTTTGTTTATGCCAGTGCCAACTCCTTAAATATATGCCCCAAAGACCGTAGTATAAGTCCTAGTACTAATGTTACATATTAGGAACTCTGTTTCAGTAGCAATTAAGTTGGCTAGTGTGAATTTTGATAAGGGTCACATTGAGTGCATAATAGCCCAGATCTGAAAAAAGAACAATTCCCAGTTTTGAATGAAAGATTGGTGACGTAAAGTTGAGGCAGGGGGCAGAAGTGAAACGGTAAACAAAATATAATCGAACAATGATAAATGATATCATATTTTTTGAGTTGAGAGAAAACCAAGAGTTTCAGATCAGTCTCTTCATGGAAGCTGTGCAAGTAAGCTATCGTCAATGATGTAGAAAACCGATAATCTCAATGAATGTTACCGATGTCTGTCTGTGTACGTCAGTCATTTTCATTAAATTAGAAAGTTAAGTTTAAGAAATTTTTTTTTTTTTTTTTTACATAGGCATCACCACATTATCAAGGCCAAGAGGCCACTCAAGGATAAGGGTTAAAGAGTGTACAGTAGAAATTGGACAATATAGTAATCATTAGTAATGAAAATTTGGTAAATTTGATAACTTATATGGAACGGCTCATCAAGAACTTATTTACGTTAGACTTGAACACAACCATATTGTAGTCAGCCGGAAAGCAGGAAAACGGAAGACAATTCCACAGGCGTGCAGTTCTAAGAAAGAAGCTTTGTTCATGGAATCTACGTTTAGGTTTAGGCACAGATAAAGAGTAGGGGGGAATTATTGATAGTGTTTACAGCTAGACGAGTGTTTCTTGTGAAAGTTTGGCGAGGGGGGACCATAGATTGAAGCTCAGTCGAACACTTTCCATGAAAATAACGATACATCAGAGCCAAACTCGCAACATCTCTTCTGTGAGATAGAGGTTGCAAGGAAGAGAAAAAGACATCTCCTACGAGGCTACGAAGTCTATTTTGAACTCTATCAAGGCAGGCCAAGTCCTTTCTAGCAGCTCCTGCCCAGATGTGGCAACAGTATTCCATCCTTGGACGTACCTGGCTCTTATATAGATAGAGAATAGCATCAGCAGTGAGATATCTAAATAAATAAATAGTTACAATTCTCTCTTCTATGTCCCTTCTTTCCAAAATTAAACCTTGAAGAAAATGCAGCAGACATTTCCTTGTGTTTCTCTTTCTTCATAAAAAGAAGTTTATTTCTATAGCAACCACTAGACGAAACAGCGACAATAAGAAGCACAAAGTGCATAAAAGGTGAGCACATATAAACACCACGTGTGCATATATGAATATTTTCATGTTGTTATTGAAAATATAACACTGACATATTATGACAAAGGGAATATGAATTAATGCTTTTACCCGGTCATGGTTGATGGAACGAGAGTAGGCTACTTCAGTGGATTAAATAAAGTATTTTATTTGAAATTCCATACAAATTCCCGAGTTCAACACAATGCACTTGAAGAAGGTCAAGGAGTACATTGGTGGAAACATTGTGAGAATAATATGCAAGATGAAAAAAGTAATCCAAATAATAAGAAATGTAACGTTTTTTTTTATTCAGAATATGTAGTAATTGTTGTGTAGAATATAAATAGATATAGAATATACAATAGGTACGTGCAAAATGTATAAAAATTTTCATCCCTCCTTTACGTAAAAATTCATGAAAAAATCCGAAAATTAACCAATTTTAATGAAATTTTCAATATTTATCAAATAATGATCATGGAGAATAATGATTTTTTATTTGAATCTTAGTGGAAATGTATCATTTTGTTTAAACAAAAAACACCTTTACTAAAGTTATGGTTTTTAATAGTAAAAAAAAAAAAAGCAAAAATAAATGAATTTATTTTTGCTTTTTTTTTAATGAAAATAAAGCATTGTGTTACAATGCTTTATGTAATGTAATTGTTAATTACAAAAGAAAAATTGATTTTTTCAGGAACATCACGAAAAAAGCCCATATTAATAAATTTGATATAAATTGGAGAATAATTTATTGAACTACCAGCATAAGCATTGTTTATTTAATATTTTCACACAAAAAAAATTATAATTGCAAAAAATATTTCTACTTTTAAAAAAAAATTACAGGTTTCACATAATTTTTACATGTAAGATTCTAATATTTTCCTTGCTTGAATGAAGTCAAACTTTCAGCATAACATAATTTTTATATCTTGAAAAATACATTAAAAATCTTTAAGTTAAAAGCAGGAACACAGAAAAATAATTAAATTAAAAAATGGTAAAAATGATACAAATGTTCACAATAGGAATGTATGGATGCACAGATGGGGGGGGGAGAAAATCAGCACTCCCCCACCTCCCTTTAACTACCTGACACCATTTTAAGACTTTTGACTTTCTGACATTTTGGGCTTCCGTAGAATCCACACTTAGACTATTTTTAATTTCTTGTCATTGCGTGAAGCCAGAATCTCTCGCTTTTGAGGGCTAATCAAGCTGGGGGTTTTTTTTGTACAAACAAGGTGTTTTTTTTTTTTTATTTTATTCAATATCTTAGGACTTTACTAATTATCTTTGAAATAGACCAAGAAAACTAATATTTATCTTTAAAAGATTTTTACAATGAATTTATTTTACTTCAAAATTTAGCTGAATTGAGTAGCTCGCCGTGAAAACATTTTCATAACTTTTTTTTTTTCACGTGTACAAATATTTTTTTTCCTTTTGGAAATTAACTTTAGGCTTTAATCTTTCAAATACAATGAAAAAGTAGTCGGAAACCTACAAAAAAATTATGATAAACCGACTTTCCAAACTACGTCTCCCTATTTTTTTTCGCCATTTTTGGCAGTACCTAATGTACAATATCGAATGCTTATCTCCTAATGAGTAATGTCACTTACATGTTGTGAAGTCACTTAGCAACAAAGATTCAAACTATTATATTTTTTGTTTATGGATGTGTACTTATTGACACCATAAAATTTGAACAACTAGAAAACTGGAACACTTAAATTTGACATTAAGTGCTCTACATATAAAGAATAGAAGACAGTTAGCATATATATCTACAGGGTGAGCCAAAAGTAAGTAGACACAGCATACTTACCAGACTTGATCCCGATGGATTTTTTTCTTTTGAGGAGTACATGATCTTTAAATAAATGTTATTTTACTGTCCAAATACTTTTGGCTCACCGTATATATATATATATATATATATATATATATATATATATAGCAACCAACATTCACTTACCACTTTTGGTAGGTAGACAAGCATTCAGAAGGATTTGTTCGCAAACTGCTTTCAAACTATCAGAGGTCCTTTGCCATCATTTTGCCTTGCTGGTAATTCTTTTTCAGAATGAAGTATGATTCAACCTGATCCTAAAATGTACACTCTTATAAACATTACCTCCTCATTTAATATGAGAGGATGTTATTGTCGATTGCCTGACGTACCCCTACCTGTGAATGTGGACAGGTCCGTTGTCAGCTAACATGACCAAGAAGAAGAAGAAACTGTTTTATTTTTTGTTTTTACCTTTTATCCTTTTGCTACAGTTTGCTGCAATATGGGTACTTATGCAGAATAAGGACTGTACTATTGTCAGAATTTTCCAGGCAGTCCACGTCAAAAACTGAAAGTTGTTAAAGAAAAGTTTTAAAGTTTTTTTTATTGTGCAAACACTAGTCAATTTTTTCAATGAAAATTTATTATTTTTGTTATTACAAAAATAATTTAATAAAATATCTTATTTTTATTATTACAAAAATAATTTAATAAAATATCAAATTTTATTATTACAAAAATAATTTAATGAAATATCTTATTTTTATTATTACAAAAATAATTTAATAAAATATCTAATTTTTGTTATTACAAAGATAATTTAATAAAATATCTTATTTTTATTATTACAAAAATAATTTAATGAAATATCTTATTTTTATTATTACAAAAATAATTTAATAAAGTATCTTATTTTTGTTATTACAAAGATAATTTAATAAAATATCTTATTTTTATTATTACAAAAATAATTTAATAAAATATCTTATTTTTATTATTAGAAAAATAATTTAATAAAATATCTTATTTTTATTATACAAAGATAATTTAATGAAAAAGGTATTTTTTTCTTATTACAAAGGTAATTCAATAAAAAATATATTCTTTTTGTTAATACAGAGAAAATAACGATGTTTTATTATTACAATAATAATTCAATAAAAATTCCTTATTATTGTTATTAGAAAAATAATTCAATGGAAAATATATTATTTTTGAAATAAAAACATAAATTAATAAAAATGTATTTTTTGTTGTTATCAAGATAATTACATAAAAAATATATTATAGAATTAATTTGGAATTATTTTGAGATGAGTAAATTTGTATTATTTATTTTACTTAATTATTTGTAGTTGTTGTTTTCACAATGTTTCGGCCAATTATTTCTCTAGCGTTTGTCAAGTTTACCGTACGAGATAGGAATGTCGAATCCTCCAACTACATCTATAGCAATTGCTGCCTTTAATAGTTGTTGTCATCTCACCACGGTTTGGTCAACTAATCCTCTGACTGGCTTGAAGTTGGATTGAAACCACTACCTCCAGACAATGCTCACCCGGAATTGTAGAGATTCCGCATCTCTATCCACTGTGCCACGGGCCCCAAAGCGCAATCAAGGTTGGATTTTTTGGTCTTATAAATCCACATTTTTATATTTTTTGTACTTCCAATTGTCGGGTCCATACCAATTGTTATATTATTGAATTAATTTGGAATTATTTGGAGATGAGTAAATTCGTTTAATTTCTTTTTATTTAATTATTTGGACTATTATCCTTATCTTCTAGTTCTTGTTTTCATGACGTTTCAGCCAATTATTTCTCTGGCCTTCATCAGATTAACCATGACTGGACAAAACATATAAAAAAATATAAAAATATGGCTTTATAAGACCAAAAATCCAACCTTGATTGGGGCTCAAGGTGCAGTGGATAGAGATGCAGAATATCTACGATTCTAGATGAGCATTGTCTGGAGATAGTGGTTTTAATTCCACCCAAAGCCGGTCAGAGGATTAGTTGACCAAACCATGGTGAGATGACAACAACTATGGAAGGCAGTAATTGCTGTGGATGTAGTTGGAGGATTCGACATTCCTATCCTGTCGTGGTTAACCTGACGAAGGCCAGAGGAATAATTGGCCGAAACGTGAAAATAACAACTAGAAGATGAGGATAATAGTCCAAATAATTAAATAAAAAAAAGAAAATATATATTTTTGTTATTACAAAGATAATTTAATGAAAAATATATTTTTTATTACAAAGATAATTCAATGAAAAATATATTTTTTATTACAAAGATAATTCAATGAAAAATATATTTTTTATTACAAAGATAATTCAATGAAAAATATATTATTTTTGTAATAACAAAGATAATTCAATAAACAATAAATTTTTATGTTAATACAAAGATAATTCAATGAAAATATATTATTTTTGTTATTACAAAGATAATTTAATGTAAAATATATAATTTTTTTATTACCAAGTTAATAAAAGAAATTATTATTACAATGGTAAGTCAATAAAAATTTCTTATTGTTGTTATTATAAAGATAATTCAATGAAAAATATAATATTTATTGTTGTTATTAAAAAGATAATTCCAAGAAAAATTATTTTTTGTTATTGCAAAGATAATTCAATAAAATATATTACAAAGGTAATTCAATGAAAAATATATTATTTTCGTTATTACAAAGATAATTTAAGGAAAAATATATTATTTTTGTTATTACAATTTAATAAAATAAATTTTTATTACAATTATAATTTAATGAAAATTTCTTTTTGCTGTTATTACAAATATAATTCAATGAAAAATATATTATTTTTGTAATAACAAAGATAATTCAATAAAAAAGATATTATTGTTGTTATTACAAAGATAATTCAATGAAAAGTAAGTTTATTATTTTTGTAATTACGAAGATAAGTCAATGAAAAATATATTGTTTTTGAAATAACAAAGATAATTTAATAAAAATATATATATTTTTTGTGATTAAAAAGACAGTTCAATAAAATATATTATTTTTGTTATTTCAAAGATAATTCAATGAAAAATATATTATTCTTGTTATTACAAAAAGAATTAACTGAAAAATTTAATAATAAACAAATATAACATATATCAAATATCAGCGGTAATTTGTTTTAATGCAACAAAAGCCATATATAGATGCATACATCTTCTTACTCTTTTCTTTCATGACTTGTTGCACTTTACTATTTGTTGCCAATAAATTTGAAACCGAATTGATGTTGTGTTAAAATAAATGGTGACCACTACATATTGGAACAAATTCCTTTTTTCCTATGTTTCATCCCACTGAAGCAGCGTTCACTCTGGATTTTTGCATCCTGATTTGTTTGAATGTGACAGTCATAATCCGACCTGTGTATTGCACCATCTGTCACCATCGTCTTTTTTTGTCTTTTTACTAATGACACACCATTTATCAAGGCTTATAAATCACTCAAGGATGAAAGTTAATGTGATTGCTAGATTGTTAGTAGAATAGTGATGAATACTATGAGAGAGTTAAAAAACTCCACATACCACCGACTCAAAACAACAGCCGAACTAAAAATCAATAATTCTTCCTCCTTATTCAAGAACATTGCTCATGGAATGTGAGCATTAAACGACAAGATAAGGGGAAAGTGAGAATTACAAGGTTGCCACCAAATATTCTGAATAAATAAAACAAATCAAATTTCGTTTTTTTTTTCACCCTTTTTTTGTTAAAAAAGTTGCGAATGTATATGTATTAATAATTTTGAATGATTGCCGACAAATGTGGTTTTAGTAATTTAACAGTAAACAAATATTAGAAAGCATTTTTAAAGTCAATTTCGGTGCCAAAGATTTTTTTCAATAAATGAAAAATAAATCATGCATTTCAGTCGACATCCGACTATCCTCAGTAAGTTACAGACATTTTTTTTCTTTCCTTCCTCTCATTGTCAGTCAAAAGTATTTTTTCTTCCCTCTCATTGTCAGTTAAAAATGGCAAATGCTGACAACAGATGACCAGTATGAGTTTGCACTTGGAATAGACATTGATACTGTCTCTATTTGACAGCAGGAGAGTTCATGGGCATCTATGGTCAGTATTTGCCATTACCGATTGACAATGAGAGAAATGAAAAAAAATATGCCCGTAATTTACTGAGGATGGTCGGGTGTCGAGTGAAATATTTGATTTATTTTTCATTTATTGAAGAAAAAAAGAGGATGAATCTTTGACACCAAAGATGGTTTTGTAAATGTTTTTTAGTGTTTCCAACTCTTGGGCGTCTTTAAAAATTAGAATTATTGATATATTAAGTAAACAAATCTAACAAATGCCAACGGTAATTTCTTTTGAAATGCAACAAATGTCTAAAATTTCCATCAGCGCTAAATCTGTAAAAGTGCACACGTTATACATGCATGGACATTCATAAACACATATGCAAATTTAATGTATGGAGAGCTAGAATGCAAAACACAATAAATCTAATTTCTTTACATCGAGACCTTAAACATAAAAAGGACAAAAATATTAAAGTTAGTTTTTGATTTAAAGCTTATTTTTATTGAGAGCAAAAAGAAATTATGTCATTATCATATTACGGCAAACATGCTTTGGATGTGTGGTTGTAGAATGAAATGCAACACTTTGTAGTGAGAATGTCATAATTTTGAAAATGGAATCGATCGCATTTGACATTCAAACTCTTCAAGTCTTGATTTCCTCAATGTTCTCAGACAATGTCGAGACACAAGTCCTGCTAGTAGTAAATAAAGGAATAATTCAAGGTGTAGCCATCAAAGTAACATATAGGCGAGAAAGAGACACACAAGATTGTTTTATTGATACAGAGTTGAATAAAGCACTTCTTATTTTACTTGCTGAATAAAATTTTCTGAAATAATATCTGATCAATAATAGAAAGTTTTTGTGTTTTTATTCAAAACGTTACAAAATTGATGCAGCGTCTATTGCCACTTTCTGTGTTAGTTTTACAAATCACTTTTGACATTCTCCAGTAATGTGATATGGTTGCATGGCAGACTGGAGGATTAGAAGGTAAAGCAAAAATTAGCGCAATTTTAATTCTATTCAACCATGAATTGGATGCAAAGCACTTGAGTCAACAGGCTATAACTTTTTTCATTTTATTTTATAGATTAAATAAATTATGGTCGGTTGGGTCCCCATAGAATCTATGAGATAATGTAATTGCTTTGTCTTTGGTTAAGCACCCAGGCAGGTGCAAGTAGTGATTGTCTATTGAAAATTGTATTGTTGACAACATGTCATCCAAGTTAGCTAAATGGACTTATGGTGATTCTGATGTCGTCAGTGCTCGTGGGAATAAAAGATGATTATTGAGACCAAAGGCAAGAAATGAGTAATTGGCATCGACCCATCGCTTCTAGCGAGGAAATTGCATGGCTACCTTTGAATGGTTATTGAAGGGGGTTGCATCTTATAGCCCCAACCACTAACCTCAAAAAAAAAAAAAAGAAGGGCCTGCACGAGTGATTTTTGGCAGTAGAGAGGATAACAGTGCAAGAAGCAGACCAGTTGGGTGAAGAACTGACCAGATATTCAGCCCTAGTTTCTTACTTTTAGACAAGATCCAAAAAAGAATCTCAAATCTCATAGGTCCTGCACTATCATCCGAACTTCAATGTCGTTCTTATCTGTTGCTTGTTTTATGAGTATTTTAATGGAATGTGTTCTGATGAACTTATAGCACTTGTGCTCCCTTAAAAAGCATGTGTAATGTGAATAGACATCTTGCTACTCAACTCGTCACAGTCTCCTGTTAGACACGATTCTAAATAGTAGCCCCTTACATTCCACTTCGAAATATACCTCGTTTGGGGTGAAAAACTGCAAAAAAAATAAATAAATAAAATAAAAACAACAACAACAACAACAAAAAACTGTGATATAGATTATAGTTCTGAATCACAAATTCCTTCCATCTTGAGAGCATAGTTATTTTGGAAACGGTTATCACCTGATTATAAGAACAATAATCCCTGTGAACTAAAATAAAGTGTTGCGTTCCAAATTCTGTATAGATTCCTAAGTTCAGTGTAAATATTCTAGACTTCAAAAAGATGCACATGAAGAAGGTCATTGGTTACATCAGCCGAAACATTATGAAAATAACAAGATGAGAACAATCGTCTGAATAAACAAAACAATACAGATTATCAATCCTCATCTTAGAAATTCTGAAACATTTTTTTTTGTTTTTAAACTTGGATCAAAGTTGTAGCCAGAAGCATATTAAACAAATTAACAAACATGCAATGATGAATTGCCACAGATAATAAAATATGGTTCTAATACATTATAGGATCCAAGGCCGATCAACTATTTCTAAACTCAAGTTTAAAACAGGTGACAATGGATTTTTTTTAAAGTTTAAATATGATATTTCATTTCTTGACTAATCAACAGACTTGCAATCAGAACAAACAGATCTTTTAACTGAACACAGTCTATCAATTTAAGGTCCATCTATCCCTGAGACTAACAAAACCCAGCTTTTTTTTTTTTTTAAATATCTATACACATAGATGTTAACTGGATCACTCAAGATTTATCAGCTGTAAGTCTATGAACATACAAACTGAGTTACCAGAGTGTCTATTATCAGAGCTTGACATTATTTCTATAGAATCTTGAGTGACTTGCCTTCTCAGTATGTGCGCCTACTTTTAAGAGATGGTTACTTTTCCAAGTAGAGAAACTAAATTATAGATGGTCAAACACCAGGGCAGATATTTTATCCGTCACTGATCTGCAGTTTGTAACATGCATTCACTGCACCGTTGCTGAATGGAATATGCACCACAATACATGTTAACACAGTCAGAAGTTTAAAACAAGTAACAATGTTTTCTTTTGATAATTTAAAATGATATTTTATTTCTCTACCAAACGACACACTTGCAATGAAAACAAACATCTCTTCCAGCTGAACACAAAACAGCCCTGTTAGACTGAGCCCAAATGCCCATCTGTTTTTGTGATCAACAAACTAAAATCTCTCCTGCTAGTCTTTCTCTAAATATACATAGATATCAATTGGACGACACTGCAAAACCACTCAAGATTTATCAGCTGTTAATGTATGGGCATAAAAACTGACTGACTAGGATGTCTATTATCTAAATTGGACATAACTTCTGTAGAATTTTAAGCCTAAAACCTCTACTTTAAGAGGCAATTACTTTTCCAAGTGGTGGAAACCAAATTCTGTGTAGTCATATAACACCAAAAAAGAAATTGTCCATTGCCTACAACACCGAGCAAAAGCAATATGTAATAACAGCAATGCATATCAAGAAGCGATAGACAGTTTAAGAGAAACCCTCCACTGAAACAACTATCCAGAGAGTATGACATTAGCCCTAAGAAATCTGGGCTAAACACCAAAGGACACCACCTGAAAATTCACCACAGTTTATATACCATACATGAAGGGGTTGTAAGAGAAAATGTAAAGAATATGTAATCCATCAGAACATTATTTAGGAGCGACCCAACTCTCTGAAACCATCTTGTGTGAGTCAAGCCCCTTACGGAAAAAAAAAATCATAACTAAGAACTGTGTGTTTGTGATTTTATGTGAATTTGAAAACCATACAAAGGTAAGACATGACGCCAAGTAAGAATGGTTAGAAAAACATGAAAAAACTGTAATACATGGAGATATTGAAAAGTCGAGTATGGCTGACCACATTTGAGGGAAAAAGGGAAGTCATCTACTCTTATGAGATGAAATAAAATTATAGACAGAGAAGAATGGTGGGGAGTAAGATGACTCCAAGAAATAACAGACCTAGTATAGAATTTAACACAATATGGAAACCAGTAATTATCATTGAAACACTACTGTGTTCGAATATATGGTTAAGTGGCAGTTTTAGTCATTTCGAACTGCTTTAAAGCTTCACTACTCACTCATTTTGCGACCAAATTTCAAACAATTATTACAGAGTATAGATCACCTTCTCAACTATATTGTGAAAAATATTTTCAATTTCATTTAGTAAAACAAAAGTTATGATGAATTTACTGATGTTTAAAATTGTAAAAAAAAAAAACGTAAGGAGGTGAATGACGTTTTTTATGACTGGTTTTTATAGCAATCACTTCGCTTCAGCGACTACTGTTACTACCAATTCACCACTCACGAAAAGAGAAGTAACAAGATAATTGGGGGGGGGGTATTAACAGCAGATGAGTGCCGTACATGGTTATTACATATGTGTATGCTATGCTTATGGGGGCAAAAAAAAAATAAGACTGAAATTAAACAAAGAACAAGTGAATTTACTGGAAGCCTGGAAAAATCATGGATTACAATAGAAAAATGCGAGCATGGAAAGTAATATGGTTAAGCTTAAACGTGAAAAAGTAAAGGACTAGTTGTTAAAACTGGAAAAGAAAAGGACAAGATATTCTAGAAAAAATATAATAAATTTATAACTTAAAATATTGCAGCATTAAGAATTTTTTTTTAAATTCAATTTATAACATTATATAATCAATTCTTAATGCTGCAATATTTTAAGTTATAAATTTATTATAATTTTTTCTAGAATATCTTGCCCTTTTCTTTTCCAGTTTTAACAATTAGTTCTTTACTTTTCCATGTTCAAGCTTAACCATATTACTTTTCATGCTCGCATTTTTCTATTGTAATAAATAATAGATCAAGTTACTGTTAATATATATCTCTTCTCTATATAAATAAAATGAACTCATTTTTTCCCGTCTGATTTTGACCTTAATAGGATTAAAAATCAAGATATTTCATGCAAATATAATATGCACAAACGGCAGAACAATATCTGAGGTGTGTTATAGGCTTATTATTTCTCAAATTCCTCGATAATCTTAGATTTCTATACTTTTTCTGCTGAGAAGTCACGGCCAAAATCGGTTAAGATCAATGGAAGTGGTAAAATATTTTCTCTCTAATAAATTCCTCCTCCCCCTGCCACCACTTAACACCGCTTGGGGATCGTTCACAAGGAACAGTTGAGAAGAGAACACCGGTTTGGCTTCGTAGTTCTTTCATGTGAAGTTATTTAAAATCACTAAACTAAGCTACAGTGCTCTGTGGCGTAGTGGTTAGCGTGCTGGACAATTCACATTATATTTTCACGTTCGCGCCGACCTACCGTAGTCGTTTTTTTTTGTTTTTTTTTTTCCTAAACAACTGGAATGGACTTTTCTTGGTGGCCGAACTGTTAATGTTGCAGATGTTTTTTTTGTTTTTTTTCACACTTTATTTTCCTACTTTTACTCATGACTCCGGGTTTGATCCTTCCTACTTACCTACCATAACATTTTTTAAAACTCCCCCCCCCAGGAAACAAACACTCGGGTAACGCCGGGTACCCCCGCTAGTATTCAATAAATAATAGATCAAGTTACTGTTAATATATATATAGTAATAAGTAGTGATCTATATGATAGGTAGTAAGATCTAAAAACAAAAATAGGCTTCAGCCATCCAAAATTAAGCCATCCAAAATTAAGCTATCCAAAATTAAGCCATCCAAAATTAAGCCATCCAAAATTAAGCCATCCAAAATTAAGCTATCCAAAATTAAGCTATCCAAAATAAGGCCATCCAAAATTAAGCCATCCAAAATTAAGCCATCCAAAATTCATCCTAGAATTATCCACAAGGATCCATGGTGTAATGGACAACGTACTTGGTAACATTCAGTTGTAAGTGATGCTTACACATTGAAGGTTCAATCCTCAATGCGGACGATACTAAGAATACGATGGAGAATTATTTAAGACTTCTACCTGATCATGGCTGACAGAACAAGACCATGCTACCTAGGTTCTGCGCAAAATACTGTGCAGATCACCGAGTTCAACGGAATACAGGTTAAAATGGTTGAAATGTTGTGCGAATAATGCTCAAAATGAGACAACACGTTAAACATTTGAGATGATAAATTTGATCAATTAAGACTCTTCAACAAGAATTTGTTAACATTGGACTTGAAAACAACCATGTTGTAGTCAACTGAAAAGCAGCTCCATGATATTGTGTTCCACAGCTTGGTAGTTCTTGGAACGAAACCTTTTCTTCATGTACAGCGCCTTAAAATGTACCATGTACTGTGGATGTTAATAACTTTGGTAGTATATATTCTGTCGACAGTTGAATAATTTCTCTGTAAAAATAATGTTGGAGAGTCGAGAGAACATTTGTAAAATCCTGCAAATATTTCGGAATGGTGTCGGGTCACAAATTTAGTAAAAGGTCACTCTTGGGGTATCCTGTTGAAACTGCCACATTTTTCAGTAGAATTGTGTCAAATTATGTGAGTAGCGTTAAGGGAAATAGAAGGTCATTACATTTAGGGTTATTTTTCATTCTATTTTTAGCTGCTTGGCCCCCTTTTTTTTGAGACAAATTGGACTTCTTTCCAGAATGTACATCCGGTAACGTTGAAAGGATGAACAACGAAAAGTGTTTTTTTTTTTTTGACAAAAAACTTTAATTTAATTTAATTTAATTAATAAATGCATAACTTCTGTTACTTTCAGTTTCAGAGAAAACTTTAAATAATATAGACATATACACTATGAAAAATGCGAATCGGCTGTAAGGAGAAATTGAGTACACGTTTGTGTCGGTTGGTGCTGTGCTGCGTACATTGTATGTGAAACTGATCCCTCACGCTAAATTCGAAAATAATTGATTTTTTTTTCTTTCCGCCAGGTTTTGAAGGCTGTTGACTTTTGTCCTTCAAACTTTAATTCAAACCAGAAGTTACGTTCGTTCAATAGTTTAAAGGCTTTAAGATTACTTACGAATTTCGAAAGGATAACCGGTGGGTTTAATAAATAAAAACATATCTTAATTTCGCATTATTAATAATATCATTTTTTTAAATGCCGTTTAACACTTTCAGCTAACGTATTACCCCCCTCCCAAGATAAGATTCTACTTTTTTTAGGTGATTAATTACGTGTGAACATCCTTTAAAACCTGGAACACGCAATAAAACTTTTTAATTTAATGTGGTGGTCACTTTCGTCTCCAATTTCCACGCCATTCTAGCGTTTTTAGACAGTTAAACAATTTTATTTTTCTATGTGAAATAAATTGTGTGCGTCTTTTTTTTTTTGGGGGGGGGGGCTACTTTGTTAGGTGATTGCATATGGTGGTTTTACGACCTTGTCACTCGAACTTAGTGTCAGTGGTAAAAAAAAAATAGTTAACAACCCTAAAAATATAGAATGGCCCATAGGCATTGCCAAATGAATGTGAAAAAAAAAAAAAAACTGCATGATCCCGTGACGTCAGACTTGTGTTAACTATACGAATTATGGAAAAGCAGAAGCGACTTAATGATTTTTTAAAACCTTTGTTTATCTTCTTCAAACTGCAATTAATAATTAATCTTTGTTATAATTTTTGTTAGGTTTTAAGATTATTACAGCTTAATGATTAATAATATTATAAACATTTGTATATTAAATATCAAATACGGTTTTACGAGTGTTTATTTGGGGTAACTTCCGGCTTCCATATTCTGTTCGGTAAAAAGAGACAAACAAAATATGAGGGGGGCTACAAAATGCTTAATATTTGTGCAATATTTTCAATTCGGTTTTAATCTGGCGATAAAATAGCTGACAAGAGCCATGTTTATATTAAAAGTTAATATTTAAAAAAAATTAAACACAATTAATTAAAAATCTATGTTGTAACGGAACATTTTGAAATAATGGAATTTTAATCTTTTAAAATTAATTAATTTTTAGGAAGTTTCTTTTTTTTGGCAATTCAACTGATTATCAATTCGAAAAAAAAAACGCTATTTAAAAAAAGCATAATATTAAATTTATATCAATTTTTTTAATTGCAAAATCAAAGTAAGTTTTTGTTCAATACGTGTATTTAATTTAAAAAAAAATAAATATGCTTTACTTATTTAAACTCTTATGTTTCATAATAAATAGAAATTTCGATAGATTTAAATACATTTTGTTCAAATTTCGAAAAAATAAATATGGGGGAGGGACACGTACTAAAAACAAAATCCCTCGTATATTTTACGGAAACTGCATTTTATATGTAATTTTATTCTAAAATGAATAAGTATCGAAAATTTCACGAAAATCTGACAATTAGTTGATTTTTGCTAGATTTATTAAACACGGGTATATTTTCACGTTCGAAATGCTTATGGGAACGTTAATTTTTAAAGCGTCAATTATGTAAACACGATTTTCGTCTCGTAATTTCATTATTTTCGTACGATGAAAATTAAAAAAAAATTATTACTAGTTTATTTTGCCCTTCTCCTTTTAAATGGTACAAAAGTTATATTGATAATATTAATTTATAATAAAGTTACATCGTTTTACATATAGGGGGGGGGATTCTGTGGTAACTTTTGGAGGTGCCTAAGGGCCCAGCAGCAGCATTGGAGGATTATTTTACGTAAAATTTATTTCGAAATGAAATTGTAATCCAATTTTCTCGTAAATTTTATTAGGATGTTTACATGTAGTCGCGTAAAAAAGTAGAATCTCATTTTTTTTTTTTGTCAGAGTTGTCAAAAATAAATAAATAAATAAAAATTAATAAAAATACGTAATTTAATAGACCTCGCCGCCATTTGTCTTTTAAATATACCGATAAACATTGTATGTCTTCCGAACCGGTTAAAAACACTAAAATCTTATCCTGTTAGGTAGAAAAGTAACTTATCTTTGATAACATTTATTTGTTATATATTTCTGTTGTGACAACTTTTTCGAATCTTTATGTATTGTAGAACAAACCACAAATTACATTAAAAACAGTACGTTGCAGAAACCTGGACCACGTACGCAAAACCCATACAAAACAAAGATGGGCGATAAATACAGGAAAGAAGTCTGACATTTTGGGGGAGAGGAGAGTAAAAAGCATGGCTAACAAGTTGCAACAAAGAACAAATAATCAAAAATACAAACGTTTAACAAAACGAAAAATACAATAAAACTTGGAGTTATCTCCCTTTTTGATTTATTTACACATCGGCCATGTTTCTTTTTGTTTGGTTTAAGTTTCACATAGACAATCAATTTCGCCATAAGTTGATTTTTGATGTTTAATGTATAATACATCATATCTGTTGAAAGATATTTCGTCGCGGATGCCGAATCATCTATCACCGTCTAGAAAACAGGGGAGGGGTAATGGAACAATAAAATGTCTCGGGGAATATATCTAAAAATAATTTTAGTTTTCTTGTTTTATCATGAAACAATAAAATAAATAAACTTTTATCTTTGACATTTTTATAAATATTTTTTTTAATATTCAAAATATAGGTAAAACTTGCGAAGTATGCGCTGTTTTCAGTTGTTATAAAAATGGAACGGAAATTTAAATTTCGTTCCGTTTTAAATTCGGTACATTTTTACATTACATCCAACTCACCGTTCACATTATATGTTTTCGTGTGTGCTGACAAGCTTAGGAGTGGCTATTCTGAAAGCCGTTCGTTCGTAACATGGAGAGGTGGATGTGTCTATCCCGAAAGCCGTTCTTGATATGGAGAGATTGGGGGTATTTATTCGTTATAAGCGTACCCGAAAACCTAGAAAAGTCGACATTTTCAGTGTGGAACAAGTTGGGCTTATGTGAAAAAAAAAAAAAAACATACCGCGAAAAGGTATACCGAATTGACTTTTTTCGTTTAAAAATTAAATGATTTCGTTTTTGTTAATAAAATTTCATAAAAAAAATTATGAAAAAAAAATCTCTCATTTTTTTTTTTCATCTTAAAAAATCTTAAATTGTTGAATGTTATTCTTTCCATTACTTTCGTCCTTTTTTGGAGGGGGGGGCAATTAAAAAAAAAAGATTAAACCGGAACGAAATTTTAATTTCCGTTCCATTTTTACAACAACTGTAAAACAGCGCATACTTCGCAAATTTTACCAAAATGTATTCATATGGGAATATTTTATTAAAAAAAAAAAAAAATGATTATTATTTTTATTGCATTTTCACTCTTAACAAGGTATAGTGCCACTTTGATGTAGGGGGCTACTATGTGGAATACATTTGCAGAGATACGATTTGGGGAGTTGAGCAGCAAGATGTCTAAGGAATTCCGAAGTCCAGCAGTCCAGCACTCCAGCAGTCCGAGGGAAGAAACTACTAGAATAGAACTCTTCCTAGCGTCTAGAGGTCTCTACTGTGTAGGGGTGGGATTTTGTTGCCTGTCGGCCTTGTCGAGGGCATTTACGTCGAGGTGGTTCAAGGGCTTGTTCTTCTTAACACTTAGTTTTAACGTCTAGGACCACTTGGCCTAGTGACATATGGCCGAGTGGTCCTAGACATTGTATCAAAGTTTACAGTTACCGAAAGGTGCTGAGTTCAATCCTGAACGAAGGCAGTGAAAAGTAACATTCAAAACAGAGAATCAGCAACTATGTCCCAGAGCCTAGCTGGAGTTCGAACACGGTACCCTCGTAATAATAATAAAGGGTTGGGTTCGAGACTCCTAACAAACGGTTCCCCAGTTCAATACAAAACACCTGATGAAGGCCGGAGGGCAAAACGGCCGCAACGTTGTGACTATAACAACCAAGATGAGGAAGTCGGTCCGACAATCTCAATCAATTAAACAAGATGGCGGAAATTTTTCACCTAACACAATTAAAGTTGTATTTTTTTAAAAATAATTTAGTAATATTCAGGTAATTTCGACTGCATAATTTAGAAGCTGCCATTGTAAGTGATTAGAATTAACAATAAATAAATAAATCAGTTGAAACCATTGTTTTTTATCTGAAAACTCCCACTTATCGGCTACAAAATCTCGTCCCAATTCTGTAGAAGCACCCCATTTTCTTTAATCAATGGAGAAAGTAACTTCTATATCGTAAAATTGCCTCTTTGGTCACAACCGATACTGACGGACGACAACTTCAAAATATTAATATGCAAAGTACCGAGGCTGCTGTATTGCCATTTGGTGAATGGATTCTGGACCATACAGTAGTTTCTGGTAGGGCCTCTCGATGCCATACCAGTGGGTAATTGTTATGGCTTTACCTTATCATCTGCTACAAAAAAAAATTTTTTTTAAATTGTCTTTTTCTCTCTTATTTTCCCTCTCTGTCCTGCTCCAACCAAGTCTACCGACCTGCTCCACAAATCTCAAAACCTCAACATGACAAATCTCAAAAAAAAAAAAAACATGATTAAACTTAGAACCCCATCCTCCAACGTAGACCCCTACTACCAGGTCTCCTTCTCCAACATCAAGGGTCTACGTTCCAACCTTCCAGAGGTTGAAACACAATTACAGGAGACCAAACCGGACATATTCTTTCTAAGTGAAACTGGCATAGGGCCAACCACTTCCCTAGACAAATTCATAATTAAAGGATACTCTAACTTAACATCTAAATCTGACCCCCAAGATCGCCATGGGCATGGAATATGTGCCTACATCAAAGATGACTTTCCATGTGGTAGGGATATCTCCAGAGAAGACTCTAATTTACCTTATATGTGCTTCTGGGTTGCACTAGCTTACACCACTGCATTTATATTTGCCCTCTATCGCCCTCACAACAGTAGGGTTACTATCTTTAAGAGCATATCTGAGAAAATTGACCACATCCTGTCTGCTCATCCTTCGGCTAACATTCACATTTGCGGTGACTTCAATGTCCATAATGTGGAATGGCTGACCCACTCA
This sequence comes from Euprymna scolopes, assembly GCF_053919585.1. Taxonomy (NCBI): domain Eukaryota; kingdom Metazoa; phylum Mollusca; class Cephalopoda; order Sepiida; family Sepiolidae; genus Euprymna; species Euprymna scolopes. The sequence goes on along the minus strand of NC_136517.1, from coordinate 60,597,276 downwards.
AATAAAACCAATGACGAGGGGAGGTTCTGTCATGATTTTGCCACTGCCTATGACCTCACTCAGATTGTTCACGAACCCACCCATGTGCCCGATACTACCGGTCAGTATGCAAGCCTTCTAAACCTTTTCCTCACAACTTCCCCTGAGCTATGTTCATGTTCCGTTCTATCTCCTCTGGGATCCTCCGACCACTCTGTTGTAGCAGTTAAGTTAAAAATGAAATGTAATAAGTCCCCAGACGTACCCCTCCACCGTACTGTATACCGATACTCCATGGCTGACTAGGATAGCTTCCATACATTTATATCTGATCTACCTCTGCATTCCATGTTTAAAAAGGATGTGTCCTCTATAGTATCAGACCTGACCGAATGGTTAATTGTAGGCATAGACAGATTCATACCATCTAAAAAATTCCAACAAAAACCTAACAGCCAGCCATGGTTCTCCCCAGAATGTGCTGCTGCCATCGCGCACAGAAATCACTTTTTCCATAGCTACCAATGTAATAGATGTACTGAGACTAAAGCTGCTTTCAGGACTGCCAGCAACCACTGTAAAAGAGTAATAAAAAATTAAAGAGAGCTATATGCTCAGTCCGTTAAATCCAAAGTAGCTGAGCAGCGGCTTGGTTCCCACCAGTTTTGGCAAATAGCAACCAGGATCCTGAACAGAAGCATGCGTTCTATCCCAACTACCATCAATGGACCTGAGGTCATCTCAACAGCATCAGACAAGGCCGAACTATTTGCAAAGAACTTTTGCAGCTAACTCTACCCTATGCGACAAAGGTCATCAACTCCCCATATTTCCTCCTAAATAGACAACATGCTATGCAACATATAAATATCTGTGCGTGAGGTCACCAAGCTAATCAAGAACCTTGATTTCAGTAAAGCAATTGGCCCTGACGGCATTCCAGTTATAGTGCTGAAAAAGCTCCAACAAGAACTCGCCCCCATCCTTACAAAACTGTTTAAGCGTTGCCTTAAGGAGAAGTGCTTTCCAACACCCTGGAAAACCTCATCAGTATGCCCTGTATTTAAGAACTCAGGTGAAAAGTCATCTCCCTCTCAGTACAGACTAATGTCTCCTGTGTGTCATGAGTAAGTTGTTGAAATCCATATTAAATAAAGAACAACCTTCTTAGTGACATGCAATATGGTTTCAGCTCTGCAAGATCTACAGCAGATATGCTAACGGTTATATCACGTAGGATTAGTGAATCTCTTGACAAAGGCTTCCTTTCCAGGGCAATTGCTCTTGACATATCGAAGGCTTTTTTTTTTTAAAATTTTTTTTTTTTTTACATGGTGGTCACCACTTATTAAGGCCCGGAAGCCACTCAGGGATAAGGCTTATTGCAAGTACAGTACGTTAGTGTGGAGATTTAATTTCGATTATTTCGATAAGGTATGGCATAAGGGCCTACTTCACAAGATTTCCAGCTACGGCATAAGTGGAAATGTCTTCTCAATCATTAAATCATTTCTCTATAATAGGCTCATAAGAGTAGTGGTTGATTGACAGAAATCAGAGGCCCACAGTATTAATACTGGAGTCCCCCAGGGGTCCATCCTGGGCCCAACTCTCTTCCTGATCTACATCAATGATCTCCCAAAACACATACTTAAATCATTCATTGACATCTATGCTGATAACACGACCATCTATGGTAACACATCAAAAGCCGTAAATGACAAAGTTCTCTCTAATTCTCTCTCCTCTGATCTTGAGCGCATGGTACAGTGGGGGAAGAGGTGGCTGGTCACTTTTAATGCATCCAAAACCAAGCTTCTATCTTTATATCATCAACGCTCTGATCCCCATCTGGCATTAATTGAAATGGATGGCTCTCGCCTTGGGGAGGCTCCATGTTTTGACAAGCTTCTGGGTTTGACCATTACTCCTGATCTGAAATGGAACACGTACATCAAGTCTGTTGCCAAGGATGCTGGGAAAATGGTGGGATCCTTTTACCATTCCAGAAGATATCTCACTACTGATGCAATTCTCTATCTGTATAAAAGCCAGGTACATCCAAGGATGGAATACTGCTGCCACATCTGGACAGGAGCTGCTAAAAACAGCCTATCTTGCCTTGACAGAGTACAAAATAGACTTTGTGGTTTAATGAGGGATGCCCTTTTCTCTTCCCTGCAGCCTCTCTCCCACAGAAGAGACGTTGTGAGCCTGTCTTTGTTTTATCGTTATTTCCATGGTAAGTGTTCATCTGAGCTCCAATCTCTCATCTCCTCTCGCCAATCTTTCACGAGAAACATCCGTCTGGCTGAAACTACTGCCAATAATTTTCCCCACTCTTTATCTGTGCCTAAATCCAAACGTAGATTCCATGAGCAGAGCTTCTTTCTCAGAAGTGCATGACTGTGGAACTCTCTTCCGTTTGCCTGTTTCCCACCTGACTACAACTTGGATGTCCAACATAAATAAATTCCTGACAAACCGCCCCCTTAAGTAAGACACACTATCAAATCTCCAATACTAATGATTACTACAGTACTATCTCATTGATTACTGTACACGCAATAATCCTTATCCCTGAGTGGCCTCCAGGCCTTGATAAGTGGTGACCCCCATATAAAAAAAAAAAAAATTATCTCATATCTCATTAAATTTGATAAATATGAAGAATCACTCCACACTCCACCCTTGAAAATTTCTTTAAAATTACCAACTTCAAAGGTTTTCGGGGGCACTGAAGACGAAAATAACGCTTAAAATTACGGCAAACGAGTAGTTTCTAAGATATGAAGAAATGTTAGTTTTAAAAATGTGGGTGGGGGGCACTTTCTATAATAATTTAACATAAAATAAGCACCCACTTTATGATCACCATTTGTGAGGTGGGGGGGGGGGGAGAAACTTTTTTTCCACCCTCGGAAAATCCTTTAAAATTACCACTAACGTTTAAGATTCCAGGAAACAAGTAGTTTCCAAGATATGAAGAAATGCACAAACTTTATGGCCACCTTTTCTTTTTTTTGGTGGGGGGCTGCCGGTTTATGTTTTTCATTATGGGGGATATTGAATTATAGAATTTGTATAGTTTTTTAACAGGTGCTTCTGCTGTTTAATTAATTGTTTTAACATAAGTAACGCGCCAACATTAGCCGAGCAGAAGAACTGTTTAATATTTTACAAAAATTCTGTTTACATTTTGAGGGAGGCAGTGAAAGGCGAGGGGTGTTGTGGCGGCCATGAAAGTTGGAAACCTAGAAAAAAAAAATGATAAACCGGCTTTCAAAACTATCTCTTTTCCGACATTAATGCACCTATTTTTGTTTAAGATTTGCCTTCAAAAGGTGTCACCGTTAAATATTAATCAGTTAATTTTTATTTTCTAATGTTTTTAACACAAAAACTAGGGTGGACATGTACAATGCACACTCTCTCCTTATATTTTTCTTTTTATCTTTTTTCAGTTTTTTTTCACCGGCTTATTGATTGGAAACTAATCTATCATATTATCAAAATACATAAATAAATAAATAAATAAATAAATAAAAAATCAAGACAGTGCTCGGTTTCTAATACAGTGTTCTAGTAAATTGATCCCCCATATTGGAACCACTTAACAAGAACACGCACACCCTTCTTTTATAAAGAAAATTTCATTTATTAATCTAAGGCCAATGGTATTATTCAATGCATTCTATATTTTTTTCACTGATCGCCATATTTGTTTTTGCACATGTGTGCATTCAGTTTTTGCACATGTGTGCATTCAGTTTTTGCGCCAGAGGAGCAAACAAGTGCTGGTGAGAAATGTATTGTTGTGGACTCCACTGCATGGATGCATGAGCATAGGACGACATAGATCCACATAGATCCTGAAGATCTGGGGCAGCTGATGGAAGACAGGGAAGTAGAGAGAGAGAGAGAGAGAGAGAGAGAGAGAGAGAGAGAGAGAGAGAGAGAGAGTCACATTGGTCTGGGCAAGAAGCCCGAGCAGATAGGTAGATTAAGTAAAAAAACTGTTCAGGAGTATATTTCAATCTAAATAATTTACATGACGAAAATAGGAACCAACCAAATTCTAACGTACCTTTTAATGTCATGAAAATCAAACTTTAATTCCGTCTTTCTAATCGATGTTGTTTTTAGTTATTATTTTTTGGCACAGAATTTGGATTTTATTTTTGAAATGTTATATAAAAAAACAAACTTTGAACATTCTTTGATAAATTTGTCGATTAACACTCTCAGCTCAATTACCTTCCTCCCACAAAAAAAAAAAAAAAAAAAAAAAAAAATGAAATACTACTTTTTTTTCAAAAACTATTACACAGGAACACCCTGGTTAACTTGACGGAAAGAAGAAAAAAACAATATCAAATGTTATTTTAGAAGTTAAAGATCAGTTTCATATTCAAATTTAATGTAAAATGACCCTCCATTTCCGGGCTGTTCTAATTTTGTAGACTATTGAGGTAAAATGTTTTACCATTAATCCTAAGTTTGACTAACAATTTCAAAAATATCTGTTTAAGGTTAGGGTTGAAGGGATATTTAACATATTTCTTTTATCACAATCTCTTGGTTTCAACAAAATTTAAAATCGACTGAGCTCCAATCTTGTGAAAGTAGGATAGAAAGAATAAAAAATTTAAAAGAATAAGGTAGAAATTATTGGGAAAGATTAATTTTGAAGTGGGCGCAAGGGCAAAACCCTTTGCTCATGAATATGCGGGTCAGTTTAAGGTGATGCCTGCAACCTATATTTATCTTTCGGACTATACTAATCCATACCGAGTATCTTAACAGTTATTGCGATTCTAAAGCAGAGTGGACCTGAGAGTAATGGTAACTGAGGAGCGACTCCATTGGCCTCCAAGCTCTTAAATCAGGCCTCATCACAGGATGGAGTTTTATGTCATAGGACAGATTCTATTTCAATCTTGGAACCTTAACAAGTTAGAGTGGAATAATGGCAACTCCCAAAAGAGGAGCCAAAGTAAAAATTCACTAACGAACGTAGTTTAAGATGTATTATTTAGATTATCTGAACTACTCGAATTGTTCTCATCTTGAGTTCACACAACGTTTCGGTCAATGTAACCTTTGGCCTTTTTTAGGTATATCTTTTCAAACTGATGAATCTTTTTGTCCATTTTAAAATGGTATCATTTAGTTAATCCATGAGGTAACATTTTCTTGTTCCATCAGCCACGATTCGGTAGAAGTCCTAACTAATTCACAATTGTATTTTGTGTGCCGTCCGCATTGAGGATTGAACCTTAAACCTCCAGAAGAATGTAACTTGCAATTGAATTTTGCCAAATCGCTACAGACAATTCTAGTATGAATTTTGGGAGTCTTAAACCCATTTTTGTTTTTTGGTTTACATTCTTATGACTTATGGATTTGTCACTGTACATCACTATTCATTTCCTCCTTTGCAGTACGGTTCTGAGCCTGCCTTCCTACTACCACTTTTTTTTTCTTTTGCTCAACACACACCTCTAAACACCCGGGCAACGCCGGGCTGAAATGCTAGTATATCTATAAAAGTGAAAGTGTCTGTCTGTCTGTCTGTGTATATTTCCCTACACAATATCTCTGTCAATTTTCAGTTTACAAACTCGAAATTTGATATACAGGGTAATGAGATTTGGCAAAATCTTTGTAATCGGTTTTCAGCAAGAAATTTGGCTGTTAAGAGGTCAAAGTTCAACGATTCGACCTTTGAGAACTCTACCAAACTCCTCCGCCAATTTTGGGTCTAAAACTTGAAATTTTAGATATAGGTTCCTTTGACATGGATCTAACTTAATAACTTGATTTGAGCCCAAAACAATAAATTTTAAGGGGTGATAATAGAATTCAAAGTTTAAAAAAAAAATTGACCGCTGCGGTCTCCACAAATTACTCAGACAATTTCTGGTCTAAACATTGGAAATTTTACATAAAGGGTATTCAGAGATAGGGCAAGCTTTTTAATCGGTTTGGGTCGAAAAATATGATATATCTCTAAAACTAAAAGCTAAACCATACAAAATATGATATATCTCTAAAACTAAAAGCTGAACCATACAAAATATGATATATCTCTAAAAATAAAAGCTGAACCATACAAAATATGATATATATCTAAAAATTAAAGATAAACCATACAAAATATGATATATCTCTAAAAATTAAAGATAAACCATACAAAATATGATATATCTCTAAAAATAAAAGATAAACCATACAAAATATGATATATCTCTAAAAATTAAAGATACACCATACAAAATATGATATATCTCTAATAATAAAAGCTAAACCATACAAAATATGATATATCTCTAAAAATAAAAGCTAAACCATACAAAATATGATATATCTCTAAAAATAAAAGATAAACCATACAAAATATGATATATCTCTAAAACTAAAAGCTGAACCATACAAAATATGATATATCTCTAAAAATAAAAGATAAACCATACAAAATATGATATATCTCTAATAATAAAAGCTAAACCATACAAAATATGATATATCTCTAAAAATAAAAGATAAACCATACAAAATATGATATATCTCTAAAAAAGGGTAAACCATACAAAATATGATATATCTCTAAAAATAAAATATAAACCGTACAAAATATGATATATCTCTAAAAAAAAAGGGTAAACACTACAAAATATGATATATCTCTAAAAATAAAAGCTAAACACTACAAAATATGATATATCTCTAAAAATAAAAGCTAAACACTACAAAATATGATATATCTCTAAAAATAAAAGCTAAACACTACAAAATATGATATATCTCTAAAATATCTCGATCAAGTCAACCGGAAATAGAAATCTCCTGTCCATCTAGTAAGCCATATGCTAGCTAACAGTTGATAAAAAAAAACCGCTGGCGGAATCTCTAGTGCAAAAACGTTAAGTATTTTTTATTTTATTTTATTTTTTTTTCTAAACTAATCCTAAATGTTTTGTTACATTGTTTTAAATTAGCTTTTCGTGTTTTATGTATTTTGTCTGTATTTCTCCTGTCTTTTTGTCTGTATTCCGTATTATCCGTCCACCCCTCCTGCTATAAAGCTGAACGTTTTAAAACAAACAAAATGCCGGCAACTAACGATAAAAAAAAAAAAAAAAAAAAAATGCCGGAAATTATTCTCTAGAGTAGATAAACTTAGGACTTTATTTAAGTAGTATACTTAATATATACTATTACTTCAAGCTTGCCTGTATTTAAAATACTTTCTTCTTGCTTTCGAATCCTACCTTATATAGTTAGCCTTATGTTCAAGTACATTCGAAATATAATACAGCGCAAAGAAAGTCACTCATGAAAACGGACCTCCTAAATTAAAACCTTGAAAAATTATTTAAACTCTAATGTAAATTAATATTAAGCAGTCTTTACAAATTGATAATAGTTAATTATTGGATTTTAATTAATTATAAGATGAAACTTTTATGATTCAAACTAGATAGATAACGACAAACTTCCACCCATTAATATGGGAGGGGAGATTATCACTAAAATGCCATGAATTTTTAAGTTCGCACCGGACTTACTACTTAGATATAAGTAACTTGTACCCATTCCCCTTTCTCCCCCCGCTTTTTTTTTTTTTTTTTTTTTTTTTTTTTTTTTTTTTTTTTAAATGGAGAGTAGATAATACAGTGGATGTGTTATCGGCAGCTCCAGTAACTCTCGCTTCTCCTATTTTGTCATTCAGTCCTCATTCAATGAGTGATGTTTCTGACAAAGGGTGAAGAAAAAGCTGCTTAAAGGTCGGTATTACTTGGTGACCAGTAGTCTGAGATGTCGGATATTTTTCTGTCTTTGTCTGTCCTTGTTGCCATGTCACTAGTAAGGGTGCTGGAGGTAAACGTTTTGTCTGGGCTGACGTTATCCGCCTGATAGTCAGGGACCCGAACCTTGGATTAACCACTAAGGAGGCTGTCCTATCAGCAGGCGCAAAGTACTGGGACTGCTGTATTGCCATTTGGTGAGTGGATCTGGACCATGCAGTAGTCTCTGGTGGGGCCTCTCGATGCCATACTAGTGGGTAATTGTTACGGCTTTACCTTTTCGTGTGCTACAAATAAAAAAAAATCTTCCTGTCTTTTTCTCTCTTACTTTCCCTCTCTGTACTGCTCTAACCAAGTATGCCGACCTATTCCACAAATCCCCAAACCTCAACATGAAATATCTCCAGAATAAAAACTCGATTAAACCTAGAACCCCATCTTCCAGCGTAGACCCCTACTACCAGGTCTCCTTCTCCAATATCAGGGGTCTACGTTCCAACCTTCCAGAGGTTGAAACCCAATTACAGGAGACGAAACCGGACATATTATTTCTATGTGAAACTGGAATAGGGCCGACCACTTCCCTAGATGAGTTCATAATGCATGGATACTCCAATTTAACAGCTAAATCTGACTCCCAAGATCGCCATGGGCATGGAATATGTGCCTACATTAAGGATGGCTTCCCATGTGGCAGGGATATCTCTAGAGAAGATCCTAATTTACCCTATATGTGCTTCAGGGTTGCACTTGCTAACACCACTGCATTTATATTTGCCCTCTATAGGCCCCACAACAGCGGAGTTACTATCTTTAAGAGCATATCTGAGAAAATAGACCACATACTGTCTTCACATCCCTCGGCTAACATCCACATCTGTGGTGACTTCAACGTCCATAACGTGGAATGGCTGACCCATTCAAATAAGACAGATGATGAGGGTAGGTTTTGTCATGATTTTGCCATTGCTTATGACCTCACTCAGATTGTTCGCGAACCCACCCGTGTGCCCGATACACCCAATCAATATGCAAGCCTCTTAGACCTTTTTCTTTCAACTTCCCCTGAGCTATGTTCATGTACCGTTCATTCTCCTTTAGGATCCTCCGACCACTCCGTCGTATCAGTTAAGATAAAAACAAAATGTAAGAAGCCATCAGACGTACCCCTCCACCGTACTGTATACCGATACTCTATGGCTGACTGGGATAGCTTCCGTACATTCATATCTGATTTACCTCTGCACTCCATGTTTAAAAAGGAAGTGTCCTCTATAGTATCAGATCTGACCGAATGGTTAATTGTAGGCATAGACCAATTCATACCATCAAAAAAATTCCAACAAAAACCTAACAGCCAGCCATGGTTCTCCCCAGAATGTGCTGCTGCCATCGCGCACAGAAATCACTTTTTCCATAACTACCAACGTAATAGATGCACTGAGACTAAAGCTGCTTTCAGGACTGCCAGCAACCACTGTAAAAGAGTAATAAAAAATGCAAGAGAGCTATATGCCCAGTCTGTTAAATCCAAGGTAGCTGATCAACGGCTTGGTTCCCACCAGTTTTGGCAAATAACAAATAGGATCCTGAACAGAAGTGTGCGTTCTATCCCAACCATTATCAATGGACCAGAGGTTATCTCATCAGCGTCAGACAAGGCCAAACTATTTGCAAAGAACTTTGCAGCTAATTCTACCCTATGCGACGAAGGCCATCAACTCCCCATATTTCCTCCTATAACACAGAACAAGCTAGGTAATATACAAATATCCGTGCATGAGGTCGCCAAGCTAATAAAAAACCTAGATTCCAGTAAAGCAACTGGCCCTGATGGCATCCCAATTATAGTGTTAAAAAAGCTTCAACCAGAACTTGCTCCCATACTTACGAAACTATTTAAGCGCTGCCTTAAGGAGAAGTGCTTTCCGACCCCCTGGAAGACCTCATCAGTTTGCCCTGTATTTAAGAATTCAGGTGATAAGTCATCTCCCTCTCAATACAGACCAATAAGTCTTCTCTGTGTTATGAGTAAGTTACTGGAATCAATATTAAATAGAGAAATAGTCAACCACCTCAGCAGAAACAACCTTCTTAGTGACACACAATATGGTTTCCGCTCTGCAAGATCTACCGCAGATGTGCTGACGGTTATATCCCACAGGATTAGTGAATCTCTTGACAAAGGCTTCCTTTCTAGGGCAATTGCTCTTGACATATCAAAGGCCTTTGACAAAGTATGGCATAAGGGTCTACTTCACAAGATTTCCAGCTACGGTATAACTGGAAATGTTTTCTCAATCATTAAATCATTTCTCTCCGATAGGCTCATAAGAGTAGTGGTAGATGGACAAAAATCGGAGGCCTGCAATATAAATGCTGGAGTCCCTCAGGGGTCAATCCTCGGCCCAACTCTCTTCCTGATCTACATCAATGACCTCCCTAAACACATACTTAAATCATTCGTTAACATCTATGCTGATGACACGACCATCTACGGCAACACATCAAAGGCTGTAAATGACGAAGTTCTCTCGGATTCTCTCTCCTCTGATCTCGAGCGCGTGGTTCAGTGGGGGAAGATGTGGCTAGTTACCTTTAATGCATCTAAAACCAAACTCCTATCCTTACATCATCAACGCTCTGATCCCCAGCTGGCATCAATTGTGATGGATGGCTCTCGTCTAGGTGAGGCCCCGTGTTTTGACAAGCTTTTGGGTTTGACCTTTACTCCTGATCTGAAATGGAACACGTACATCAAGTCTGTTGCCAAGGTCGCAGGAAAGATGGTGGGATCCTTCTACCGCTCCAGAAGATATCTCACTACTGATGCAATTCTCTATCTATATAAAAGCCAAGTACGTCCAAGGATGGAATACTGTTGCCATATCTGGGCAGGAGCTGCCAAAAACAGCCTATCATGCCTTGACAGAGTACAAAATAGACTTCGTAGTTTAGTGGGGGATGCCCTTTTCTCTACCCTGCAACCCCTCTCCCACAGAAGAGACGTTGCGAGCCTATCCTTGTTTTATCGTTATTTTCATGGCAGGTGCTCGTCTGAACTCCAATCCCTGGTCCCCCCTCGCCAAACTTTCACGAAAAACACCCGTCTAGCTGAATCCACTGTGAAAAATTTCCCCCACTCTATATCTGTGCCTAAATCAAAACGCGGATTTCATGAGCAAAGCTTCTTTCTTAGAACTGCACGCCTGTGGAACTCTGTTCCGTCTGCCTGCTTCCCTCCGGACTACAACTTGGATGTCTTCAAGTCTAATGTTAACAAATTCCTAATGAACCGCCCCCCTAATTAAACACTTCATAAAATCTCCTCACTAACGTGATGTACTTGCAATAACCCTTATCCCTGAGTGGCTTCCGGGCCTTGATAAGTGGTGATCACTGTGTAAAAAAAAAAAAAAAAAAAAAAAAAAAAAAAAATAAAAGCTAAACACTACAAAATATGATATATCTCTAAAAATAAAAGCTAAACACTACAAAATATGATATATCTCTAAAAATAAAAGCTAAACACTACAAAATATGATATATCTCTAAAAATAAAACCTAAACACTACAAAATATGATATATCTCTAAAAATAAAAGCTAAACACTACAAAATATGATATATCTCTAAAAATAAAAGCTAAACCATACAAAATATGATATATCTCTAAAAATAAAAGCTAAACCATACAAAATATGATATATCTCTAAAAATATAAGCTAAACCATATAAAATATGATATATCTCTAAAAATAAAAGCTAAACACTACAAAATATGATATATCTCTAAAAATAAAAGCTAAACCATACAAAATATGATATATCTCTAAAAATAAAAGCTAAACACTACAAAATATGATATATATCTAAAAATAAAAGCTAAACCATATAAAATATGATATATCTCTAAAACGCTAAGCTGAACCATACAAAATATGATACATCTCTAAAAATAAAAGATAAACAATACAAAATATGATATATCTCTTAAAATAAAAGCTAAACCATACAAAATATGATACATCTCTAAAAATAAAAGATAAACCATACAAAATATGATATATCTCTAAAAATAAAAGCTAAACCATACAAAATATGATATATCTCTAAAACTAAAAGCTAAACCATACAAAATATGATACATCTCTAAAACTAAAAGCTAAACCATACAAAATATGATATATCTCTAAAACTAAAAGATAAACCATATAAAATATGATATATCTCTAAAACTAAAAGCTGAACCATACAAAATATGATATATCTCTAAAAATAAAAGATAAACCATACAAAATATGATATATCTCTAAAACTAAAAGCTAAACCATATAAAATATGATATATCTCTAAAACTAAAAGCTGAACCATACAAAATATGATATATCTCTAAAACTAAAAGCTGAACCATACAAAATATGATATATCTCTAAAACTAAAAGCTGAACCATACAAAATATGATATATCTCTAAAAATAAAAGCTGAACCATACAAAATATGATATATCTCTAAAAATAAAAGCTGAACCATACAAAATATGATATATCTCTAAAAATAAAAGCTGAACCATACAAAATATGATATATCTCTAATAATAAAAGCTAAACCATACAAAATATGATATATCTCTAAAACTAAAAGATAAACCATACAAAATATGATATATCTCTAAAAATAAAAGCTAAACCATACAAAATATGATATATCTCTAAAAATAAAAGCTAAACCATACAAAATATGATATATCTCTAAAACTAAAAGATAAACCATACAAAATATGATATATCTCTAAAAGTAAAAGATAAACCATACAAAATATGATATATCTCTAAAAATAAAAGCTAAACCATACAAAATATGATATATCTCTAAAAATGAAAGATAAACCATACAAAATATGATATATCTCTAAAAATAAAAGATAAACCATACAAAATATGATATATCTCTAAAAATAAAAGCTAAACCATACAAAATATGATATATCTCTAAAACTAAAAGCTAAACCATACAAAATATGATATATCTCTAAAAATAAAAGCTAAACCATACAAAATATGATATATCTCTAAAACTAAAAGATAAACCATACAAAGTATGATATATCTCTAAAAATAAAAGCTAAACCATACAAAATATGATATATCTCTAAAACTAAAAGCTAAACCATACAAAATATGATATATCTCTAAAACTAAAAGATAAACCATACAAAATATGATATATCTCTAAAACTAAAAGATAAACCATACAAAATATGATATATCTCTAAAAATAAAAGCTAAACCATACAAAATATGATATATCTCTAAAACTAAAAGCTAAACCATACAAAATATGATATATCTCTAAAACTAAAAGATAAACCATATAAAATATGATATATCTCTAAAACTAAAAGCTGAACCATACAAAATATGATATATCTCTAAAAATAAAAGCTAAACCATACAAAATATGATATATCTCTAAAACTAAAAGCTGAACCATACAAAATATGATATATCTCTAAAACTAAAAGCTGAACCATACAAAATATGATATATCTCTAAAACTAAAAGCTAAACACTACAAAATATGATATATCTCTAAAAATAAAAGCTAAACCATACAAAATATGATATATCTCTAAAAATAAAAGCTAAACACTACAAAATATATATCTCTAAAACTAAAAGCTAAACACTACAAAATATGATATATCTCTAAAAATAAAAGCTAAACCATACAAAATATGATATATCTCTAAAACTAAAAGCTAAACACTACAAAATATGATATATCTTTAAAAATAAAAGCTAAACCATACAAAATATATATCTCCAAAAATAAAGGCAAAACACTACAAAATATGATATATCTCTAAAAATAAAAGCAAAACACTACAAAATATGATATATCTCTAAAAATAAAAGCTAAACCATACAAAATATGATATATCTCTAAAAATAAAAGCTAAACACTACAAAATATATATCTCTAAAACTAAAAGCTAAACACTACAAAATATGATGCATCCCTAAAAATAAAAGCTAAACACTACAAAATATGATATATCTTTAAAACTGAAAGCTAAACCATACAAAATATTATATATCTCTTAAACTAAAAGCTAAACCATACAAAATATGATATATCTCCAAAAATAAAAGCTAAACCATACAAAATATGATATATCTCTAAAACTAAAAGCTAAACACTACAAAATATGATATATCTTTAAAACTAAAAGCTAAACCATACAAAATATGATATATCTCCAAAAATAAAGGCAAAACACTACAAAATATAATATATCTCTTAAAATAAAAGCAAAACTATACAAAAACTGCTAAGTTGTGCAACTGATAAAACCAAACAGGAAAACCATGTAAAAAAATAAATTTACTGGACTTAAGGAGTCGGATAAAAAACTCTGACTCTGACTCCAGATAAAACCTCTGATTCCCTCTGACTCTGATTCCACAACCCCGGTTTATACCAGGCTTTTTGTAGTTCTGGAACTCATTCAGGTTTTGTTTTATCATGCAAGCTGCTATCTCTAGCTCTGGCATTTCAGGTTTGTTTCTATAGCTTTTTGCAACATCTTGAATCCATTGGGCCTCTTGACAGTAGGTAATGGCATTTTCGAATAAAGGCCTCTAATAATCATCCTGCTTTTTGGCTGGCTTTTCTGCTGTTATTGTGCCCCTAATTAGGTTGCTTAAACCGTTTATTTTCATTTTTTTTCTTTCGGTTTTTGCCCTATTCTATTGTCACCCCCACTCTTTCACCAGTCGGCCTCGGAACCCTTCCACTGCCGGTGATAATTCTTGGCCGTCTAAAGTTACTGGTATGGGGAAGTGACCAAATTATCGGTTGATCGTCTAGTTATATATCCTGGACCAATTCGTTGTGTACCCTCTTAATGACGAACATCGTTGAAAGAGAGCGGTGGATTTTTTTGTGTAGTAAAAGAAAAAAAAAGGATAAAACGATTCTGCACCAAATATATATTAACAAAAAAAACAGTACAGTTCTTACAATTCTTTCAGAGTCCTGAAGGAAGCGATGTGTTATTATGCTAAGAATATGGTCGAAGGCATCAGCTTGTAACCTTGTGGGGTGTCGGTCTCTGGGTATCTGAAGAAATGTGTCAAGTCAAGAGCCAACTCTGCTTTGACTGTGTTCCTCTCTGCACATCTCTTCTCCAAGAAATGCCTGCGCATTCTCTCTTTTTGTACATTTGACTTGTTGATATATATATATATATAAACAATTATATCGCCCTCTGAACATCACGTGGATATTATTTCTTTTTTGTTTAAAAATTCAATTCTCAGTCCATAATCTAAATTATCATTTACAAAAATAACACAATGGCTCGCTTCAAAGATCTGATCGAACTCAAATAAACAGTTAGTAAATACAGTTTTTTGTTAACCTTTAACACACAGAGTTCTCAGGTTTCTTAAATAAACAACTTGATACCAAGTGGTTTTGCCTTTCTTCCTAACGGGGGGGGCATCAACCTACCCACACCCTTACTTTGTTACACTATCTGTATATATATGTCCAGTTAAAAGTAAAAAACTACAAAACAAACACACAACAAAGTTGGTATCTTCTTCATTGGCTTTACTCTGGATAATTAATATATAAAATTTAAAAATAATATTCATTCTTTAGGGATAAACTGAGCCAGGTTTCGTTAGAGAAGGGGGCGTTTTTTCAGCTATTTCCAATATTATCTGTTTTATAAAGGAGATGTGAATTTCTTCCTCTTCTTCTTCTTCTTCTTATTATTATTATTTATTTATTTATTTATTTAAAATTATTTTATTTTTTTCAATAATAATTTTAAATAATTTTCATTTTAATGTAAACCAGAAAGAAATAGGTTAGGGTGGAAATGAAAAGGGGGTGGGGGAACAGGATGTGGAAAAAAGAGAAAGAGGGAGAGACAGTTTGAGAGGGGGGGGATAGAAGTTTTAATATAAAGATGCTACACACACTTTTTAATCTCTTCTATTTTGTTTTTATGGCCCCGAACAATGCTAAGTAGCTCCACTAGTCTCTTACAATTGAACTCGTGTTTTTCGCATATTCTTCAAATTTAATTTTATCTTTTTATATTCCGAGTTATTATAATAATTAGCTTTGTGATCGAAGGTGTTTTCATTAGCAGATATTTTAGAGATTCTAGTTACGATAATTGATTAAATTATAGAACTGGAGCGATTGAATTCTGTATGTACATAACATATATTATATGTGTAGACAATAGTACAAGCAACAGCCAATTAAATTCGAGACAAAGTTAATAAGATTGGAAGACATACCCTGCCCCCCCCCACATCCTAGGAAATAATGAATTTTAAAGCTTAATGGTCTCCAAGCAAAACTGAAAATATTGTAAGCAAAATGGCGCCAACATTATTAAGTGTTTTTCAGGAGTTGCACTTCTTTCCTAAGTGAACTAATTTCCTGTTTCCTCTGCTTTGACGAATTCTTCGACTGAATCGAATAATTTTCAGAGTGAACCAAATTAGTTAGACATAGCAGACCTTGAGCTTCAAACCTTCTTCGTCTCACGGTTTTTTTTGTTAATCACTAGGGCTAGGACAACAGCATATTCTTTTCATTGTTTTGACTCTCGAGTGTGTATCCGTTGATATCTTATATGCTTTTATATAGAGTGATGTGGTTCTCGGTTGATTAACTGTGTTTAACTGTGTCGGATATATACTCGAGAGTCAAAGCAATGAAAAAAATATGCTGTTGTTATAGCCCTATTGATCATACGGTTAATGCGGATTTTCTCATGGTAGATATTCTAATTGAAATCTTATTTTGCATGTGTCAATTTCCACCATATTTTTCTGGATAGTTTAATGACAGGAGCCTCTTTTAAACATTTTTTTTTAAGTAAACTGCTTGGATTACTAATGTTTACTCTACAGCTCATCAAGGAAAACCATGTGCAATTCCATTGTTTTGTTATTTTGTATTTGTTACAATGAAATTATTGTAAAATGCTATAATATATTGGTTCTACCTCTACACTAATTAAAAATAAAATCTTACCAGATTTAGTTCAGTTTCTAATGATAAATCTACAAATTCCAACTCTAAATACACATGGAATCTTAAACAGAGATAAATCCTGTACCATCATATATAGAATAGTCAATCAAAAGAAATATTTATTTAAATATATAGAATGGTCAGTCAAAAGATCTGATTCTTATCAACTAAGTTCCAAATATTGTCATGTTTGTATATTTTAGTTACTCTGAAATTTGATTATAATCTTTTAAACAAAAAATCAGAAATCATATTTTCTTGTCGACATAAAAGGAAATCTAGATACAACCAATTGAGAGTAAATTAGAAAAAAAAAGAGATTTTATTTTGTTTTATTGTATTTTGATCTTGATCCAACTTTTTAGAGTAATATTATGATTTGCAGCAACTTTTCTAAAAAATCCTTTTAAGATACTTGTGACAACTCAATCACAAAGTGATTTCTATGAATGCTAAAACGCAAATGGCTCTAATTGCTCACCCTTTCTTTCTTAACTTCATTCAGATTTGCTTTTTTTCCTCACTTCCTAAAGCAAGTAAGCTTTAACAGGAAAGTGTTAACTCCAAATATTTTCAGCTAAGGAAAATCGTCCCAAACCCCAAATATTAACACATCTATGTGAAACTAGTAAGCCAATGTTAACACATCTATGTGAAACTAGTAAGCCAATAGTAAGTAAGTAATAGTAAGCGAAGTTAAAACCTTCTATAAAGCAAACAGTTGAAATCTCAAGCCGCTTGGCCCATAACTTGAACAGAACTTCAGACCATCTACTGAAAACCCCTCTGGTCTTTGATCGAAAGAACGGGGGGGGGAAGACTATGATTCACATATCAGCCTTGCTTCATCTCGCATGCACATTCTTAAACACTAGAAACAATCAGGCAAGCAGAAAAGGATTGCTACTCACATCTACATATATAGTAAAAAGAACAAGGTTAACCAATGCACACATATACACAATGCCACGCTGCCAAATACTCACATATATTACTTACATATGCATATTATTCACTCTATGAACATATTGACTTGTGACTATTTACTCAACTTTCTTCACCAAATACGTGGTTGCATAAATGACTGAAAATAACTTTTCTATTCTTATCTCTTGTATAAAACTGTTTTGTTATAAAATTTTGTTTTTCTCCATTTTTCATTTACAAAACTCTGTTTATGTTTTCGGTAGCACTTGCTAACTGGTGACCCTCTATTCTCTTAATGTCTCATTTATTCCTTTTTGGCACACTTATACATATTTTATCCTTCATTTCCTTTGGAACACTTATGCATTTTTATCCTTCATTATACCATAACTTTTACACCCAATGTATATATTAAATAATAAATATATTAAATAACTTTTACACCACTGTATTTTTTTAAAATAATAAATATATTAAATAACTTTTACATCCAATGTATTTATTAACTAATAAATATATTAAATAACTTTTACACCCAATGTATTTATTAAATAATAAATATATTACATAACTTTTACAACCAATGTATATATTAAATAATAAATATATCAAATAACTTTTACACCCAATGTATATATTAAATAATAAATATATTAAATAACTTTTACACCCAATGTATATATTAAATAATAAATATATTAAATAACGTTTACACCAAATTTATATATGAAATAATAAATATATTAAATAACTTTTACACCCAATGTATATATTAAATAATAAATATATTAAATAACTTTTACACCCAATGTATATATTAAATAATAAATATATCAAATAACTTTTACACCCAATGTATGTATTAAATAATAAATATATTAAATAACTTTTACACCCAATGTATATATTAAATAATAAATATATAAATTACTTTTACACCCAATGTATATATTAAATAATAAATATATTAAATAACTTTTACACCCAATGTATATATAAAATAATAAATATATTAAATAACTTTTACACCCAATGTATATATTAAATAATAAATATACTAAATAACTTTTACACCCAATGTATATATTAAATAATAAATATATTAAATAACTTTTACACCCAATGTATATATTAAATAATAAATATATTAAATAACTTTTACACAAAATTTATATATTAAATAATAAATATATTAAATAACTTTTACACCCAATGTATATATTAAATAATAAATATATTAAATAACTTTTACACCCAATGTATATATTAAATAATAAATATATTCAATAACTTTTACACCCAATGTATCTATTAAATAATAAATATATAAATAACTTTTACACCCAATGTATATATTAAATAATAAATATATTAAATAACTTTTACACCCAATGTATATATTAAATAATAAATATATTAAATAACGTTTACACCAAATTTATATATGAAATAATAAATATATTAAATAACTTTTACACCCAATGTATATATTAAATAATAAATATATTAAATAACTTTTACACCCAATGTATATATTAAATAATAAATATATCAAATAACTTTTACACCCAATGTATGTATTAAATAATAAATATATTAAATAACTTTTACACCCAATGTATATATTAAATAATAAATATATAAATTACTTTTACACCCAATGTATATATTAAATAATAAATATATTAAATAACTTTTACACCCAATGTATATATAAAATAATAAATATATTAAATAACTTTTACACCCAATGTATATATTAAATAATAAATATACTAAATAACTTTTACACCCAATGTATATATTAAATAATAAATATATTAAATAACTTTTACACCCAATGTATATATTAAATAATAAATATATTAAATAACTTTTACACCCAATGTATATATTAAATAATAAATATATTAAATAACTTTTACACCCAATGTATATATTAAATAATAAATATATCAAATAACTTTTACACCCAATGTATATATTAAATAATAAATATATTAAATTACTTTTACACCTAATGTATATATTAAATAATAAATATATTAAATAACTTTTACACCCAATGTATATATTAAATAATAAATATATTAAATAACTTTTACACCAATGTATATATTAAATAATAAATATATTAAATAACTTTTACACCCAATGTATATATTAAATAATAAATATATTAAATAATAAATATATTAAATAACTTTTACACCCGATGTATATATAAAATAATAAATATATTAAATAACTTTTACACCCAATGTATATATTAAATAATAAATATATTAAATAACTTTTACACAAAATTTATATATTAAATAATAAATATATTAAATAACTTTTACACCCAATGTATATATTAAATAATAAATATATTAAATAACTTTTACACCCAATGTATATATAAAATAATAAATATATCAAATAACTTTTACACCCAATGTATATATTAAATAATAAATATATTAAATAACTTTTACACCCAATGTATATATTATATAATAATATATTAAACACTTTTACACCCAATGTATATATTAAATAATAAATATATAAAATAATAAATATATTAAATAACTTTTACACCCAATGTATATATTAAATAATAAATATATTAAATAACTTTTACACCCAATGTATATATTAAATAATAAATATATCAAATAACTTTTACACCCAATGTATATATTAAATAATAAATATATTAAATTACTTTTACACCTAATGTATATATTAAATAATAAATATATTAAATAACTTTTACACCCAATGTATATATTAAATAATAAATATATTAAATAACTTTTACACCAATGTATATATTAAATAATAAATATATTAAATAACTTTTACACCCAATGTATATATTAAATAATAAATATATTAAATAATAAATATATTAAATAACTTTTACACCCAATGTATGTATTAAATAGTAAATATATCAAATAACTTTTACACCCAATGTATATATTAAATAATAAATATATTAAATAACTTTTACACCCAACGTATATATTAAATAATAAATATATTAAATAACTTCTACACCAAATGTATATATTAAATTATAACTATATTAAATAACTTTTACACCCAATGTATATATTAAATAATAAATATATTAAATAACTTTTACACCCAATGTATATATTAAATAATAAATATATTAAATAACTTTTACACCCAATGTATTAAATGTTGGTATTTGATTCTTTGGCCACACTCAAATATGCTACCATCTATTCAAAATGGCCGTACTAAAGCCAGAGACCATTGTTCAGCATCATTAGTGCAAAATAAATATAAAATTTGTCTACTACTTTGAAATTAAAATACGTAGGTCTCTAAATATTCTGTCCTTTTTATATATGTGTATGCATTACCTGGATTTTAAATTTAATTCTAATTTCTAAATGAATAGTTAAAATTATAACAATTTTAAAGATAAAAAATCAGAAATAATTGAAATAAAATGAATTATTACATAAATAAAAAAATAATAATTATTATTATTTAATAAATCAATAACATAATGTATGTTTGCATGTCTGCCTAAAACTTTCGACAGAGGCGACGGATTTCACCAAGATCAGTATCGTTTTGAAGTTCGACCTTTCAGACGACAAATATCGAAAAATTGGCTAACAACATTAATATCTTCACCTTCAACGGGGCACTTTTCAACAGGGGGGAGGGTCGCTTTTTTCGCCAATATTTTTGAAGGTCATCCTCTCCTTTCGATTGTCTAGCCTTAATTTAAACCTACGTCACTTCTGGTTTGGCAGTGGTCGTAACAGCAAAGACGTCAGGTTTTTTTCCTGTGCTTTTCCTCCTTCGCAGTACGGGTTCGAGCCTGCCTTCTACTACCACTTTTTTTAATTTTTTTTTGCTCAGCATACACATCCAATCAAACGGACAATGCCGGACTGAAATGCTAGTATATCCATAAAAGTGAACGTGTCTGTGTGCATATCTGTGTGTGTGTGTGTGTCTGTGTACATTTCCCTACGCAATGCCTCTGTCAATTTTTAGTCTACAGACTCGAAATTTGATATACAGGTACTGAGATTTGACAAAATCTTTGAAATCCATTTTCGGCCAGAAATTTGGCTGTCAAGGGGTCAAAGTTCAACAATTTGACCTTTAAAAACTCAACCAAGCTCCTCCGCCAATTTTGGGTCTAAACACTTGAAATTTTAGATGTAGGTTACTTGGACATGGATCAAACTTTTTAATTTGATTTGAGCCAAAACAATAAATGTTAAGGAGTCAAAATTGGGGTCAAATTTAAAAAAATCTGACCTCTTGGCCAATTTTTGGTCTAAACATTTGAAATTTTACATAAAGTGTATTCAGACATAGGGCAAGATTTTTAATCGATTTTTGGTTGAAATTTTGGCTGCCAAGGGGTCAAAATCGAAAGAGTTGACCTTTGCAGACTTAACTGGAATGAATTTTGCTTAGGCTTTTGTTTGCTTGGCTGTCTTCCCTGCGGCCTTGCCAAGCCACTAATATATATATATATATATATATATATATATATACACACACACACACACACACACACACACACACACATAAGAGGTAATGCCTGGGATTATGGATTTCTAGACACTGAGCAGAACAAACAAGTGAGAGGCAAAGGTCGAGAAGCGACTAATAGATGATAATGAGGCCAGCGTTTATTATATTGGACTTCTATAAACAGCCAGCCAATCAAATTACAGAGTCAATAGAGGTGGTGGGTGTTATGTTTAGACCGACCACGAGTGCATATTTCTTTCTGAGTCATGACGGCCTGCCTTTTTTTTTTATTGGTTTATTTTAATTTGAAAAGAATTGGTTTATTTGAAATTTGCTTTTATTATTATTATTATTTATTTTTTATTTATTTATTTTTTTTTTAAAGTTGTAGACTGTTTTTTAATTATTAGGTCAATTATATTTTTCGTATTAACTGTTTACCCATTGTAAATTTTTTTTTTATTAATTACCCGCTCCTACTAGGGCAGTTTTCCGATAAGTTATGTTTGCACTTTAACAGTTTTCCTGTAAACTATGTTCTCATTTTTGTGTTTATCTCATTTGCTGTTTTTATGCTTGCAGTTTTTCCATGAGTTATATTTGCACGTTGCAGTTTTTCTATTAATTATATTTCTAACTTAGCAGATTTCACATTAGGTATGTTTGCACTTAAGCAGTTTTACTATTAAATATGTTCTCTCCATAGCATGAGTTTTGTTTACATGCTAACAGTTTTCTCATTAGCTTTTTACGATGACAGTTTTACATTAGCTACACTTTCAACTTGGAAGTTTTTGTATTAATATGCAGTTTTTAATATATGATATGACCTTACTTATTAACTTAACAGTTTTAATATAAGATATGGCCTTAGTTTACCAGTTTCTGCCACATTCTAGGTTTAGACCTTAGCAGTTTTCCCTTAACAAATTTTCTCATCTTTGCACTTTTCTGATAAGCTAATTTCCTATCTAGTCAGTTTTTCCATCAACTATGTTTTAACTTTGGCAATCTCCTAATTAGTGATACTGGCAGTTTTCCAATAAGTTATGTTTATGGGTTGCTAGTTTTTTTGATTAATCATTTTCTCAGCTTGGCAGTTTTCACATTAGGTATGTTTGCATCTTAGCAGTTTTCCTATTAACTATTTCTTCACCATAGCAATTCTCCCAATGTACTATGTTCGCATATTAGCAGTTTTTCCATTTAAATAAGCAGTTTTTATATTAACAGTCTTTTCACCTTGCCAGTGTTTTCCTTAAGAATGTTCTAATCTCAAAAGTTTTGGCATAAACTGTATTCGCACATAAGCAGTTTTCCCATTAACTATGCTTGCATATAAACATTTTAGTGCTTGTGCATTATAATTTTAAATTATAAAAATGCATTTTAAATAAAAAAAAATCTCTATTCGATATTGACATGTCATGTTGAAATTAGTAAAAAAATAAAAAAATTATGAAAAATGATCGAATAGATAATCTGCTAAAATTATATTTTACAATATTCTCAATCTGCTATTTTTAAATTTAAAATCACAGCAGTAAACTGAAAACAAGGGAGATCAGTCAGTTTGCCATACAGAATTGGTCGCAATAGAAAAAAGGAAATGATAAAATTGCATTATTCAATAAATTTTATTTTTTCTTGCAATTATTTTTCTATTGGATCATTTTTTGTAGTTTTCGGAAGTTTTACTCATCTTGACATGACATATAATTACGTAATAGTGTTTTTTTAGTTTTTTTTTTACTTTAAAGACATTTTTTTTAAATATCTAATAATGATGCACACACACACCAATATTTTAGCCATTATCTTCCAACCATAGCAGTTTTTCTATAATCTATATTTGCACAATGTTTTCATCGTGGTAGTTTTCCCATTAGCAATATTTGCATCAGAAAAGTTTTTCTATTAACTATTTCCACATTTTAGCGTTTTCCCATGTTAGCAGTTTTCATATAACCTTTTTGGTAGTGTTCCGCTTAACTAACAAATTAATTTAGCAATTTTTCCATCAACTATGTTTCCACTTTGGCAGATTTTCCCTTAAGAATGTTCTCATCTTGACAGTTTTGCATTCAGTTGTGTTCACACATTTGCAGTCTTCCCATTAACTATGACTTACGGAGCTTTCAATAAGGAGAAAAACACAAAAATAATTGAAGTCAATCAAAAATACAGTGCTATGGACCTGTTTATATAAAAATAAGATTATATATATATATATATATATATATATATATATATATATATATATATATATATATATTAAAATGATTTATATAAAAATAAGATTATATATATATATATATATATATATAAAATAAGATTTTATATATATATATATAAAATAAGATTTTATATACATATATATAAAATAAGATTTTATATACATATATATATATATATATATATATATATATATATATATATTAAAATGAATAAGAGGGTAGGAATTAGCAAAATGAAAAATCGGATTTCGCTTGCAAAGTATTTAATGAAACTACAAGTAAACCATAGAGCTAACTTGGTCAAAGTTAAAAAATAGTGAAGCAGAGGGAATGGGGGAAAAAAGAAAAATGATTTCACATGAATGGATGGTCGATTGAAGAGTAGAATATCCAATAATGGTAAAATCCAAGAAAAGTTTGTAAAAGTTCAGTATCCAGAAGTAAAAATCCAAAGGAATCGTGTTACTGGAAGATATTTTGATATCATCTAAAAGGCAGAATTCCGTGAAATAATTCACAAATGGTTACAAGGAAAAAAGAGTGAGTTCAAAATATTATTATTCAAAGAAAGATAAATCGTGCATAGTGAAGAAATGGAGAGATTTCAAGACGCTTCTGCTGAGGTCGACTTTCTAAATACGAATAAAGAAACAGAAGAGATGAGCGGCGATTGAGTTATTTTTAGAATAGAAAAGGCAATGGCACAATGGCCCAGACAAAAGAACAATATATATACATATATAAGCATATATATATATATATATATATATATATATATATATATATATATATATATATATATATATATATATATTAAAACGATTTATGGAAAATCATTTATTTAGGCATCAAGCACCTAATATTAACATCCAATGTACGATTGTTTCTGAGACAATACAAATATTTTTTTATTTGAATAAATCTTCATCAGTAAAACCGTGATTAGACATCAATTAGAATCCTTAAATGAGGAACACCAAAGTGAGTAAACCAAAATACCATTAGATTGTATTTATTACTTACTAGCCTGGGTGCCTGGCATTGCCCGGGTGTTTGGAGGTGTGTATTGAGCAAAAAAAAAAGTGGTAGTAGGAACACAGGCTAGAACCCGTACCGCGAAGGAGCAAAAGAATGTGAAAATAAAAAAAAAAGTGACGTCTTTGCTGTTGCACTCATCGCCAAACTGGAAGTGACGAAGATTTAAATTAGTCAATCGAAAAGAGGAGTTGACTTTCGAAAAGATCAGCGAAAAAAGTGACCCCTCTTTATAGAAAAGTGCCCAGTTGATAGTGAAGGAATGAATGTTTGCAGCCAATTTTTGTGATATTTGTCGTCCAAAGGGTCGGCTTCAAAATGATACTGATCTTGTAAAAACCTGTCGCCTCTGTCAAAAGTTTTAGGTAGACATACATACATACATACATACATACATACATACATACATACATACATACATACATTTAAACAGACAGGTGAGATTTATATTATATATGAATTCTATTTTCTTTCCTACTCTTGTAATAAGTTTTCACAAGTTTTCAAATTCCAAGTTTTCAATGTTTATAATGTTACAGAAATGTTTTTTTTTACATTACTGAACTGTTTGTTTCCTCTGATGAAAAAATATAAATTTTGAAAACTCTGTGGATTAAGGAATGACTGCTATTGTGTTCTCTGTCTTTGATTTAATACAAAACTAGCGGGACCTGTGGAAATTCCACAGTGAACTCTTTCATATGTAGTATATTGATGTCGGCATTCTGTGAATGTTCAGCATAAATGGAGACGCCCTGATATTATTGTAGCTCTTTTGTTAAAACTGCAAAAGTATTTATCTAAACTAGCAGGGACGCTGGGCATAGCCCAGTCATTAAATATGCTTAAATATGATATTTTAATTTTGTCAGATTTCGCATATATTATAATAAAACCAATTTTCTATCGATTCTTATATATAATAAAGTTGTCATTTCAAAAATAAAAAAAAATATATTCATATGACTTGGGTGCATCAGCTTGAATCGAAACCAAAACCAAAACATATGAAGAAAAAAAAATGTGTATATATATATATATATATATATATATATATATATATATATATATATATATATATATATAACTTGAGTTCCTTCAGCTATAATCGAAACCAAAACCAAAACTTATGAAGAATTCTTGATAAAATTATTTATAAAAAAATATATATATATGTATTCAGCACAATTATGAGCCTGGCCAGTACAAAATGGATAACCATCTGGGAAAACTAGGCACTGTATATATTGTACCGAATCTAAAAAATTTCCAAGTTAGTATCTGGGGAGGGGGGGGCGTTTAATTCACTGGGGAAGATGAACTCTCAAATAAACTTGCCTGCCAGGTAGATGAAAGGCGGTACTTCATGTAATGGTGTACCGGCAACCTGCTGCAAGATGCCTTCCTGAACCTGAATGTTAAGCACATATTTGCCACAGTGAATGGTGACATCTACAGTGTGTGTGACACAAA
The DNA here is from genome assembly GCF_053919585.1 of Euprymna scolopes. NCBI lineage: Eukaryota > Metazoa > Mollusca > Cephalopoda > Sepiida > Sepiolidae > Euprymna > Euprymna scolopes. The sequence continues at coordinate 60,570,218 of NC_136517.1, read as the reverse complement.
GTTGCACCTCGTGGATCACCTAAAACACTTTGTAGCTGAGGCTGGTTCAATCCTAATGAGCAAAATGTATACTGGTATCTGAATTCTGTCAATGATATATCTTCTATAATATAAAGCTGAATGTCTGTGTGTGCGTCTGGTCACGAATAGGCTCCTATATGGTTGACTATTATAGAAAACTGATCACATATAATGATAGAAGATGTATTGAGACACAGGAATGGGTATGTTTGATTTGGCATAATGATGATTCCTTAAAATTGTGGGGTCTGTGTTCGCGCCTGGTCCACAAAGTATGGAAATAAAAAAAAAAAAAAAAACGTTTACAAGTGTTTTTGATATAGATGTACATAATACTTTGATAAGTATGTTTTAACTTAAATAGGGATGGTATAATAAAATTGTGGGGTCTGCGTTCGCGCATGGCCTCCATAGAATGGAAATAGGCACAAACTTTAATAACGACATTTCATATCTACCTGCGTAAGTATACTTTGATAATTATGTTTCAGTTTGAAGAAATATGGTATAATAAAAGTATTGGGTGTTCGTTCGCACCTGGCCTCCATAGAATGGAAATATCTCACAAAGTTTAACAAGGTTTTTTAATATAGGTCCACAGAATATTGTGATAAGTGTTTCAGTGTGAACAGGTATGGTATAATAAATTATGGGGTATATCTATTTTATTTTTACTTTCATCACATTTTGCTTTGGTTTTGATACCCCCAATTTCGAAGCTATCTCTTTACAACCCGTCCTTTTCATAACCTATCATACTTTCATAAATCAGAGTCCATTTTCTGTAGGCTGTTTTTGAACCCAGTCAACGAAGGGTACTTTTGCTAGTATATATATACATATATATGAAATTAAGGTCAATACATACGAAATTATGAAAAAGTGATTTCTTTCATTGGAAAGGTTGAGTTTTATTTTTAATACAAATTTATTTATTGGAATGCTTCCTCTTTTTTTGCCAATACTTAAAGGAAATATTTTTAACAAAACTCCTCTCTCTCCTCATGGTAAGAAAGACTTTCTAAACAATAACCTTGTTATTTAGAAAGCTATTCTTAACGTGGGAAGTTGTTTACTATATTGTACTTTCACGTAACAATTTAATAAATAAAAAGAATGTGCTCTTGTCCGAAAACAGAAGAATAGTTAACAAAGCCTCTGGCAACAATGTAATATATAGAAGGACTGATTTTCGCACTTCACCATTAACCTTAGCCAGAAGTGGCAATTCTTGTTCATTATGCCATTATGCCGCTTAATGAGATGAATCGATTGACAGTTGTATGATGATGAATACTATGAGAGGATTGAAAATCTATACATACTGACCCACTCAAAACAACAGCCGACTGAGAAAACAGCAATTTTTCCCCCTTTGTCAGAAACATTGGCTCGCAAAATATGAAGGCTAAAAGACAGAATAGGGAGGAAGCAAAGTTTTTGAAAGTAAACCTAAGGTCCACTTTCTGCTACCCTCTACACCTTATTTCGATAATGCTCAATATTATATAGTAGAGCTTAATACACAAGTATTTTATTTTATACATTTGAATCAACAAGTCATCAGAGCCAATTTCAACCAGACAGCAAATAGTAACTTTGCTGATAATCTCTTAAAAATGTCAGAAACGTTGGTTCTACAAGAGTGACCTCGTTATAAATTATCTTATTGGCCAAATGAATAACAAACTGGGGGGGGGGGTCGTCCGGATGAACTAAAAACAATTAATGTTGTTTAGTAACCTCTCCACCACTGCTGGATATGATACAAAGTCAAAGTTTAATGTAAGGTAGGTAAAAAATATTGCATGTATACCCCAAAATCAATAAAGCAGGCACTTCCAATTATCTGCGCAATATCGGGATGTCATCATTTTGTGCATAAATTCAATGCCGACGAGTACTGATCAACACCGCAAAATATGAATGATGGAAGTAATATCGTTTTGTTATTTTTTTTTTACTTTAGATTTTGACATTTACACAAATATTATAAAAATATAAATTTATCATTTTAAAATATTTATGTATTAATTTATCCACTGGGCTAATATTTTTCTTATTCAATATATATGTGAATTTAAACAACTAATGTAATACCATTATGGCTAACAATAACAAATAAGTTATCAGTTATGGGTTCCCATAGTGGGGAGGGGTTAAAAAATCTACGAAAAACGTAAGCATTATTGGTAAATAAATCATATTTTTACAATAATATATATTTTTAATTGGTGTCGATAACAGTGACGCTATTTTATTTTACATCGGGTAAAATATTTGCTTGAATCGGATTAGTAAGCATTTCCCGGTAAGGGCACCTCAGGCAATAATCCCTTTCCTAACAAGAAAGGCAATTCTCTTCGCGTTCCCAAAGGGAGATCATGCCTAGGAGAGTAGCCTTCTAAAAACTTGGCAGAACAAACAAGTGAATGACGAAGGTCGAGAAGAGATTACGAAGAGGAACTGATAGATGGGAATGAGGCCAGCGTTTATTATATTGGACTTCTATAAACAGCCAACCAATCAAATTGCAGAGTCGATGGAGGAAGGGGGGAATGTTATTTTTAAACCGACTACAAATTGCAATATTTCTTCCTGAGTCATGACGGCCCGCCTATTTTATCGTTTTTAATGTTGTTTTTTTTTATTTTGAAAAATTTAGTTTATTGGAAGTTCGCTTTTGTACGTTTGGGTTGTAAATTGTAATCATTAGGTAAATAACGGAAAAAGAAGGCGAAGGCAGAGTTTATGAATTACTCCATTCATGTCATCATTTCTAGTTTTCTTTTGAATATCTAGGGCGTGTGGTAGGATTCGTCACCATCGCACATTCCATAAACACACAAGCTCACACGAAATAACGGACGTTTTGCTTAACGGATTTTTTGGCCATCTACATTTTTCAGGGGAAGATTTGGGTTCTTGTCCAGAACCCCCTATATTAAAATAAAAAAAACAAAAAATACAGAAAACTCTGTAATATCCGAGACGAAACGAAAATATCATATTCCAAAAACTACGTAGATTGTTGAAATAGTTTTATTTTAAAATAAAAAACCAAATTTTATGAGTATCCGAGAAGTGATTATCTCGATCACAATTAAAAAACACAAAACAAACAAACAAAACAGAAATCAAGGGGAGATAACTCAACAATAATTCACACTAAATTTATATTGTAATGTCTATGAATCCCTAGTAATTGATTAAAAATGTTTTGCTTTATATAAATAAAACTACTATGATTTTTGGAACATGATATTTTCGTTTGGTCGTGGATACATACATCATACAGATTTTTCTTTATTTTTGTTTTGAATATGGGGGAATTCTGGACAACAGGCAATATTTTTTATGCAAAAATATGGAATAATTTTTTTTTTTTAATTAGGTGATTGTGCAGTATAATCATAATAAAACAAAAGGTGGGAAGCAGATAGACAACACATAGCTGTTACAAAACGATAGAAAAATTACTCTCCTGGTTAATTGCTGCTCAGAGGACGCTTGGGCTTTATATACAATGAAATGAAATTTTCAACAATTGAGGATATTTTAATTCTCTGTCTTTGAACATTTGAGGAAAATTATTTTATTAGCCAATACATTCATAAAATCATTCCAGAAATGTTCATCATATTTACTCTAGAGTAAATATGGTATTATGGTGACTGCAATGATTCTAGCTAATAGAGTAGGTATAAACAGAATAGAATAGGATAGAGAGTGGGTGACCAACGACACCCACCCACCCTCTCCACACTTTTGATGACCTTGTGTTTACTTTTGTTACATTATATATATATATATATATATATATATATATATATATATATATATATATATATATATATATATATATATATATATATAAAAAGCTGATTGTGTGTGTGTGTGTGTGCGCGCGTCTGGTCACGAATAGGCTCCTATATGGTTGACTATTTTAAAAAACTGATTACATATAATGATAGAAGATGTATCGAGGATCAGGTATAGGTATCTTTGATCTGGCAGAACGGTGGGTCATAAAAATTGTGGAGTCTTCATTTGTGCCTAGCCCCCAAAGTATGGAAATAAAAAATGAAAAAAAAAAAAACCGTTTACAAGGGTTTTTGATATAGATGTACATAAGAATACTTTGATAAGTATGTTTCAACTTAAATAGGGATGGTATAATAAAATTATGGGGTCTGCATTCGCGCCTGTACTCCATAGAAATATGGCACAAACTTTAACAAAGACTTTTCATATCTATTTGCGTAAGTATACTTTGATAATTATGTTTCAGTTTGAAGAAATATGGTATAATAAAATTATTGGGTGTTCGTTCGCGCCTGACCTCCATAGAATGTAAATATGTCACAAAGTTTAACAAGGTTTTTTAAAAGGGGTGAGAGTCCACAATAACACCTTAACTGTAATCTTAATTCATGTTAGTTTTTATTAATTTTTTTGAGTTGAATCATATTGTGTCGAATAAATTCACCTCATAAATTCACGTTCTTAGTAAAGTGAAAGCAAAAAAAAAAAAAAGTCTGAACTTTAGACAATTCTCGACACAAATTTTGCATAACTCTGTTTTTTTCCTTCTTCATTTGCACGTGGAACTCTTTCGAAAATAGGTAAATAGATAAATAAGAAAGTTACTTGTTATCATGTCAAAAGAAGAAAAAACTCATGCTCACGTGATTACGTGTCTCTTTAAAAACATTTGCATAACCTTTTTATTTTTATTTATATATCTGTTTAAGCTTTTTTTTTGTCAGTGTATTAGAAGGAATTCAGTTGATTACAACCCTTTCTGCGTGTTCTTTATATTACAATAGTACAACCCTGAATCAGACGGTGCAATACTACACCGTTCAATACTGTAAAACTGAAATGAAGCTGTTCTGCTTGAAAAGGGCGCCATTTTCTTCTTATTCATAGTTATATCGATTCTTTGCTTTAAAAAACTAAAGTAATTACGTGTTTACTTTTTTAATATCCCATTTTGCTGTTTTGGATTATTTTACTAAAGTAAGTAAAGCTTCATTATTTTTCAAAACTGTTTTTGTTTTTTTGTTTTTCGATATTTCGTCGATATTATTTAGTAAGAGTGTTTAGCAGAAAAGCCAACAAACGATTACCCGAAAAAATAAATATACAAGAAATAAATAAAAGTTCAGTTCATGTTTTTTTTGTCTTATTTATAAATAGTTTTTAATGCTCTTTACTTGAAATAATTTCAGCGAATCGAAATTTGAGGTGATAACTACTTAAATGAATTTATATATATATATATATATATATATATATATATATATATATATATATATATATATATATAAAATTTTAGTCATTCAATGAATTTAAATAAACGGTGTTTCTACACTATCAGAACAAAATTTCAAAAATCGTAAAACTGAATTTCACAAAAAAACAACGGTATCTTCTCATTCCTCATACTTTTAAGATGATTATCTCAAAAAATTACGAAAATCGATGAGGTAGAAAATTATTTATTAAAGAAAATAGAATTTCAAGAAAACGATCTTGTTTGATACAGAAGAGTTCAAAAGAGAGGTAATTTTCTGTTACGATTTATTTTATAAATGAAATTCTATTTTTTAGGTGATTACGTGTGAAAATCCTACAAACCTTGGAAGAAAGAGTAAAAATATACAGTTATTTTAGAATTTAAAGTGGAGATCAATTTCGAATAGAAAATAAATGATCCCTCATTCCAGACTATTCTAACTTTTAAAGCAGTTAACTAAAAATTTTAGTCATTAACCCAAAGTCCGACTAGCAAGTTGTAGCCCCCCCCCCAAACCGCAGAGAATTTATCTCTCATAGAAAAAAAAAGAAGAAAAAAAAAGGTATATATTGCTTAAAATGTTAGAATGGCCCAAGAACGGGGATCAATTTATGTTATATTCATTCGCAAAACAGATCTCTCACCCTAAATTTATAAATATGGTTCGTTTTTCTTTTAGTCAAGTTTTTCAGAGTGTTCATACATAATTGCATAAAATAGTAGAATCTCATTTTTTGGGGGAAGGGGGAGAGTTCAGTTGAAGATTGCTAATCTACAATAATATCAATTTGCTTTTTGTTTTTTTTTGGTTTTTGGGAAATTGACCTTTGAGAGTCATATAAACTATAAATTGTTAACAGTCTCGGCACACCGGTGTATTTATTTTTAAATATATATTTTTTGTATTGCCACACAGACCTAGGGTTAAGAAAAGACATATGTTTAAATTTAATGGCTTGTAAGTTATAATTAAATAAGAATTTCCAATATAGTTAACAGCCAAGAAATTTAAAAAACAAAACAAAACAAAAAAAAAAACATCAAATAACTTTTACCAAACGCATTAAAATTTCATTTTCTACCAAATTGTATACTTTAAACATTTTTAAACTCTCTTTAAGTTGTTAAACAATTTGAAAACAGTCTTAAAGTTAGAGTTTGTCCAAAACTTTTTTTTTAACACATGAGACACAAAATAGCTGCTTAGCTAACTATTGTTAGTGGGGCTTCATTTCAAAAAATTACACTACCATTAAACCGAAGGCGAGGTCTACCCCCGATTTAGGATTAGTGATAGTGTAAGTTATTAAAAAATAAATAAATAAAAATAAAAAATAAAAATAAAAAAAATGTTTTACGCCTAAAGTTATAAAAAGCTAAGTGATCACCAAAAAAATCGGTCGCTATATTATTTTAGCTTCATATCTTAATAAGTCAACTTAATCAAAGATAATAAATCTTACAACTAGTTTTCACATTTTTAAAGTATACAGATCGGCAGAAAATTAAATTTTAATGCATCTAGTGAAGGTTATTAGTATTTTCTTTTATTTCTTGGCCGTTAAATATAACTGAAACTTCATCAAATTTTTTTTTCTTGTTTAAATCGATTTCAAAATATTTCAAATGCTATTATAATGTCTGTAGTGATGAATCTCTGTTCCATTTGAGAATTCTTGATAAAATGAAGAAACGTATTTATAATTTGATTGGTCGCACGTTTTATTCTCTCTAACCTCTTTCTCAAAGACGTGATGTTGCTAGTCTCAGTCTTCAGTCTGTTTTATAAATGCTATTATGGACTGCATTCTTCAGAATTGTCTGCTTCCTTTGTTCCAGCTCGTTTGACTGGATGATCTAGTGGTCTCCATCAATTCGCTGTTCTGATACATCATTATAATACAGCTTATTCTCAACGACTGAAAGTTTGTCGAACTCTTTTCTTGCTGATTGTTTTCCTCCTACCTATAACCTTTTTTTTTTTCAAGACTAATGCGAATAAGCATTTCCTGTCTTTACGATAATCATCTTTTGTTCTTGTTAGTTCTTTAGATGAAGTGGGTTCATGCCTTGTCTGGAGCGATTTCCATAAAAAAAAAAAAATTCCATGTTGATTTCTGAACTTTCTCAGCACATCAATGACGCCATCTTTCCTCGGAATCATCAGATTATTGTATGTATGCATGCCCCTCCCAATTCTGATTATTCAAGAGAGACCGGGAGTTACTCGTCCTTGACTTTGTCATTAACCCTAAGTCTGGGCGTCAATATGAAATAATCTCTTGCTGTTGGTCTGCCTCTATTGTGTGTGTGTGTGTGTGTGTGTGTGTGTGTGTGTGTGTGTGTGTGTGTGTGTGTGTGTATGTGTGTGTGTGTGTTGTCAATCTGTCATTTTGTTTGGGATCGTGCAACTTTTAGAGATCCTTAAAGCACAGTTTTATCGATTAAAAAAAAAAAAAAAAAAAAAAAAAAAAAAACGAATATTTATTTGGAGAATTAAACTGAAACAAACGTTTATTCATTAGAGACAGGAAGAAGCAAAGCATAGCTGAATATTTTCCCCATTAAAAAAAACGTTGAATAATAATTTTTAAAGATCTTTCAAACATAATGATTCAAAATTAAAAAAATATATATATTTCATAGTGAATTTCGTTAACTTGTCTGCACGCACGCACGCAGTCACGCACTGTTCGTTTTTGGGTGTGTTGCTCTTATGCATAATGACCCAAGTATTGTTTTACATGACAACTAATCATTTTCGTGTGGCGTGATAGTGGTGTGTGTGTCTGCAAAGTACTTTTAGTCTATTAGACCTAAGAACCGGAAATTTGTAAAAACTTTTTTATATTTTTTTTATATGTATTTTCAGAATTTATTTTAAATAATAAATAAACAATGGCTTATTACATTTAAAATGCCCTCAAAGATCACTTCTGATTAATTTTTGCAGTTTTTAAAATACTGTGAACGAACTTTGCTGATTTTTCATAATAATTGAATATTTTGATACCTTCGGAGTTTATTTGGAATGGCTTTATTTCATTTAAAATAGAACGGCACAGTTTAATTGGAATGGCTTTATTTCATTCAAAATAGAACGGCACAGTTTAATTGGAATGGCTTTATTTCATTCAAAATAGAACGGCACAGTTTATTTGGAATGGCTTTATTTCATTCAAAATAGAACGGCACAATTTATTTGGAATGGCTTTATTTCATTCAAAATAGAACGGCACAATTTATTTGGAATGGCTTTATTTCATTCAAAATAGAACGGCACAGTTTATTTGGAATGGCTTTATTTCATTCAAAATAGAACGGCACAGTTTAATTGGAATGGCTTTATTTCATTCAAAATAGAACGGCACAGTTTATTTGGAATGGCTTTATTTCATTCAAAATAGAACGGCACAGTTTATTTGGAATGGCTTTATTTCATTCAAAATAGAACGGCACAGTTTAATTGGAATGGCTTTATTTCATTCAAAATAGAACGGCACAGTTTATTTGGAATGGCTTTATTTCATTCAAAATAGAATGGCACAATTTATTTGGAATGGCTTTATTTCATTCAAAATAGAACGGCACAGTTTATTTGGAATGGCTTTATTTCATTCAAAATAGAATGGCACAGTTTATTTGGAATGGCTTTATTTCATTCAAAATAGAACGGCACAGTTTAATTGGAATGGCTTTATTTCATTCAAAATAGAACGGCACAGTTTATTTGGAATGGCTTTATTTCATTCAAAATAGAACGGCACAGTTTATTTGGAATGGCGTTATTTCATTCAAAATAGAACGGCACAGTTTAATTGGAATGGCTTTATTTCATTCAAAATAGAACGGCACAGTTTATTTGGAATGGTTTTATTTCATTCAAAATAGAACGGCACAGTTTATTTGGAATGGCTTTATTTCATTCAAAATAGAACGGCACAGTTTATTTGGAATGGCTTTATTTCATTCAAAATAGAACGGCACAGCAAAAAAAGAAAAGTTTGTAAAATTTATTTTTTTAACGGATTTAAGATTTATCTAGATTTGCGATATTTGGCAGGTTATTCAATTCGGCAGACGATCCATTTTTAGTGCCTTCTCATTGGCTATTTTGGGTCACATGATGTAAACGAAGAACATCGATGGTTTCCTGATTATTAAAATTCACAAATATTGTCGGATTAGAAAATATCTCTGAGCGAATTAGTTCAGCCTTTTCCGGTCTCGGGGAAGCATTTTCCACTTTTGAAAAATGTTTCTCTCCAAGTAAACTCAGTATATCGAGAAGAAATAGAAATATATAATATATTAACAAGTTGAGACGCTTGATTCCCAAATTGATTTATTTAAGTTTTGTAGAAACTTTATATATATATATATATATATATATATATATATATATATATATATATATATATATATATATATATATATATATATATATTTTTTTTTTTGTTTTTCTCTTTTTTTCCTCTTCTTCCTTTCTCTTGAGTTTGCTTCACTGCTGCTGATGTTGTTGGTCATGTGACCAATTTCTGCCTGTTGATTGATCTGCACATTCCCGCATTTTGTAATAAAATTCAAGCTGAAGTTGACAGTTCAGATTTAACACTTACAATGTGTTAACGTATTTTCTTCTCTCTGCTTAAACAGGACGTAAAAATGTTAAAGTGAACTCATTTAAGTTATCTGGCAAAGTTTATAATGTTGAAGCGATTGTGTCTAAATTACTTGACAAATTCGTATATCGCAGAGAGAAATTTACTTCAAGGAAATCCAAGAAATTTGTTGAGAACTTGACAGTTAAATATGTCAGAAAAATACCAGCTTACAGGGGAGAAGACGCATGTGGGGAATATTCTCACCAGGAAAGATCGAATTGGAAGTGTCTATCACTATAACTAGATATTTTTTCTAAGTCTTGAAGAAAATGGATACATCTCAAGCTACAGTTAAAAGAAAAGAATATTTCTATTCTAACTGGACTCAAAGAAGGAACTTTTTTCTTTTTTTTTACCAGACTCGCCTATTAAGAGAACGTTATTATGCAAAGAATTATGTGCATTTTTTTTTCAGGTTATTCCTTATGGAAAATGAGGAAATAAATTCATTGCTATAAAAGAACATTCTTGGAACATTATTTCAGATAATAAGTCATCTTTGTCTGTTGATATTTCAACTAATCTACTCGAGAGGACTTTATTTTAAAAATATGCGACATTACAAAATGTAAGCTTAAATTACAAAGGGAGAAAACTCTTTTCGACTTTGCTAAAGTATTTCGATTTTTCTTAAAAAAAAAACCCTATGTTGGTTGAAATCTCATATCACAGCAGTAAGCATTCTCAATCCATCCTTCTTTCTTTCCATCTTTCGTAATTGTTACCGCACAAAGGACTTTCTTTGTAGCTGAGAGCAAAATCTTAGCAGCAGACAGTTTGTAAACTGTTTTGGCTGTAAGTTTTTTTTTCTTCTTTTTTTAATAAAATTGTTTGTTTGTTTCTATCCACCAAGTTAAAAAAATTTTTTTTTTTATTCAATTTTCACTCCAAACAAGGCATAGTGCCACTTTGAAGTAGGGGGCTACTATCAGAGACATAATTTGCAGGGGCATTATGAAAAGTAATGAGTAGAAAGATGTTTGTTCACATTACACTTGAACTTCTGCATATCAGTAGAGTTGGGAAAGCAGAATCCCGGAAGGGAGTTCCAAAGACTTGCAGTTCTGGGGAAGAAACTATTGGAGTAAAAGGCTTTCTTACACCTAGGGATCTCTACTGTAAAGGGCTGAGATTTAGTTGCTTGTCGGGTTTGTCGGGGGTAGTTACGTCGAGGAGGTACAAGTGTTTGCAGTTCGTCAGAGCATTCACCATTAAAGTATTTGTAGAACAGGCAGAGGGATGCAATATCTCGTTGATGGGACAGAGGCTGTAGCCTAGATGACAGTTCAGGACCTATCAGGTTGGCGACTCTCTTTTGAACCCCGTCCAGGAGTGAGAGACAAGCAGCAGATGCACCAGCCCAGATGTGACAACAGTACTCCATACATGGGCGAATGGTGGCCTTACAGGATACTTTCAGGCGTAAGTAATTTTCTAGCACCGTAGATGGAGCCAACCTTCTTTGCAGCAGCCTTGGCAATGCTCTCAATGTTCCAGTTCCAGTTCATATTCCCTGTAAACGTTAGGCCGAGGAGTTTAAAAAAAGTACTTTCAGGCAATGTGTTCTTGGCCATTGCTATTGGTGGTAGAGAATGTTTCTAATAGTTATTGAAGGAAACAATCTTAGTCTTGGCAGCATTGAATGTGATCATCCATTTTTGTCCCCATTCCACTATGGATTGGAGGTAATCCTCTAGTGTTTCTGCCATTTCCTTAGATATGTGTTCATTTGTTTTCCCCTCATATCTGTTATAGAGAGTGATGACATCGGCAAATATACCCATCTCCGAAACAATTTTATCAGGGAGGTCATTTATGAATATCAGGAATAATAGAGGTCCAAGGATAGATCTCTGAGGTACTCCCACATTTATACCATATTGTTTAGATGTATGACCGTCAAGGACAACTTGGATTTTTCTCTTACTTAAGAAGGATTTAATTACATTATGTATTCTTCCAGTGATACCATATGATCTAATTTTCCTTAGAAGACCATCGTGCCATACCCTGTTAAAAGCCTTAGATATATCAAGGGCTAACGCTCTACCCTCCCCTGTTTTGTCCAGTGAACAGTATATACGTCCAGAGACTACAGTTAAGATATCTGCTGTTGAACGGGCTGAATCCATATTGTTTGTAAGTCAGGAGTTTAGCAGCTGTTAGGTGCTGGACTAGGGCTTGATTAACTAAGGACTAAAATATTTTGGTGAAAAGCAGGAGGAGGCTAATGGGGCAATAATTTAGTGGGTCAGTTCTTTCACCAGAATTCTTGAAGACTGATACCACAGAAGCGGTTTTCCACCAATCGGGAAAGCAAGATTCGTTAAGGCATTTATTGTAAGGCTTGGAGAGAACTGAAGCAACCTCGGCAGAGCTTGAGGTGTCTAGGTTTTTTATAATACCATGTATCTGAGAAGAGGTGATTTTCAAATCGTCTAGTGTGGCGTCTATCTGCAAAGGAAAATCAGGGAGGGAGTGGTGTACCAGGTCCAGTGTGGAGTTTGAGGCAAACCAACTGGCAAGCAGATTAGCCTTGTCAGTTGCTGTGCAAGCAACCTCATGATTGTTTGATAGTGGGGGAATCGTTAACTGCCCATTAATTACTATTAATTTTCTTATTTAAAAATTAAACTACTTGATAAATTTACGTGATTTTTGAAATATGATATTTCGTTTAGTCGTAGATAAGTACATCATACAGATTTTTCTGTATTTTTGTCTTCTATAATATAAATCTGACATGTATGTATGTATGTATGTATTATGTCAGGTCATGTCATATGCTACTGGTACCATGTAACCGAGTACTACCTGCCTCATGGTCGAGTCACCGGCGACTAAACTGGTTCCCCCACCAGACTTGTTTTGTAAGGAGGGCGGCTAGTCTTCCTAAAGGATTAAAAACAAGACCTTCCAAAGGGTGAATGAACCCTTTTTCTGGGTCAACGGCCAACTAGCACCGTGTATATTTGTGTGTGTATGTGTGTTGGGGTGGAGAGGGCTCCGGTAAGCCATGGTGGAGGCAATCTTTCTAGGAGAAGCAAATCTCTTATATAAAAAAGCATAAAGCGGGAGACCAGTACCCACATTAAGCTTGTCTGCAGTTTAATTTGTTGCAGGCTATCTTGCTCTTGCTTTTTGCTGGATCTCAACATTTTGAACCACGAGAGAGACTTAGCTGTCATACAAAACTAAGACTCTGCAACATCAGAACGTAACGAAACCGATATCGTTTTAAACCTCAAACTTTCGGACGACAAATATCAAAATTGACCAAAAACATTCATCCTCAACGGGGCAGTTTTCTACAAGAAGGGGTCGCTTTTTTCGCAAATATTTTCGAAAGTCATCTGTTCATCACTTCCGGCTTTGTGATGGATGCAACAGGGAAGACATCACGTTTTTTTTTCACGTTCTTTTCCTCCTTTGCAGTACGGGCTCGAGCTTGTCTGCCTACTACAACTATTTTTTTTTGCTTAACACACACCAAACACCCGGGCAACGCTGGGTAACTAGGCTAGTCTATAACATAAAGGGCAAAAATCTGTTTAAATGTATGCATGTATGTATATATGTCTTCCGATAAAGGTATCACTTTGAAGCTCGACTCTTCGGACGACAAATATCGAGAAATTGGCTAAAAACATTAATTCCTTCATCCTCAACTGGCACTTTTCTACAAGGAGGGGTCGCTTTTTTCGGCGATATTTTCGAAAGACATTGCCTGTTTTCAATTGTCTAGCCTTCATTTAAATCTACGCCACTTCCAGTTTGGCGATGGATGCAACAGCAAACACTTCACTTTTTTTCACGTTCTTTTCCTCCTTTGCAGTACGGGTTCGAGCCGGCCTATCTACTACCACTTTTTTTTTTTTTTTTTTTTGCTCAACACACACCTCTAAACACCCGGGCAACGCCGGGCACCCATGCTAGTTTAATATAAGAGGAATTCAGGACAAGAACTTTTTTTTACTCGTAGATTGTTTCGAGGATCCCAAGATATGAAAATAATAATCCCAGTTTGATTCATTAAATGTAAAATATACTACCCATTTTGTGGGGTTTTCTTCAATTTCGTTGGTATATTCCCCCTCCCTGACTCCTTCTTTTTTGTTCATATCGGGTAATATCAGGGCCACCGGGAGTAAGAAGAAGGTCTGTTAACTGAAAAATGTCTGCAAGCAATGTAGGTAAGATTTGTCAGACTGTCAGCATTATATGAGGGCCATTTGAAAAAGAGCAATAAAACTTTTTTAAAAAGAAAAAGGAACACAGTTCGATTAATACTGAAACTGAACTTTATTCAATATAAAATATAAATATTATCTATGTAAAATTAAGTAATTTTAAAGCAATATACAATTTAATACTGATAAAACTGAATTATGAATTTAGGGAACAAGCAATTAAAGAAACATTAAACAAATATTTTCTGGCTTTTGGAACAAGATCACAGTGTAGTATCTGTTTTGATGTTACACTTTACCTTTTTTGTCCTCTGTCGGTGAAGGAGAAATCTTTCATGACTGAGATTATTTTTGTTCCTATCCAGAGTGCCCCTTATTGGGAGGCTGGATTTTGCCCACAAGATTATATGTTGAAATATTTAAATAACTATTACTTTAAATACAGAAATTATATTTAAAGTTTTGGTTTTCTGTTCTTCTATGTCCATTTTTTCCCCACGTTTTTCATCAAAATGTGTAGCGTATTAGTTGTCTCACAGGCCATCATCAGTCATCGCTCACTGGCAGTAACCTGCGGTGTTCCCTGGAGACCAAGTGACAACAAGTCTCCCCGCCTTGATAAGTGGTGACACCCTTGTAAAAAAAACAAAAAACAAAACTTCTTGATCACTTGTGCAGATGATTGCATGTTATCGCAACAGCCGTTGTCACTGATTTCTTGTTGGCATCGGCCATTGGCGTTTCCTGGGGTTTGGGTGACAGAATGTCTTTCCAAGGTACCAGATTTGAACTGCACACTTCCAGTGGAGATTTGGGTAGTACTCTCCCACCTCGGTCTTTCCATCCTCCCTGACCCTTCACAACAAGTTGGTGTGGTGCCAGTCGATGTCATCTACACCAGTTTTTATTTTTATTATTACTTTTATTATTATGATAATAATAAGGGTGCTTGTGCAGTGTATGCACGTGTGTTTTAAATAGTATTTTCAAGTTAAATTAAATTTTGGGTTTGTATTACTGTACACATAGATTCGAAAAAGTGGTCAAAAATCAAATATATACCAAATAAATATTATCAAAGGCAAGATAAGTTACTCTTTTATGTATCTGGAAAGGTTTTTAGTGGTTTTACTCAATTTAAAACATGTAATCGCTTCAAAAATCGTGCAGTGTTTATCGATATATTTTAAAAAGAAAAATGTTGGCATGCGCATGCTTGCTATTGAACTCGGTAAGTTTGGGAAAATGAGTTCAAACAAACAAATTATACAAAATACTGTTAGAAACCCATCGAATATATGTCCGCCTATGTTACGGTAACATATATTGAGTGAGTTTCTAACAGTATTTTGTATAATTCTTTGGTTTAAACTCGTTTTCCCAAACAAGCATGCCGCCATTTGCATTCTTTCAAATACATCGGTAAACACTGTATGGTTTTCGAGCCGAATAAACACTTTACATTAAATAAAAACACTAAAACTTTATCCAGTTTGTGTAGAAAAATAACTTATCTTGCCTTTGATAACATTTATTTGTTATACATTTGTTTTTTGACAACTTTTTCGAATCTATGTGTATAGTAAAACAAACCGTCATGTAAATTATTTACAGTTAAAATGTTATAAAAGACAAAAACTTGAAGTTTTAAATATATTTTATAGAAATAGATTACGCCCGGTGCTAAAATATTGAAAGTTCACCGATCGTAACCCCCCCCCCCAAAAAAAAACTTCCGTGAAAAATGCTGACTTTGAAATATTTGGAAATGCTCAGTGAAAAGTTTTATTTATTATTAAAAGAACGGACTGGAAAATATTTTATAAACATTGTTTGTTTTGCAGTAAAAAAATAAAAAAAGATAAATAAAATGAAATATTCGACTTTCTCCGATAAAAATTAAAGTTCAAAAACGAGTTCACTTACTATATTTTGTTAGATTAAAATTATCCCAATGTGCAGTTATAATAATTATTATCCAAATGGAGAATTGTTCTTTCTCTTTGGAACATATATAGACAATCGTTAACACAGCCATATTTTTATGCCTGTTAGTGTGACCGCGTGGTTGAATGCCGGAAACTATATGTACCTACAAGTTGATCAAGAGGTGACGTTACGCTGTCATGTTCACTGGCCTACTCTCTCGGTGGTGGTGGTAATATCAAGACCGTCTTACGAAGGCCACGGTAATATGCACCTAAACTATTGGCAAGAGATTTCAACCCCCTCCCCCTCCATCATCCTCGGGCGCTGATGTCTATGCTGAATTTCAGAGACAAAAACTTTTTTTTTTTTTTACTTTTCTTTCTTTTCTTTGACCTATTTTTTTAAGCCGTTAATCAAATGGTTTTTAAAATATTTATTTCAAATCCCCCCCTCCCTCTTTCTTTATTTCTTATGTCTTGGTTTCTTGTAGTCATATGATACGATTCTACTATTCCATTCTCCCGATTCAACTGTTCTAATTCCTGTTTTCAAGACAATTATCGATTCCGATTGTAAAATCTCCTAATCCTAATCGCAGAAAAGGTCATTAATTTTTTAGAGGGGGGGGGGAGGGGGTTATTTAACGGAGAGTTCTTATTTACTTTTAAAGGTCGATATGATTTTGTTTTTAAGTTTGCAAACGTTTTCCCCATATCTATTGGAGCCAAGATTTCTATAAACTCACCGTGAGATTTTCATTCATCTTTTTTCACATGTGCCATTTTTTTTCCTATTTACCCACTCGTGCCATTTTTACCTATAACATTTTTATCGGTCCACTTTTTCCGAAGCCGTTTTTACCTAAATTCGTTATTATGATCTTTAGATTGTAGTTTTACTGGTAAAATTCCAAATGAGGCAAATGTCCAAAAATTCAGTACGCAAAGTTAAGACGCGAGAAGTGGCGGTTTCGTAATTCAATTAAAGGTAGCTACTTTGTTTCATGATACACTAGCAGGGGTACCTGGCATGCCCGGGTGTTTGTAGATGTATATGTTTTTTGGGGGGGCGGGGCGGGGTAGATCAAGACAAAACCCTGTTTAAATATTAAAAAAACGAACAAAAACAACAACAAAAAAAGAACAGCGAAAAAAGTTTTGGGAAGGAGGGAGGGAGGTAGGCTCGAACCTGAAGCCTTGAGGTTAAGAGTTTGATGACATAGCATGGCGCTACAAAGGCAGGGACTTTAGAAGAGTCGAAAATAAGCGTTTAAAAACCAAGGTGGTTTTCTAGATCAAATATCACGTCATAGTAGCAGCAGCAGAGAAAACGAATTCATAGCGCAAATTTTGTAAGATAAAAGCCGCTGAAATAAAAGATATTTACGATGTCGTTTCGTAATTGTTAGATATTATCATCTCGGTAGCATATATAAAGTTATAAGAATGAGCGACCAACCTGAGAACCACACCGAAAAAAGCCTTTGCCGGGTATACAGAAAAAATGCACACACACAAACACACTAACACACATTTTGCCTTTTATATACATAGATTATTTATGACAAAGTTATGTGATAAAATTTATGAAAATTTTATATTATTTCCATATGAATATCTTTTAAATATTTCGAAAATTATTTAAGGAAATGTAAACTGTGAAAGTTTAAATTACTTTTTTGAAATAAAATATTTCCGTATGAATATATTTTTAATATTAAAAAAATATGTAAAAATAAAAGTTTTTTTTTATTGTTTCATGATAAAACAAGAAGTGTTTCCATGTGGTTTCGTATTTCATTTTATGCTTAGTGACTTCCATTCCATATCTAAGTAAACCGAGTCCAATTTCAGCATCTTAACTTTACGTACTGAATTTTTGGACATAAACCCAATTCAAATATTTTTCCTTTTTTTCAGCAGTAAAAAATCAAATTAAGTAAAAACAGAAAGAATCGTCTTTTGAACTGGAATCTAAATTTTTCTGATTTTCTATTACCGATTCCAATTAATCGTTCCACAAGAATTGCAGAGAATCACTGGAACGGTTGAAAGAGGATAACTAATTTGTATGCCAGAAATAAAAGACGATGGAGATGGATGAATGGATGAGAATTCAGATGTGGAAAAAGTATATCTGGATGGTGAAGCTATGGTGGTTGTCAATATATATATATATATATATATATATATATATATATATATATATATATATATATATATATATATATATAGTAAGTTATAAAATATATATGGCGATTAAGCTACACTGAATATTCCGCATTTCCATATATATTTTATGACTTACTAACTAGCTCTACCTACGTATTGAGCACTTTTGAAGTAAATACTTAAAGTTTATGCATAAATTTATACTTTCGTATATTAATTTTATGTGAGTAAATGAAGTAGTTATATATATATATATATATATATATATATATATATATATATATATATAGATAGATAGATAGATAGATAGATAGATATAGAGTTCTTGGAAGGATTAGGTTGAAAATTCTACTACAAAACTGGGGTAGGCAGTCTGGATAATTATAAGCTAATGTGGATTCACGTAGTGTGTTTATACAAACATGATCAGCTACATATGTGCATACATGTTTCTGCTGCAATAACTTTAGAAAAACAGTGTTTTCAGGTCATTTTTTTCACTAGTGTTGGTGAAGAAAAATCTGGCAAATAAAATGATGATGTGTACACAAGAATGCTACAAAAGAAACAACTTTATGGATATGTTCTTCTGATCTTAGTCTTGATCAGAGAAAGAAGAACCAGATCTGCTAATCACTAGGAATGAAATCGCCAGCAATGTTCTTATATGAATGGCAAAAGCAAGATATTATCAGGTAGGGAATCCATACTGAACCCATGTCAAATAAAGGACACAGTGTATATATGGAGATCTACCTTATGAGATAAAAGATAGAGCAAAATGTGAGAGACTCAAAAAAATCTGTGACAATAGTACGATTTGATGATGATGATGATGATGATGATGATGATGATGATGATGATGATGATGATGATGATGCAGAAACACAGTTTTAATTAATAAAAATGAACAATGGAGCAAAAAAAAAAAAAAACCAGGTGGGCTCTTTTGATGTGTCCATGAGTATCCGGCCTCAGCTAATGACAGACCTAGTGGGTCTTTACATCTTATACAAAATATTGAAGTGAACACCATCGGCTTTTACAAGAATGATGGCCTTATGGTCATTAAAAATTCCAACGACCCAAAATGTGAAAATGTAAAAGCCTTAGAGAATTTTAGAAAATTAACATTAAAGTTGATATTAACTCTAATATTAAAGTAATACATTTACTACGCATAACATTTAACCTAAATAAATGACCCTAGGAACTATATAGAAAAGAACAATGCTAATGCATCATACGCCCACTCCTTGTCCAACCACCCAAAATCGGTGATTAAGCATATGCCAAAGTCTGTTAGCAAAAGAATTAGTGATAACTCCTCAAAAAAAGAAGTCTTTGACTCCCATAAAAACTTTTATAATTAAGCCTTCAAAGATAATGTCATAAAAACATTCAAATAAAATATATTGAAATCTTATCTAATAAAAAACTATAAAAACAATAGGAAACGGAAAATCATTTGGTTTACCCCTCCCTTTAACTTAATGGTTAAAACAAACTTAGGAAAAAAATTTCTTAACCTTATTAAAGTACATTTCCCACTATTTTATATTTTATTCATTATATATTTTATATTTTATTAAATATATATTTTATATTTAAGTTTTAATGAATATAAATATAAATATTAAATATAAATATAAATGATATTATATTTAATTCATATATTAACGGGTGCATCCGGTTTTTACTGTTTGATACTTATTCTGCTCCCATGCTTATTCTGTTTCCATACTTATTACTGTATATTTTGTTATTTTATTCATATTTTTATTTTAGTTGATTTTCTATCTTGTATTTCGTATACTTTTTTTTCCAAATCTTTATCATCTTGTATCAACTTTCACTATTTGATTATTTTATTTTTTAATTTAATTTTAATATTCAACATCTCTAGTTCTTCATCTTGATTATCAATTTACCTTTATTTTTATTTTTTATTTTACTTTTACTAATGATGTCACTGTCATTAATTTGATAGTCACAGTTATTGTTATGCCCACTAATACTATGATTTTTATTGTTGTTATTATTATTATTATTGTTGTTATTATTATTATTGTTATTATTGTTATTATTATTATTGTTATTGTTGTTATTAGTATTATTATTATTGTTATTATTGTTATTGTTATTATTGTTATTTTTATTATTGTTATTGTTATTATTATTATTATTGTTATTATTGTTATTGTTATTATTGTTATTGTTGTTATTGTTATTGTTGTTATTAGTATTATTATTATTGTTGTTATTATTATTGTTATTATTATTATTGTTATTGTTGTTATTATTATTATTATTGTTATTATTATTGTTATTGTTATTATTGTTATTATTATTATTGTTATTATTGTTATTGTTATTATTGTTATTATTGTTATTGTTATTATTGTTATTGTTGCTATTGTTATTATTGTTATTGTTGCTATTAGTATTATTATTATTGTTGTTATTATTATTGTTATTATTATTATTATTGTTATTGTTATTATTATTATTATTATTGTTATTATTATTGTTATTATTATTATTATTATTATTATTATTATTATTATTATTATTATTATTATTTTTATCCACCTATAGCTGCTGCTCTGCAAAGGGTTGTAGAGTCGGGAGATGTCCCTG
The DNA here is from genome assembly GCF_053919585.1 of Euprymna scolopes. NCBI lineage: Eukaryota > Metazoa > Mollusca > Cephalopoda > Sepiida > Sepiolidae > Euprymna > Euprymna scolopes. The sequence goes on along the minus strand of NC_136517.1, from coordinate 60,549,301 downwards.
ATTGGCTTGTGATGGGAAGAACAACACTGATTAGGATCCTGCAAAAGGAACAGATACCAATAATTATAGACCAATTACATGTCTGCCATTGATGTGGAAACTGTTGACTGGAATATTTGCGGAGAAAATTTATGAATATCTAGAGAGTAATGGTGTTTTTCCTGATGAACAAAAAGGGTGCCGGAAAGACTCGAGAGGTTCTAAAGAACAACTACCAATTGATATAGCAATAATGCAGGATACGAAGAAGAGGAATCTGAGCGTAGCATGGATCGATTACAGAAAGGCTTATGACATGGTTCCTCAATCATGGATACGTGAAATACTATTGATGATGAAGGTTGCTGAGTATGTTGTAGGGCTTTTGGAAACAAGTATGGATCAATGGAAAATGGTGCTGACAGCAAACAGAGAGGAGATGGAGCAGGTTAGCATTAAACGTGGGATATTTCAAGGAGATTCGTTATCGCCACTTCTTTTTGTAATGATAATGATGCCACTGAGCATCCTCTTGAAGAGAGAAAAACTGGAGTATAACTTTGGATCTGGTGACAGACACCTCAACCATCTACTGTTTATGGATGATTTGAAAATATTTGGTAGAACTGAAAAGGAAATGGAGAAACTGGTAGAACTTGTGGGGACATACTCAGAAGACATTGGGATGGAGTTTGGGATTAGTAAATGTGCGGTGCTGGTGATGAAAAGAGGAGTAAAGGTTCATTCGAATGGAATAGTGCTGCCAAATGGATAAATCATGAAAGAAATAGAAGATACAGGATATAAGTATTTGGGAGTGTTGGAGGGTATAGCATCATGAACAGAGAAATGAAGGAAAAAGTCAGGAAGGAGTATCTTAGAAGAGTGAAACTAATTGCAAAGTCGAAACTGTATGGAGGAAACCTAATGAAAGCAGTAAATGCATGGGCAGTCAGTGTTTTGAGATACAGTGCGGGAATTTTAGAATATTCTGACAAGAATTTGCATACCATGGATATCAAAACAAGAAAAGTTTTAGCAATGTTTGGTATATTTCACATTCGAAGTGGCCTAGCAAGGCTGTATCAAAAGAGGAAAGATGGTGGAAGAGGATTGAAAAGTGTAAAAGATTGTGTTAAAACCGAGGAGATGTCGTTGAAGGAGCATGTGGTTAGAAGTGAGGAGTGGATGCTTAAGGTTGTGGCCAATGAAATGGAGGTATGTGAGACCAAGGCTGATTATGTGAAACGTATGGATAGAGAAAGGGCAGAGGAACTGACTAGGAAGAAAATGCATGGAAGGTTCTTCCAGGATATAGCAGAAGTGGCTGATCATAGCAATGGTTTAGATCTGAGTATCTGGTTAAGAGTACTGAAGCTTTTGTTTGTGCAGCACAAGATCAGGCATTAGGAACACGATTGTTCAAAAAAGTGGTTCCAGGAGAGGAAGTTGCTGCAGAATGCCGGATTTGTGGTAAGACCTCTGAGTCAATTGCGCACCTTGCAGCAGGGTGTAGTGGACTGGCCTAGAGAGAGTACTGCAAAAGATACGATCGCATGGGACTCTGGATATATTGGGAGGTGTGTAAGAGGGTTGGGGTGAAGTGTGCTGGAAAATGGTTTGAGGAGGTGCCTGGTGAAGTGAGAACAAGTGAGGATAGCAAGGTAGAGGTATGGTGGGACAAAAGTGTCATAATGGCCAAGCAATTTGAATATAATCGTTCGGATTTGGTCGTCATTGACAAGGTTTCAAAAAACTGGCAGATCGTAGACTTCTCAGTACCCTGGGACAGGAATGTGAGAGAGAAGGAGAATGAGAAGTGGAGCAATTATGTTCCATTGGCCTTGGAGATAAGGCGTATACACAAGGTTAAAACACAAATAATCCCGGCCGTAGTTTTTACACTAGGAGTAGTATCAAGTCGTCTGGAAGGACAATTGAAAAAACTACAAATCCCCGATATTTTAGGCGGCCTTCAAACCTCTGCAATTATAGGTACCACCAACATCCTTAGGAAAACCCTTGATCTTTGAAGCTCCTGGTTTGAAGCTGGGATTAAGGGAAATCCTCTGGAAATGAATCCCATCCCTTTCCAGAGAGACGTTCATACGCGAAATCAGAATTATTATTATTATTATTATTATTATTTTTATTATTATTATTATTATTATTATTATTATTGGCTCACAAGGAGCTTTCACACAGGTCTTCAGAGATCTTTCCCTGAAAACAGCCTGTGGTGTTTCCTGGAAGCTGAGTGACAACGTCTCCCCCGGATTCCAGTACTCTCCACCTCTTTCGATAACATTTGCAAATAAATTTGCATTATTGCAACAGCTGCTTGCCATTGATTTCTCGTTGGCAGCAGCTATTGATATTCACTGAAATTTGAGTGGCAATAAGACTCCCCAAGGTCCCAGTTCTCTTTGCACTTATTTGGCTGAGATCTGGTCAGTTTATCGGTCTTTCCTTCCTCCTTGACTCTACTTGGTTATTTGGTCTCGCTCTTATAGAACTTATAGATATATGGTTTCAGTGTTCTTGGTTCCATGTAGTGTTTCATGTTTTGCCTTTGCAGCAGTTTGTCTAGCCCGCATTTGTTGCTCCTGTGTGTTAGTCTCCACATTGAAGGGGTTTTCTTAATATTTCAGCTGTTTTCATTATTGTTGCGTGTTGTATTTTTTCCAGTCATTTTTTTATTCCAATTTCTCCCATTCTTTTTTCAAAGTTTTTCTGGATTGTTCCTAGTGCTCCTACTATTGTAGTGTTGTTGTTGTTATTATTATTATTATTATTATTATTATTATTATTATTATTATTATTATTATTTGTTATCATTAATGTTATTTTTATTATTATTACAAGTAAATTACAATAGCTAGCAACTTTTGCATACTAATATTTCGTGTCTTTTAAATTAAAAATGAAAAGATACTGCATTAATTTTAAATTTACTCATAAGATTTCTTTCCTTGGACCCCCCTCTTTTATTGATGTGTATCGGTGTCTATAATCCATTTCTTTTTTTGAAACCTTCCCTCTTCCCTCCTCTATAGATAGTTCACTTACGTTCACTCTTTCATCTCTCTGTCTAATGATTTCCTAGAAACTCTACCGTGCCTTATACTGAGAACCTTGCATACGCCTTATTTTTTTCTTTCTTTTTTCCTTCTTTTCTTTTTCCTCTTCTTTTTCTTTTTTCTACACCCACTTTTAATGTCTGGAGTTTATATGTTGCATATCCCCCCCCCCCTCTAAATTTTAGTATGTTTTATTTTTTAAACAAATAGAGCTTCCTTATTGTTCATTTGAGAACTGGTTCTCTTCTGTGGAAGACAAACTTTTTAAGTCGCTTGATGAGGACTTGTGTCAGAGGTGTGAGTTCCATTATAGAAGCGTTGATTTAATTTGAATATAATAAAATACGCATCAGGTGTGCTTGAAAGCCAAATTACAAAGCAATATTATAAAAATAAACGAATATTTTAAATTTATTTAATGTCTGACTTATAACTTGAGATGATAAAAACTGTCTCGTTTTCTACGTCATCATATCAGTTAAGGGTACATCCTCGACAAACAATCCAACAAAGATTGGGCTATTGATTGTGGTATTCGTTGTAGATAATCCTAGGAACCCTTTGAAAATATTAGATCATGGTAAAGCACATGAGGCAACCTCAGCATGGAATATCGACAAGGTTGCTAAAGTAATCAATAGGCCAGGAAGCAATTTTGTGCTGGTTTATTTTTATTGCTTTCTGGCCTTGTGTCACATATTCTTGCAATGTGAAAGAAGTAAATACTGAGACGAAGAAAGTACTTTTTACACCAACCATACAAGTTGAGAATTTCGTTCTTGACAATCATCTTGCTGCTAAACTCCTGAAATAGTATCCCTGAAATTATGTCCCAGTTAGTAGCCTCCTACATCAAAGTAGCACTGCATTGTTTAGGGTGAAAAAAAAAAAAAAAGAAAGAAAAAAAAAAGAAAGAAAAAAAGAAAAGAAAGGAAAAATTACAAATTAAGAATTATCAAATAATTAATCCAAGGGAAATAACTTGTCAAAGGAAATATTTTATTCAAGGGAGATAACTTTCGTTTTCTTTTGAATCGGAAGGATACTACAAATAATTGCACTTATAATTTTGCTTAAGGATAACAATCTGTGGTGATTGAATTGGGATTGATTGCTATGAACGATAAAGTGCAAATGCTCTAATCGCTTACATCCTTTCTTTCTCCGCTTCGTTGCAATTCGTTTTTCACCCTAATTTCTTAAAGCTAACAGCGTTTAATATAAACACGTTAAATTAAATAATTTACAACCAATGGAAATATTTTCACTTCTTCCAAAAAGTAACACCTATTCAGGGAAGTAATAAGCCAGTGCAAAGTTGGAAACTCCTTTAAAACGAAGAGACAAGCGGCCGAAACAATTCAGACTTCAACAGCCGAACGAGCGAAAGGAACTCAATACCGGACTCTTTGCGCCGCGTATGACAGGATGAAAAAACTCCATGGCTCACGTATCCGACCTTTATCACTTGCACGCACATGTATACGCACTACTGGAACAAAGGTAACGCATGCACACATACACAATACCATGCTGTAAAATACTCAAATACACACATTTTCACACAATGAACATTTTGATTTCTGATCGATATTACTTAAAATTCTTTATCCTAACACTTGTTAAAAATTTACGAAGGTTAGAATAACTTTTATATTTTTATTCTTTATAAAAATATTTTCTCATAAACTTTTGTATTTCTAATTTTTCATACATAAAACGCTGTTTATGTTTTAAGGTAACACTTGTTACCTGGTGAATCTCTTAATACAATGTTTCATTGTATTTCATTTTATTATGTATGCTTTTATATATATATATATATATATATATATATATATATATATATATATATATATATATATATACTAGCAGAAGTACCCGTCGTTGACTGGGTTAAAAAACAGCCTACAGGAAATGGACTGTGATTGATGAAAGTATGATAGGTTATGAAAAGGAGGGGGTTGTAAAGAGATAGGTTTTGATACTCAAAGATTTTACCTCAAGCAAAATATGATGGAAGTAAAGATAATTTTCGCGAAAATATATTTTTTTATATTAACTTTGTTTCCATTCGTAACCAAGAGTGACCAACAAAATGATGTTTCCTTACAAAGAGAAAATGTTATATATATAATAATATAAATATACAAGAAATAAATGCTACCATAGTCAATAAAAGTTACTTTTATGGTAGAAAAGTTTATTGGTTTGTATTTTTAAGTAGTTTGTAAAAAGTTTTCTTTTTTTTTTAATTCACGAACCGGTTTAAAAAAAAATCAAAATGGCAGCGACTTTGAAATCGAGAGCCCCGTTTTCAATTTGTAGGAGGGGGACATGAGCATTCTGTTTTAATAATTTAAGAATTCCATCAACGTAAGGAATATTTATGAACATATTTTACTGTTTTCCATTATTTTGTGCTTGAGGAATATTCGCTTATGGCATGTGTAGTTTATATAAAAATTAATTTAAGTAGTTATCGCCTCAAATTTCATTTTAATTTCGGTTCGCTGAAATTATTTCAAGTAAAGAGCATTAAAAACTATTTCAAAACAAAAAAAAAACATGAACTGAACTTTTATTGACTATGGTAACATTTATTTCTTGTATATTTATTTTTTCGGGTAGTCGTTTGTTGGCTTTTCTGCTAAACACTCTTACTAAATAATATCGACGAAATATCGAAAAACAAAGAAACAAAAACAGTTTTGAAAAATAATGAAACTTTACTTACTTTAGTAAAATAATCCGAAACAGCAAAATGTGATATTAAAAAAGTAAACACGTAATTACTTTAGTTTTTTAAGCGAAGAATCTATATAAATATGAATAAGAAGAAAATGGTGCCCTTTTCAAGCAGAACAACTTTGTTTCAGTTTTACAGTATTGAAGGGTGTAGTATTGCGCGATTGGATTCAGGGTTGTACTATTGTAATGTAAAGAACACGCAGAAAGGGTTGTAATCAACTGAATTCCTTCTAGTACACCGACAAAAAACAAGCTTAAACAGATATATAAATAAAAATAAAAAGGTTATGTAAATGTTTTTAAAGAGACACGTAATCACGTGAGCAGAATTTTTTCCTTCTTTTGACATGATAACAAGTAACATTCTTATTTTTTATTATTCATCTATTTACCTATTTTCGAAAGAGTCCCACGTGCAAATGGAGAAGGAAAAAAACAGAGTTATGCAAAATTTGTGCCGAGAATTGTCTAAAGTTCAGACTTTTTTTTTGGCTTTCACTTTAATAAGAACGTGAATTTATGAGGTGAATTTATTCAACACAATATGATTCAACTCAAAATAATAAATACATCTAACATGAATTAAGATTAAAGTTAAGGTGTTATTGTGAACCCTCACCCCTTTTAAAAAACCTTGTTAAACTTTGTGACATATTTATATTCTATGGAGGTCAGATGCGAATGAACACCCAATGATTTTATTATACCATATTTCTTCAAACTGAAACATAATTATCAAAGTATACTTACACAAATAGATATGAAAAGTCTTTGTTAAAGTTTGTGCCATATTTCCATGGAGTACAGGCGCAAACGCAGACCCCACAATTTTATTATACCATCCCTATTTAAGTTGAAACATACTTATCAAAGTACGAAAAAAAAATGTTTACAAGTGTTTTTGATATAGATGTACATAAGTACATCTATATCAAAAACCCTTGTAAACGGTTTTTTTTTTCATTATTTATTTCCATACTTTGGGGGCCAGATGCGAACGCAGACCCCCACAATTTTAATGAAACACCGTTCTGCCAGATCAAAGATACCCATTCCTGATCCTCAATACATCTTCTATCATTATATGTAATCAGTTTTTTAAAATAGTCAACCATATAGGAGCCTATTCATGACCACACACACACACACACACACACACACACACACACATACACACACACGTTCAGCTTTATATTATAGATATATATCTATAATATAAAGCTGAACGTCTGTGTGTGTATCTGGTCACGAATAGTCTCCTATATGGTTGACTATTATAGAAAACTGATTACATATAATGATAGAAGAAGTATCAAGACACAGGAATGGGTATGTTTGATCTGGCATAATGATGATTCATTAAAATTGTGGGGTCTGCAGACGCACCTGGTCCACAAAGTATGGAAATAAAAAATTAAAAAAAAAACGTTTACAAGTGTTTTTGATTTAGATGTACTTAATAATATTTTGATAAGTATGTTTTAACTTAAATAGGGATGGTATAATAAAATTGTGGGGTCTGCGTTTGTGCCTGACCTCCATAGAATGGAAATATGTCACAAAGTTTAACAAGGTTTTTTAATATAGATCCACAGAATATTGTGATAAGTGTTTCAGTGTGAACAGGTATGGTATAATAAATTATGGGGTTTATCTATTTTATTTTTACTTTCATCATATTTTGCTTTTGTTTTGATGCCCCCAAATTCGAAGCCATCTCTTTACAACCCTTTCTTTTCATAACCTATCATACTTTGATAAATCAGAGTCCATTTTCTGTAGGCTGTTTTTGAACCCAGTCAACAACGGGTACTTTTGCTAGTATATATATATATATATATATATATATATATATATATATATATATATATATATATATATACAGGGTGAGTCACGGGAAACAAATTTTTTAAAGGAAAACAAAACAAATAACAACAAACTAAACTGCATCTTAAGCAGATTTAAAGGTTACCTTCCTCACTCCCTATCCCTTACCCAAAGTGAGTAAGAAGCGTTTTAAAAAACATCCGTTTTTCGTGACTTACCCTGTATATATATACGGGGTAAGTCACGAAAAACGGATGAGTTGTGTGTGTGTGTGTTTTCATTAATGTTTGTGTGCGTGAGTGGAGAGGGATGTTGCCGAGAGAAGCACCCACAGTGGGGTGCTCAGCAACACCGATCCATAGACTACTGGATTTCAATGGTTTATTGTAGAAAAATTTGGCTTTATAAAGATTTACGTAGAAAAACTATTTCAAATAAATCCAGAAAGTTTTCTAATTAGTCCAAAATATCAGAATTTGTTTTTATTCAGACTAGTGTCTGTACAGACGACATGCATACAAACGCGTTTATGCATCTTGATTTTGTACGTCGATGTGAAAACATCAATGACTACATCTTGTAGGTCAATAGCATTCACTGCTAGTGCAAGTAATATCGCCTGCAATTTCTAGGTCAGAAAGTTTATACTCATAGACTATCAGTAAAACGTTTGGCGTAATTACGATTAATGCCGTTGATCTGAGGGAGATAACTCATCTTAGGTTTTGACAAACCAAGGGAGGTAACTTGTATTACAGAACACGTTTCTGAATTTTTTTTAGATGAGGATTGATAATTTGTATTATTTGGATTATTCGGGCTATTGTTCTCATTTGGAGTGTTATTCTTACAATGTTTCGGCCGATGTAATCTCTGACTCTCAGGTGTATCTTGTCAGTGTTGGGGGTCTTTTTGTCAAACTAGGAAGTCTGTGTGGCATTTCGAACAGAACATTTTATTGAATTGCCGGAGTAGCATGCTCTCGTTCCATCAGCCATGACTGGATAAAAGTCTTAAGTAACTCGTTATTTTATCATCACCTTCATTTTCACAAAGTGTCACTTACAACTGAATTGTGCTTAATACATTGTATAAATAATATTCAAGATGAGAGCTGTAGTCCCAATAATAGAATTAATACATCTTCTGTTTTTTCTAGCTTGAAACTTTGGGCAAATCCAGAATTTAACCTAATTAAAAACCAAAACTGGAGAAAAACCATTATGACGTACAGACGCATAATGGAACGAAAATATCATATTTAAAAAAAATCATGAAAATTAATCAAGTAGTATTTTTTATATATATAGAAAATCATTTTTTTTTTATGGTGTTTAGCTATTTTAATAGTAAATCATAACCATTACAAAGGCTATTTTGATCTAAGTAGTTCTAATCGAGTTATCTCTCTTTATTTATTAAACATGTCGGATCAAGACACAGCGTCATTGCTTACTCGTAAAATTTGATATTATTATTAAAAACAAACTACTTGATCAATTTACCTAATTTTTGGAATATGACATTTTCTTTCTATGACGGGTATGTGCATCATAAAGATTAAATGACTGAAAGTTTTTAAAGCTATTTCTTCCCAATAATTTTATTTTTATCTGAAAACAACCTTGCTTTAACAAAATGATATTTTTAAAATAAAAATTTGGTTCAATTAATGATATTTTTATAGAATAACTTCGATTTCCAAAGCAGAGTTAGTGTTATGTATAACCAACTTTCACTACGGCTCTCCCTAATTCTGTCCCCTTTCCAGATAACTCTCCTATAAAAAGAGGAGGATTACATATTGTAAGATGGCCACTTAATAAGTTTGCTATCAAACTCTGTTCTCTGTTGTCCACATTCCTATATTAATGTATGAATGTAACATGGTGGCAGAAGTGTTTTCGGACTTTGTACCATCTCCAAAAAGTTTGCCAAGAGGATAAAACCATGAAGGTGTCTTATCAATGTGGAAAAAAATCCCTGATGAAACGATTCGGTTGGTTGGTTGTTTTTGTTTTACGGCATATCAACCCTTTTCGGGTTATTTAATGCCGAATCCAAAGATTTTGAAGAAAATTTTTTTTAATAGAATATATTTGTTGTTTTCACATCGGTTTCTATTTAACCCATAGTTGGGACCCTAACAGGTACTACCACTCTGGGTCAGAGTGGAGCTGGGAGCAATGGTAATTAAAGGGTGGCTCCACACTCCCCAAAGCCCACAAGCTGGGGCCTCACCACTGGATATAGTTTAAGGTCATATCCAGGAGCCCCATTGAGGGACTTTTACCCTCTGCAGGAGGGGCAGTCGGCGTATTCTAATGCCCCACCAACAGGGCCAGAAACGATTCGGTTAATGCAAAGGAAAATAAAAAAAAAAAAACATAACAAACCTACTCGGTGGAATTTGTAATTTTCAAAGACGAAGATTACTGTCAGCGACTACTAGCCCTATGGGCGAACATACAAATGGGCCTTTTGGAGATAAAACAAAATTTCCAACATGTCGCAACAGTCAACATAGAGAAAAACTATAAAGAGGTGTTTGATGATCAACTCAGCAAACTGCCGGGTGTTGCCACTCTCCAGCTCAAGCCAGCTGCAGTACTAGTTGTAATGCCCAATCGGAGAATATCTATAGCAATACGCCCTAAACTGAAAAATTACTGACTTAATTAAGAGTAATTAAACCAGTGGAAAAACTCACCTCATGGATTAAGCAACTTTTCATCACAAGAAAGAAAAATGAGGCAATGAGAATATGCCTGGATCCCCACGAGCTCAACGAGAGCACTACACTATACCAATTCTCAAGGATGTCCTCCATGACATGAGAGATGCAAAAATATTCACCAAAGTTGACCTCTCATCAGAATATTGGCATGTTGAGCTCGATGATGCATCCAGTAACCTGACCACTTTTCAGACATGCTTTGGTCAATACAGTTGGCGCCAATTACAGTTTGGCCTGAACTCTTCAGCAGAAATCTTCCAAAGAAAGCTGAATTAATAATTTCAAAATATTCAGGAATTGTCATTATTGCAAATGATCTGGTCATTTATCGGAAAGACCAAGAAGAACATGACAGGTGGCTCCACAAACTACTCTAGAAATATCATACAATAGGAGTGAAACTTGACCCAGAAAAACTAGAGATGGGACTAAACACAATCACATACATGGAGCATCACGTCATCAAAGATGATATTGCAGTGGACCTGAAAAAAGTGAAAACCATCACTGTTATGCCAGCATCAGGAAACATTCGAGTTCTCCACAGATTCCTAAGTATGACAGACTATATAGGGAAATTCATTTAAATCCTTATAACAATGACAAAACCAAAAAAGGTGTTCTGTGGACAGGGTCAGATTCCCAACAAGCAGCTTTCAACACTGTAAAAGAAGCAATCACAAACTCACCCATCCTTATGTAGAACGGCCCCCACAAGGGACTGACTCGAAAATGATGCATGTGAATATGAGTTAGGAGCAGCACTAACGCAGGTTGACAAACCAGTTGCATTTGTAAGTAGATTCCTATTAGATGACGAACAAAGATATGCACAACTTTAGAAGGAGATGCTGGCAGTTGTATATGGCCTAGAAAAATTTCACCACTATACCTACAGAAAAGAAGTGATAGTCTTAACTGACTACAAACCCCTCGTTTTAATTAGCAAAAAGCCCTTATCAAAGGCGCCAAGATGCCTACAGAACCTCTTGCTATGTGGCCAGCAATACAACTACACACTCCAATACAAGCCAGGGAAACATACGCCGTCACAAGCACCAACAAAAAAGCCAGACTTGGAAGAAGTATCATCAGTGAATAATCTGACAATGTAACGGATACAAGATCACAAGCTTGCAGAGATTCGCTACGAAACAGTTGAAGACTCCAACATGAGATCACTGGCAGAAATAATCGCTAAATGGTGGCCAAATGACAAGAAAAGCCTGTCCAATTTGATCAAACTGTTCTTCAATTACAGAGATGAACTCACGGTACAAGATGAGCTAATACTGCGAAGACAAAGAATAGACATACTGCATGCTATGCAGACCGAGATGAAACAAAAGGCACATGCCGGCCATTTACGCATAAATACATGTCTGTGGTGAGCGAGGGACCTCATATTTTGACCAGAAATGCTTCAAGAGATTAGATAGTATATTGAAGCCAGCAGAAACACAAATCATAGCACTGGTGCTGGGAAAACCCTAGCAGCAAGTAGCAGCAGACCTCCTATCATGGAGACGGAACAGTTATCTGATCACAGTGGACAGACAAAGCAATTTCTTTGAAATTGACAAACTAGATACACCCACATCAGAAGCTATGATTAAAATGAAGGTACATTTCGCCCACCCTGGAATTCCAGAGGTACTGACCTCCGACAATGATCCCAATTTTCATCATACGCATTCAAAAAGTTTGCAAGGAAATGGCTGTTCAAACACGAAACACTATTACCAGACAACAGTCAAGCAAATAGTGCTTCTGAAGCAGCAGTAAAAATCGCCAAACGCCTCTTCTCCAAATGCAAAGCACTTCTTAGTGCTGTTGAACCTATGCAATGCACTGACTGAAGGACTAAGCACCAGCCTACGCAAAGATTTTTTGGCAGAAGGACAAGGTTAACAGTGCTGGCTATTGAATTAGAACTCAAGTGCCTCTACCCACACTTAACTGATAAAGCATGGTGAAATCAGGAGAGGAGGCTCAGATGGGGAAGGAGCTGAACGGCCTTAACGTTGGTGACAATGTTTGCATCCAGCCTTCCAACCCCTACACAAGAGAGTGGAGGGAAGCAATAATCTTAAAATGAATGACTGGCAGCTCTTATGAAATAGAGAGAAGAGTCGGACGACTATACCGCCAAAACCGGTGATTCCTGTGCAAATCAACGTCCAAATCAAAACACACATTCCCAGGACACCATCAGCCCACACGTGCAGCTGATGTTCACTCTCAGTCCCAAATACAGCCTGACGTACTCATACCACAAAAACCACAGGAGAACGAATCAACTGAAGAAAACGTTTATGAAATGATCAACAGCTGACCACACGTTCAGGACGCATTATTCGCTACAATGTATGAACAACCCACTCTCCCCTATTTTGCTATTCAAACTCCTGTCCTTATCTCTCCCACTTAACAAGAAAACAAAATGAACAAACACCTTCCCTGATGCGGGGGGGGGGCGGGGAGATGTTACGTGTAACCAAACTCTCACTATGGCTCTCCCTAGTCCAGATAACTATGTAGCAGAAACAAATAGAACTCTTTTCTTGTGCGTCAGTGTCTCCCCTGACTGTGCGATATGGCACACACTGACCAATCAGAGGCATAGCGCAGGGATCTTCCTTACCCCCTTAAGGAACTATAACTGCTTCCGTCTCGAACAAGAAAAACTCTTCCTTCTCTTTTCCAGCGAGACGTCAAGGAGAGCGAACCTGTTTCCTCACTCTCTCTCTCCTGGCCTACATCGGTATCGACGGTCCCCACTTGGGAATAACTACCGGGCAAAGGCAGGCGAGTTCTATCCCAGCTATATCCTAATGGCATCTTGCCTTACTTCAATAAACCTTTTCCTTGCAAGTTTTACGAAGTCGTTTGTTCGTTTATTCAGTAGCTTGTGTTGAAATATTTATTTTATTAGGGAGTGCCCGAAAAGCATTAACTCAACTCCCTAAAACTCTCCTATAGAAAGAGGAGAATTATTTATTATAAGATGGCTGCTCAATAAAACTGCTATTACACTTTGTCCTCTGTTGTCTACATTCCTATACTAATGCTTGAACATAACAATTAAGAATGGCAACATCGTTTCGAAAAATGCTCAATTTGAGAGAGGAATGAAATAACTCAATTAATAAACTAATCATCAACGAATAATAAAATTTAACGATTATGGTAAAGATTAGACACTGAAATTCCGTTCCTGTTACTACTTTCCAGGTGTCAGGTGTTAGGTGTCAATGTAGAAAGTGTTCCCTTAAAAAAGTTTTATTTTTAATTGGATTTTCATAGTACATTTTATTTATTGAATTGTTTGGTGAAAGTACAGAATAGTTAACCCCTCGCCATATTAAGAATGGCTTCCTAAATAATGTTATTATTTCAGCACTCTCCGTAAACTCTGCAGTTTAATGTTTAGTATAACTGGAATACTAAAGTGCCGATTTTTTAATTTTTGAATTGTTATTTTTTCTTTTACAAATACTCAAATGAATCAGAAATGTAGTTTTTCTTTTAACATTTTTTTTTGTAATAATAAAATTTATATAAAAAATAAACTCATGAGTTGCACTATGATTTCACATTACATGAGAAGAAGATAGTCAGCGAAAACATTATTCCCGCTCCCAAATTCTAGCCTCGTTTTCAGTTTGAGAAAAGTTAGGTCACGTGGTACTAAGCACACTGTGTTGCAGCAAAAAACATAGCCTCTTCATTTTTTGATCCGTGTACTCTTTCAACTCTGCTCCCTTCATTAAAAGTGAAAACAAAATAAACTACAAATAAAATCCTCTTCCCGATTTGTTTTTTATTTACAAACAAAATTATTTTTTTTAGTTACAAACAAACCAATAATTCTTTTTCTATGTTCTTAATTGGTTACTTTTATTGATTTTTAATATTCGAAAAAAAAAAAAAAAAAGGAGGAAAAAAAGTACGAAGAATTTTCAAGCATTCTTTTTATTACAGACAACCGAAACATTTTTTTACAATAGACAACCGAAAAATTTTTTTTACAATAGACAACCGAAAATTTTTTTTACAATAGACAACCGAAAAATTTTTTTTACAATAGACAACCGAAAAATGTTTTTTACAATAGACAACCGAAAAATGTTTTTTACAATAGACAACCGAAAAATGTTTTTTACAATAGATAACCGAAAATTTTTTTTTTTTTACAATAGACAACTGAAAATTTTTTTTACAATAGACAACCGAAAAATTTTTTTTACAATAGACAACCGAAAAATTTTTTTTACAATAGACAACCGAAAAATGTTTTTTACAATAGATAACCGAAAATTTTTTTTTTTTTACAATAGACAACTGAAAATTTTTTTTACAATAGACAACCGAAAAAGTGGTGAACAAATAAATGTTACCAAATTGGCTCATGTTGTTTATATTCATGTTTATTCATTGTTGACTTGTATGGAAACATTTCCTGCATTGATACCGTCATCTCGTCTGCACAACCGGATAATAATTCCTTTTCTGTGTTCTTAATTGGTTACTTTGCCTAGTCTTCAGTACCTAATCTTTAGGTATATTCATTTACTATCACAAAATCAGTGACATCATCAATTTGTGTTAATTTTTTACGAAGCTATTTAAAGCAATTCTTTAACTCCCAAAAATGAAGTCTTAATAACAGAAATTTATTTATTTATTCATTTATTTTTCTTTTACGAAGGAGTCACCGCTTATCGAGGCTTGAAGGTCAATTCAGGATAAAGGGTTAATGAGTGAACGGAAGTCAACGAGACAACAGCATAGTGATCATGTGTGGTGGAAATTGGGTAGAATTGTAAGGATGTGTCCTCTATAGTATTAGACCTGACTGAATGGTTAATTGTAGGTATTGACCATTTCATACCCTCTAAAAAGTTTCAGCAAAAACCTAACAGCCAGCCATGGTTCTCTCCAGAATGTGCTGCTGCCATTGCGCACAGAAATCACTTTTTCCACTGCTTCAAATGTAATAGATGTATGGAAACTAAAGCCGTTTTCAGGACTGCCAGCAACCATTGTAAGAAAGTAATAAGGAACGCAAGAGAGTTGTATGCTCAATCTGTTAAGTCCAAAGTAGCTGAGCAGCGGCTTGGTTCCCACCAGTTTTGGCAAATAGCAAACAGAATCCTGAACAGAAGCGTGTGCTCCATCCCAACTATTATCAATGGACCTGAGGTAATCTCGTCAGCATCAGACAAAGCCAAACTCTTTGTCAAGAACTTTGCAGCTAATTCTACCCTTTGCGACCAAGGCCGCCAACCCCCAATATTTCCTCCTGTATCAGAAAACACGCCATGTGATATACGTATATCTGTACGTGATGTTGCCAAGCTAATCAAAAACCTTGATTCCAGTAAAGCAACTGGCCCTGACGGTATTCCAATTATAGTACTCAAAAAACTTCAACCTGAACTAGCGCCCATACTTACAAAACTGTTTAAACGTTGTCTTAAGGAGAATAGTTTCCCATCTCCCTGGAAAATCTCATCAGTATGCCCTGTATTTAAGAATTCAGGTGATCGCTCATCCCCCTCTCAGTACAGGCCAATAAGTCTCCTGTGCGCCATGAGTAAGTTGCTAGAATCTGTGTTAAATACAGAAGTAATCAACCATCTCAACAAAAATAACCTTCTTAGTGACACTCAATATGGTTTCCGTTCTGCTAGATCTACAGCAGATGTGCTTACAGTTATATCGCATAGGATTAGCAAATCTCTCGACGGTGGCAACCTTTCTAGGGCAATTGCTCTTGACATATCTAAAGCCTTTGATAGGGTATGGCATAAAGGTTTACTTCATAAGATCGCTAGCTATGGTATAGCTGGAAAAGTCTTCTCAATTATTAAATCATTTCTTTCTGATAGGTTCATAAGAGTAGTAGTTGAGGGGCAAAAATCAGAAGCTCACAGTATTAATGCCGGTGTCCCTCAGGGGTCCATCCTGGGCCCAACTCTTTTCCTGATCTACATTAATGATCTTCCAAACCACATCCTTACATCATTTGTAGACATTTATGCTGACGACACTACCATTTATGGTAGCACATCTAAGACAGTAAACGACCAAGTTCTCTCCAATTCTCTCTCCTCTGATCTTGAGCACGTAGTACAATGGGGAAAGGAGTGGCTGGTTACTTTTAATGCATCTAAAACCAAGCTTCTCTCTTTACATCATCAACATTCTAATCCACATTTGGCATCAATTGAAATGAATGGCTCTCGTCTTCAGGAGGCCTCAAGTTTTGACAAGCTTCTGGGCTTGACCATTACTCCTGATCTTAAATGGAACACGTACATCAAATCTGTTGCCAAGGCCGCTGGAAAAATGGTGGGATCTTTCTATCGATCCGGTAAATATCTCACTGCTGATGCTATTCTCTATCTATATAAGAGCCAGGTACCTCCAAGGATGGAATACTGTTGCCACATCTGGGCAGGAGCTGCTAGAAAGGACTTGTCCTGCCTTGATAGAGTTCAAAATAGACTTCGTAGCCTCGTAGGAGATGTCCTTTTCTCCTCCTTGCAACCTCTATCTCACAGAAGAGATGTTGCGAGTTTGTCTCTGATGTATCGTTATTTTCATGGAAAGTGTTCGACTGAGCTTCAATCTATGGTCCCCCCTCGCCAAACTTTCACAAGAAACACTCGTCTAGCTGTAAACACTATCAATAATTCCCCCCACTCTTTATCTGTGCCTAAACCTAAACGTAGATTCCATGAACAAAGCTTCTTTCTTAGAACTGCATGCCTGTGGAATTGTCTTCCGTTTTCCTGCTTTCCGGCTGACTACAATATGGTTGTGTTCAAGTCTAAAGTAAATAAGTTCTTGATGAGCCGTTCCATATAAGTTATCAAATTTACCAAATTTTCATTACTAATGATTACTATATTGTCCAATTTCTACTGTACACTCTTTAACCCTTATACTTGAGTGGCCTCTGGGCCTTGATAATGTGGTGATGCCTATGTAAAAAAAAAAAAAAAAAAGAATTTGATTATTTAAGAGGATGTTTTGACAAGAACTTGCTTACATTTGGCTTGAAGATGACCATATTGTAGTTAGCTGGAAAGCAGGCCAGCAGAAAAGAATTCCACATGTGAGAAGTTCTAGGAAAGAAACTTTGTTCATGAAATTTGTGTTTAGATTTAGGCACAGAGAGAAGGGAGAGGAAATTGTGGATAGTGGCTGTAGCTAGACGAGTATTTGTTGTGAAAGTTGGATAGGAAGGACCATAGATTGGAGCTCAGACGAGCAAATGCCATGAAAATAGCAATAGAGCAGAGGCAGGCTTGCAATGTCTTTTCTGTGGGAAAAAGGTTGCAGGAAGCAGAAAAGGATATCACCTACTAGGTTTTGAACTCTGTCAAGGCAGGATAGGTGCTCTGAGCAACTACTCCATTATGGCATATCTTGCTCTTATACAGGTAGAGGATTACATCAGGAGTGAGATACCTTCTGGAGTGATAGAATGATGTAAACATTTTTCCATTGATCTTGGCCACTGATTTGATGTAAATCTTTTATTTCAGGTTAAAAGTGAAGGTCAATCCCAGAAGCTTGTCAAAACAGCTTCTTTGAGATGAGAGCCATTCATATCAGTTGGGGTCAAGTGGGGATCAGAGCATTTATGGCGAAAAGATAAAAGTTTGGTTTTAGATGCATTCAAATTAACCAGTGCCCTTTTGTCCCATTGTACCACATGCTCAAGGTCGGAGAAGAGAGGCTCAGAGAGAGATCATGGTCGTTGTTGACCTTTGAAGTGTTGTCATATATGATAGTATCGTCTGCATATAAGTCAGCAAATGAATTTAGAATATGATTTGGGAGATCATTGATAAAGATAAGGAAGAAAATTTGGCCCAAGATGGATCCATGAGGCACAACAGCATCGATACTTTGTGCTTCAAACTTTTGCTCATCGATGAATACTTTATAAACCTATCGGAGAGAAAGTATTCAATGGTTGCAAAGACAATATTCCATAGCTGGAAATCGTATGAAATAGACCAAATTATACCAAACCCTATGAGATGTGTTAAGAGCTACTGCTCTTGAAAAGAAACTTCCGTCGATAGATTCACTAATCCTATGTGAAATTACAATCAATACATCAGCTATAGATTTTGCAGGGCAGAAATCATATTGCTTATCACTAAGTAGTTTGTTTTTGCTGAGGTGGTTGACAATTTCTATTTAACACTGATTCAAACAAATTACTCTTCACACACAGAAGACTAATTAGTCTGTACTCCAGTATTTCTAAATACTGGGCAAACTAATGACACTTTTTAAGGTGTTGGGAAGCATTTCTCTTTTAGGTATCGGTTAAAGAACAAACAAGAACATTAATTAATTCTCATAGCAACATCATTTGCAAAATATTTTTATTGTAAATAATTTATAATGGATATTTATGGTGAATTTATTTTAAATGCGTTTTTAAAGTAAACCATTTTTAATAATTTTTTTTATTATACAATCATTTGCAATTCATTTATATTATTAAATTATTCATAATGTATTTTTATAGACAATTTATTTTATATAAAAAAATAATTTTCAGTGCATTTTTATAGTAAAATAAGTTCAAACGAGTTTTTATAATAAAATAGTTTCAATTCATGACACTTTTTAAGCATACTTTAATGGTGAATGCTCTGACGAACTGCAAACACTTGTACCTCCCCGACGTAACTACCCCCGACAAACCCGACAAGCTACTAAGTCTCATCCCTTTACAGTAGAGATCCCTAGGTGCAAGAAAGCCTTTTACTCCAATACTTTCTTCCCCAGAACTGCGGGTCTTTGGAACTCCCTTCTGGGATTCTGCTTTCCCAACTGCACTGATATGCAGAAGTTCAAGTGTAATGTTAACAAACATCTTTCTACTCTTCTCCCTTCATAATGACCCCGCTAATTAATTCCCTAATAGTAGCCCCCTGCTTCAAAGTGGCACTGTGCATTGTTTGGGGTGAAAATTGAATAAAAAAAAAATAAAAAAAATTTCTCTTTTAGGTATCGGTTAAATAGATTTGGAAGGATGGGAGTTAGTTCCACTTGAAGCATTTTGAGTACTATAACTGAAATATTGTCAGGATCAATTACTTTGCTGGCACCATGGCTCTTGATGAGTGTTGCAACACTATGAACAAATATGTGGATGTTGCTTGGTTATTTTTAGTCTTGGGAGGAAATTTGGGAGGTAGGTAACACTGATTGCAAAAGGTTGATTTTGATGCAAAGTTCTTGGCAAAGAGTTTGGCTTTGTCAGACGCTGACAAAATCACTTCAGACCAATTGATGATGGTGGAGATATAGGACCCGCATTTGTTTAGGACTTTGTTCGTTATTCCCCAAAATTCATGGGAGCCAAGTCTCTGTTTTTCTACTTTGAACTTGCGTTTTCTGTAATTCTTTTGCAATGATTGCTAACAGTTCTAAAGACGACTTGAGTTTCAAAACATCTTTTATGTTTAAAGCAATTGAAGAAGTAAAAATTGTCACAGTCAGCCATCGTGTATTGGAGAGGCATATTTTGGGTTTTAATATAATTTGTTTTTATTTTTATTGAGACAATCGAGTGATTTAAAATTTCCTTATATTTATATGTGTGTATACGTGTGTGTGTGTGTGTGTGTATGTATGTGTGCGTCTGTGTGTGTGTGTGTATATACATATATATATACATACATATATATATATATATATATATATATATATATATATGTATATACACACATATGTATATGTATATACAACATCCAAAATAAAAAGAAGGCCGCCTTCATCCAGTTCGCTATTGAAAGCTACTATCCTTCCACATCAAAGGAACTGTTTGACGAAGCCTTGGAATTTGCCTCTCTACTCTCCGACCTAAAACCACCCGAAATGGACATTATAAAAAAGTCCAGAAAAACAGTCCTAATTAGCCAAGGAACCCAATGGACTAAGAAGAACCAATCCGGATCATTTGACCTCTCAATGGGAGTGTCAGACTCAGCAGAAGCAACTGATCTTGTGGTCTTTTCATTCTATACAACCTAACTAACACTATAAATAACAAAAACATAGGACTATATAGAGACGATGGCCTCATAATAGTTGAAAACTCAGATGGCTCCAAATGTGAAAAAATAAATAAAATCTTAACGAAAGAAATGAACAGAATAAGCCTAAAACTAGACATCAAATCCAACATAAAAACTGTCAACTTTCTCGATGTAACTCCCAACCTCTCAAGCAACACATACGAACCCTACACCAAAGACAATACTTACCCACTCTATATACACCCACTATCAAACCACCCAAAACATATAATTAAACACATCCCCCACATCTATCTAAAAAAGACTTAGCACCAACTCCTTCAAACTCGAATTTTTTAACAAACACAAACCCTTCTACAAAAATGCACTTAAGGAAAGTGGTCACCCAAACACTACCTTCAATTACATTAAACTTAATCCACCCAATACCTCAAACAAGAAAAATAGAACTAGGAAAATAATTTGGTTCACCCCCCCCCTTCAATACAATGGTCAAAACAAATCTTGACACTAAATTCTTCCAACTAATAAACAACCACTTCTCGCCCAGCCACATACTACACAAAATCTTCTACAAAAACACAATTAAACTCAGCTACAGTTGTACGGACAACCTAGAACAAATAATAAAAAAACATAACAGAAAAATACTTAACAAAGATGGAAATACAAACAACACCAACAAGAACAAGTGCAACTGCAACAACAAATCGGAATGCCCACTTAATCAACAATGCCTACGGACAGAAGTAGTATATAAAGCCACAATCAGACCTAAAGAAAACCCAAACGACAAAAATATTATATTGGCCTCGCCGGCACCTCATTTAAGAATAGATTCAGAGTACATAAATGCTCCTTCACAAACCCTAACCACCCTAACAAAACCTCACTAACTACCCACTATCTACAACCCAAAATAACCTTACACCAACCATTAAATGGGAAATCCTTAGAAAATCTAGCACATGTAAATCCCTAAACTCCCCATGTCTCCTCTGCCTAAACGAGAAACTCCTTATCTCCAATTTTAAAGACAGAGACAAATTACTAAACAAAAAACAGGAAACCACCATAAACTGTAGGCATTACAAATCCCACCTCCTTAGCAACTATACACCTCTCTAAAACATCCCTTAGACAACACCACCTTAAATCCCCCAAATTATATATCCAATACAACCACCCACCACAACTACCATGACATACACTCAACCAAACCCCCTCAACCAATTCCTCCCACACCCCACACCACCTTACCCCTCCCCCAAGAATCCCCCTAAATCCAGCAAAATAACACATACCCCCATCACCACCAACTCTAAACATCACATA
Organism: Euprymna scolopes; assembly: GCF_053919585.1. Lineage (NCBI taxonomy): Eukaryota > Metazoa > Mollusca > Cephalopoda > Sepiida > Sepiolidae > Euprymna > Euprymna scolopes. Next base: position 60,527,513 of record NC_136517.1, on the reverse strand, counting down.
ACCTTATCCCACATAACCACCCAATAATCGGCATCAATTCCCCTCCCCCTAGCCAACCTCCTACCCAACCCCAACACACTCTACATGCAACCTCCACGACTTAACACGGAAATTGTTTACATATAACTATGTGGATTTACACCTGCACAGGTAAGTATGCATGGAAATGTACAACTAACCAATGCCTCATGTGCATAGACGCATACCTTAGAGTATGACACCCCAATATAGCCTTCTGCCTAAACTGATCGATAATGCGCTAAAACAAATACCCCAACTTAGAACAATAACTACAGCACTCAATCCCCATATAAGCCACCTCAAACTCCTCGCCAAAATCTATAGACATGGCTACCTAGGACCACTATCCCAGGTACATGGGCGTTTATTAATGCGTATGTAAGTATATGTGGATGAAACCTGTGCTCATATTTACGGCATGTCACGCTATATACCTGTATGTATATGCGTGCGCACATATCGGTGCTTGAGGGAGTGTGGGTATGTATCTTTGCAGATGTATATAACGAGAGCATATGTGTGTGCATATGTTTATGTGTGTATGCATGTATATCTGTGTACATGCATGCGTGTGGGGACGTGCATCTGTGTCTGTGGGTATGTATATGTATATGTATGTGGAGGAGTACGCCGGTGCTCCTGTGTGTACCCACATCTAACCAAAAAAACAAAAACAAAAAAAAAACCCACTAATGAAAATGAAAATATTATGTATCTGACCCTGGGAATGAGTTTATGCTCATATCTATGTATAATCATGTCTACATCGAACGAAAGTATTGCACCTATGTACCCACAAATGAAATTTAAATCTATGTAGACGAATATGTCCATACCAATAACTGTCTGTATAACTGGGTGTGTATGCATGTGTATACACGCACGTGTACATCCACGTGTGCGTCCGTGTGTACATGGGGTACCGATATATATGTGCACGTACCTATGCATACGTGTGTGGATGTGAGAGTATATGTGCCCACTGCCTGCTGTCCACATACGTGTGTGAGAGCGTGCAGCTGTGTATATATGTCGATGTATGTCTTCACGAGTATTGGTATCTGCATGTGCGCATGCGCTTGCATGTATGCGTGGGGGTGCAGGTATGCCAGAATCAATATGTGCATATAGGCCCATGTGCGTCCACGTGTGCGTCCGTGTGTACATGGGGTACCGATATATATGTGCACGTACCTATGCATACGTGTGTGGATGTGAGAGTATATGTGCCCACTGCCTGCTGTCCACATACGTGTGTGAGAGCGTGCAGCTGTGTATATATGTCGATGTATGTCTTCACGAGTATTGGTATCTGCATGTGCGCATGCGCTTGCATGTATGCGTGGGGGTGCAGGTATGCCAGAATCAATATGTGCATATAGGCCCATGTATATGCCTCCTTGGGGGTAGGGTCGTCGATGTGTGTATGTATGTATGAGCGCATCCATGCTTGCGCACACATACCCAATTTTAGCACCTTAAGGAAAATTTGTATATCTGTGTACATGCATGCGTGTGGGGACGTGCATCTGTGTCTGTGGGTATGTATATGTATATGTATGTGGAGGAGTACGCCGGTGCTCCTGTGTGTACCCACATCTAACCAAAAAAACAAAAACAAAAAAAAACCCACTAATGAAAATGAAAATATTATGTATCTGACCCTGGGAATGAGTTTATGCTCATATCTATGTATAATCATGTCTACATCGAACGAAAGTATTGCACCTATGTACCCACAAATGAAATTTAAATCTATGTAGACGAATATGTCCATACCAATAACTGTCTGTATAACTGGGTGTGTATGCATGTGTATACACGTACGTGTACATCCACGTGTGCGTCCGTGTGTACATGGGGTACCGATATATATGTGCACGTACCTATGCATACGTGTGTGGATGTGAGAGTATATGTGCCCACTGCCTGCTGTCCACATACGTGTGTGAGAGCGTGCAGCTGTGTATATATGTCGATGTATGTCTTCACGAGTATTGGTATCTGCATGTGCGCATGTGCTTGCATGTATGCGTGGGGGTGCAGGTATGCCAGAATCAATATGTGCATATAGGCCCATGTATATGCCTCCTTGGGGGTAGGGGCGTCGATGTGTGTATGTATGTATGAGCGCATCCATGCTTGCGCACACATACCCAATTTTAGCACCTTAAGGAAAATTTGACATAAGCAGGAGCGACACGGGTGTCTATGCAAGCATGTGCACATATGTGCATATATTTGCATGCCAAGACGGAGATGTATGTGTACATGTGAACGTTTCTTTAAGTATATATGTGTGTATGTGCGCCTGTGTGTGCTCGCATGCACGGCTGCTAGCTAACCCTCTCCAAACAATTGACAACAAATAAAAAGCAAATAAATAAACCGAATCATAGCCCCCACCCCCCGCCTCCGAACCTAAGCGAACACCCAACAGGTTTAGACATACTTATCAAGAAATCATCTCACCAACGAGACGCCAAAAACTTTAACATTAAGACTCGAATTTTAAAGTAACCCCCTCCTCCTACCCCCACATATTATCCTTTCCCCTCCATGTATCCCTATGCCCTCAGCCACACCAGAAATGAACTTCCCAGACCCTCCCCCACAAGTTCCTTAAAGTCCAAAATTAAAACATTACCGACATACCAAGCACCCTCTCTCACCTTTCCCCTTGTTCCCTTCCTCTTTTTCCGCTCTTCTCGCACCCTTCCCCTGACATCATTCACTCTTTCACTCTTTCATCCCATAATAACGAACATTTCTGTAAAAGTCTGAGGAAGCTACAGACGGCCAAAAAAACGGCCGGGTAGCTGAAACAATAATGTAACTTAACAGAAAGATACAGTAATAAAAAATAAAACGCAAACAAAAAAAAATAAAAAAATAAAACGCATATTTGCTCTACAACAGTATTGAGCACTTTCTTCAGTTTTTATTAATTACCATTTCTACTATATATATATATATATATATATATATATATATATATATATATATATATATATATATAATTTATTATTTAAAAATATTTATGTATTTATTTACCCGATGGGTAAATATCGTCTGTTATGACGAAACAGACGATATGACGAAAAACAGACGATATGACCAAATGCTAAGTAGAATCAATTCGTACAGATTCCCAAGTTTGACATGAAGATCAAAGATTTTATTTTGGAAAACATTAAAAAGAAGAACAGTAGTCTGAATAATCCAAGATTATCCGTGCAAGGTCATCTGTGCAAGGCCACACGTGTGAGGTCATTCGTGCACATCCTATTTATGTGCGGACATATTACTCAATAGCAGTTCAATGGCACTAAAAATAAAAATAACAGAACAATTCTACCATTTCAAGGGAAGCAACTTCTAAAATGTAAACCACGAGTTATCTCTCCTTGAAAATTTAACACGTTTTAAACATGCTAATTGTGACAGTGTCCTTTGAGCCAAGATCACAGAGAAGTATCTGTTTTGATGCTACACTTCACCTTTTCTGTCCTCCTCGGTCAGTGGAGGAGAAATCCTTCATGACTGAGACAATTATAGTTTTTGTTCCTATCCAGAGTGTCTCCTTTAGGGAGCTGGATTCTCCCCATATTAAAACCGGCCTTGTGTCTAACTCTGCCCTTGTGGGAAGGCAAATAAATAGAAAGCTTGACAGTTTCCGGGAGTTGCCTGTAAGTCACAGAACTGAATGAAACTGAATGAAACTGAAACAAAATAATTGCATCTACTGGAAAAAATGACGTTATATGAAAAACAAAACAAAAAAAAAACAAAACAAAAAAACAAAAACAAACGAACAAACTAACAAACAAAAAGCGCAACCCACAATATTTTAAATGCTGGTTTTAAATAAGTTTTTAACTTTTAATAATTACGCATGCAATACAGACTTATGTAGAAAAATTATGTTCTAAACCGGAAAAAAAAAAAATCGTTTTAAACATAAAAATAAATTTTTTCGCTAAAGATATAAAAGCAGTTTAAATTGTAATTGCCGTTTTTTAAAGTCGGAGTTTTTATTTCTGGTTATTTGAAAAATAAAAATCTCCTTTGGAATAAAATAGTTTCTTTAACTAATAACACATTTTCATTTAATACTCAATAGAAAGCAAGTAAGCTAACAAATTTTGTAAATTATATATTTATTTCGGTTCAGTTTCATTCAGCCCGGTAGTTCGGGTTTTTACATAAATTAATAAATCAAAATTAAATTAAAAATTATATAATCTATATATCTATAAAAGTGAAAATGTGTGCACGCGCGCGCGCGCGTGTGTGCATTTCCCTACCAAACTTAAATTTTTTTTTTTTTATGCGATCTTCACCCCAAACAAGACAAGTGCCACTTTGAAATAGGGGTCTACTATCGGGGACAATTTGCTGGAGCATTAAGAAAGGAGATGAGTAGAAAGATGTTTGTTCACATTACACTTGAACTTCTACATATCAGTACAGTTTGGAAAGTAGTATCCTGGAAGGGAGTTCCAAACACTTGCAGTTCTGGGGAAGAAACTATTGGAGTAAAAGGCTTTCTTACACCTAGGGATCTCTACTGTAAAGGGATAGGACTTTGTTGCTTGTCGGGTTTGTCGGGGTTAGTCACGTCGAGGAGGCACAAGTGCTTGCAGTTCGTCAGAGCAGCCACCATTAAAGTTTTTATAGAACAGGCAGAGGGATGCAACATTTCGTCGATGGGACAGAGGCTGAAGCTTAGAAGACAGTTCAGGACCTATCAGGTTGACGACTCTCTTTTGAACCCTGTCCAGGAGTGAGAGACAAGCAGCAGATGCAACAGCCCAAATGTGACAGCAATACGCCATACATGAGCGAATGGTGGCCTTATAGAGGTACAGGATACTTTCAGGCGTAAGTAATTTTCTGGCACGGTAGAGTGAGCTTACCTTCTTTGCAGCAGCTTTGGCAATGCTCTCAATGTATATATTCCAGTTCATGTTTCCTGTAAACGTTAGGCCGAGGAGTTTAAAGGAAGTACTTTCAGGCCATTGCTTATTGGTGGTAAAAAAGGTTTCTTGTAGTTATTGAAGGAAACAAGCTTAGTCTTGGCAGCATTGAATGTGACCATCCATTTTTGTCCCTATTCCACTACAGATTGGAGGTTATCCTCTAGTGTTTCTGCCATTTCCTTAGACATGTGTTCATTTGTTTTCCCCTTGTGCCTGTTATAGAGGTTGGTGTCATCTGCAAATACACCCATCTCCAAAACAATTTAACTACTCTGTCAATTTTCAATCTACAGACTCTAGATTTAACATAAGGGGTATTGAGATTTAAGGAAAATCTTTTTAATCAATTTTCGGCCAGAAATTTGGCTGCCAAGGAGTCAAAGTTCAACGATTTGACCTTGGAAATCTCTACCAAACTCCTTCACCAATTTTGGGTCTAAACACTTGAAATCTTAGATGTAGATTACTTGGACATAGTTCTAACTTTTAAATTTGATTTGAGACCCCCAAAAATAAATATTAAGGGTCATAATAGTGGTCAAAGTTAAAAAGTATTTGACTTCTGCGATCTCTACCAAATTACTCAGCCAATTTCTGGTTTAAACATTTGAAATTTTACATAAAGGGTATTCAGAGATAGGGAAAGCTTTTTAATCGCCAATTTTAGGTCTAAAAACTTCAAATTTTAGATGTAGATAACTTGGACATAGGTAAAACATTTTATTTTGATTTGAGACCAAAATGATAAATGTTAAGGGGTCAAAATTGGGGTTTAAGTTAAAAACATTTGACCTCTGCGGTCTCTACGAAATTACTCAGACAAATTTTGATCTAAACATTTGAAATCTTACATAAAGTGTATTCACACGTTGGGTAAGTTATGAACAGTATACAGGGCCTGAGCAAAGCCGGACTGAACTGCTATTACAATATATATATATATATATATATATATATATATATATATATATATATATATATATATATATATATATATATGGTACCTTGGTTGTGTATGTGTGTCTAAGAATGTGACTTCATTTGCTATCGACTCTGAAATGCGGGGCAACTTTTTTAAAAACTTATCACAAATGTACTTTATCTCTCTGGAGTGTTCTTAGATAGGTTTGTATCATAACGCCTTGAATATCGAAAATTGATAATTGAAAAAAAATCTGATTAAAGAAGAAATAGTCCAATTTTGACCTGATTAAAGCCTAACATTACAAGTGTATGTTTGACGTTTTATCACTGCACAAGCAGAAGGGACAGGTGTATAAAATCAACAGTATGTTCTTTGATATGATATGGGCTCATTCAAAATGAATGTTTTTGCTTAAAGCACAACTGAATCTTGACTTTTGCATTTTATTTTTAATTCAAGCCATTATTTAAAATTATTCCATAAAATCAAAAATAGGTTTTCTACAATGCAATGTAGACTATGATGTACCGTGGACTTGGAGGCATGTGCTGTTTCCTCCTGATGTACCATGGTTGATCCCCAACAAGAGCAGGCAATCAATTGATTAGACTGAAACATGGACGATTTCACCGATTTCGATAAGAATAAAGTTATTGGAAGCGTGGAACATTCGTTAATCCTCATTATATCCCAGGCAGCGTAGGATCTGCTGTTGCTTAAAATTACCTGGTCATATTTAAATACTTCAGTTTTCGTAATGTCTTGAAATATGAATCGATTTTAATAATAAATTAGTTTCTAATATTATTTGTGTTGTGTAGTAGGTAAAAATACGGTCACGATATTTTGACGTGTAGACAGATGTTTTAAGAATCTATTTTACAAAAAACAAAAACAAAAAAACGAAAAGAACGAAAAAACCTAAGGGAGATAACTAGACATAATTACGTAAGGGAGATAACTCGTCGTGATTTTATTTTCTAACACAAATAAGTAAGGGAGATAACTTCTTTTTTTATTTAAATGAGGATTTCTTTTTAAATGTATTTTTTGAAATTGAAACAATATTAAAAAGCAAAAAGACTAAAAAACAAAACAAAACAAAAAAAAAACAAAAACAAAAAGAAGGAATAAATTAAAATAGGGAATTGTATGTCTTTAAAGGAAGTTCACACATTGCTTGAAGTCTTTGTTCTTAAATTTATTTTGTTTAACTTTATTTATGCCGATTTTGAAAGTTAAATGGTTAAAGATTAGTAAGGATCTCCAACACTAGGCATGTCAGAATTTTTTGGGAATTTTTGACACCCCTAACAAAAAACTGCGAATAAAATATTAAAAAAAAAAAACAAAAAAAAACTCGTAATTTCTCTTTTTAAAGTTGGTTGTTTATTTTCTGTATGGAAAATAAACTATTAAAGTCGTTTAAAAAAATGATAGAATTATTATTTTTTATTTCTTAAAAAACCGTGTTTACAAAGTGCCTGCGCGCCCTCATGCAGCCATTTTCTTTACGCAATGAAATCAATTGAATTTTACAAGTTAATTTTTAAAAATCTTTTCACTTTAAAAATCTATCAAAATTTTTTTATTTGTTCAATTTTACGATATTTTTAGGTTCAGTATGAAATTTTATGCTCTTTCCAATAAACCGAATATAATATTCTAGACAAGTTTTTTTTAATTCACCCCCCCCTTTTGAAATGTCTATTAAAATGAAAATAATTAATTATCACAAATTGAAGATAAAAGATCAATAAATAAAATAAGCTAATTAAAAAAAAAAAAAATACAGTTATTTGCAAATTTACCGGTAAAGTCCAAAGTTTAAATTTAAAGTTTAAAAGTTTAAAGATTTTTTTTATTAAGTGAAATCTTATAATCTTCTTATATTGCACAGAAAGTTTCGTTTTATTACGAAAATTATTTCTATTTCATTCAATGTTTTTTTTTTAGATATTAAAAAAAAAAAAAATCCACTCCATAAAATATATTAATTCAAAAACGTTGAGAAAAGAAAACAAAAGATTCTTTGACTATTTTTTTAAATTTTTTTTAAGGCAAAAACTTATAAGTAAAATGTGACTAGTTTTCAATTATGGAGACACAAATTTCTTCACGCACAAGGCTAGACGGCTAACACGAACGTGTGGTTTTTATGTCCTTCTGTTCATCCCTAGTTTAAAACAAAAAGAAACACCGGTTCGGCGTTTGGCTAAACACTGTAATAATGCTTACGTAATGGCAAGGTTTTCAAATAGTTGTTTAAAAAAATTCTTTTATTTAAAAAATACATGGAATTTTAAATATAAATATGGATAAATTCTTAACAATGAAAAATGGAACTACCCATTGAATAGTATTTTTTTTATAGATAAGTGATTTTTTGGCATTTATATATACATATATTTTATCAAAGCAAAGAAAACCGATTTTAAAAAACAAATATTGCATTATTTGCTATTAAACCTGTTATTTTTTTAAATTTTAGTCTCTACTCTTTTAATTGAAAAATTATTAGGGTTTGAATTACATTTTTCAAGTAGTTATCAGCTTGGAAAGATAGGAGGTCGCATTATTCACTTTTTTATTGCGCATTTTTAATGTCAGTTTCTGACACTGCTATTCCGACACGTAACACCCTATATGTAACACGATGTAACTGTAATTTAATATTATTGTAACTTTTGTACCATTTAAAAGAACAAGTTTAAAATAAACTAGTAATTTTAAAAAATAAAAAAAATACAGCGTATGAAAATAACGAAATTGGAAAACTAAAATCGTGTTTACATTAATGCCGCCTTAAAACAATGCCCCTATTTTGAATATGTAAACATTAAATTAATATTAACTCGTGTTTAAAAACTCTAGCAAAAATTTAGTAATGGTCAGATTTTCATGAATTTTTATTCATTTTTAAATCAACTTATGTTTTAAGAAGTTTCGTTAAATATGTGAGAGGAAATACTTTTTTTAGGCGTTCTACCCCTCCACCTCCACATATTTCATGTTACGAAAACTAAACAAAATAAATTTAGATCCATAAAAGTTGCAACATTTTACATATATATATATATATATATATATATATATATATATATATATATATATATATATATATATATATATATATATATAAGAGAAAGAAAATTAACACTGTAAGTTGAAATTTACAATCAAAATTTATTGTTCGACTGAATACTCCAAAAGACAATTTACAAAGTCCTTATTCTATGGAGTTTCAAAGAATGATATTCTCACTATTCTTCTCATCAGAGGACAGAAAGAAATCAGCAAATTATGTTTATAGCAATGCTAGAATTTGCTGGTTATGTCATTAAGTGAAACCGCAATTTAATATAGTCATAAATTGCCAAGAAAATCAAGTGAAAAAATGTTAGATATGCAAAAAGATATAAAAACAAACTGCACATAATATTTCAGCTTGCATGAAAATTCTTTCAAGGTAATCCGAAAGGCGAAAATAGTTCTTTAGAGAGAATGGAGTCCAAAATTAAATCCAGTGTAATATCAATAGTCATAGTCCAGTTCGAAAGTTTTCAAAGCAGCTGAAATAATGGAAATTGTTTTCTCGGACAGTGCAGTAGTCCAAAGAAAAGAATATATATATATATATATATATATATATATATATATATATATATATATATATATATATAGTGTGTGTGTATGTGTGTGAGTTACTTATTTCTAGGTACGTGCAAAATGAATGCCGATGCTCAAAATGAATAAACATTTTGACCCCTCCTTTTACTTAAAAATTCACCAAAAATCAGGAAATTAACCCATTTTAATGAAATTTTCAGTATTTATCAAATAATGATTCACGGAATATGATGAACTAATTATTTTTATTTAAATCTTAGAGGAAATGTATTATTTTGTTTAAACAAAAAATACCTTTACTAAAGTTATGGTTTTCTATAGTAAAAATAAATGAATGAATTTATTTTTGCTTTTTTTATGAAAATAAAGCATCGTAAAATTTAACAATAAAAAGAATGATTTAATTTTTACAGGAACATTACGAAAACAGTGCCTAAAGTCCGTATTAATGAATTCGATATAATTCGAAGAAAAATTAATTTCTCAAACTACCGATATTATCATTGAATTAAGCATTGTTTAGTTAATATTTACACACAAAAAATTATAATTGCAAAAATATTTTTTTTTAAGAATTATAAGTTTCACATAATTTTTATATGTAAGATTTTAATATTTTCCTTGCTTACATAAATGTGAAACTTTCGATGTAGCATAATTTTTACATAATCTTGAAAAATGAGAATAAAAAACTTAATTTAAAAACAGGAACATACTAAAATAATTAAATTAAAAATGTTAAAAAACTATACAAACGTTCAGGATAGGAATGTACATCTGCACGTTTGCGGAGAAAAAGAAAACTAGCACCCCTACCTCCTTTTAACTACATGACGTCATTTTCAGACAGCGTTTCGATTGTCTGAAATTTTGAGTTTCCGTATAATCCGTTTACAAAATTCTGTTTGTTGCGATTTTGCAAAGGGTAGAATCCTTCGCATTTTTTTTGGCTAATTAAGCTATTCATTGTACAAACAAGGTGTTTTTTTAAAATTTAATTCAATATCTTAGGACTTTACCAATTATCTTTGAAACAGACTCAGAAAACTAATATTTATCTTTTAAAGGATTTTTACAATGAGTTTATTTAACTTCAAAATTTAGGTGAATTGCTTAGCTCGCCGTGAAAACATTTTTCATAACTTTTTTTACGTGTACAAATATTTTTTTCCTTTTGGAGATTAACTTTAGTCTTTAATCTTTCAAATACAATCAAAAAGCAGTCAGAAACCTACAAAAAAATTATGATTTCAAAACTATGTCCCCTATTTTTTTTTCAGCCATTTTCGCCCATACCTACTTATTTCACTTACCTTGAAGTTGTAAATAAAAAAAGGCATAAAATCAATATTTTTATGTTTTAAAAAATTAAAGTTTTTTTTTCTCAATATTATATAATTCTAAAAGAAATAATTCATTTTTCATAAAATATAAAAAATGACGATTAGCAATTTAAAAATAATAAATTTGATTACAACTTCAAATTATTTTAATTGTTAAAATTTTTTTTATTTGTTAGGAGAGTCAACTTGATTTTAGAGCCTATTTAAAAAAAATGTAAGGAGGCCTTTAATTAATAAAATTAACAAGAAAACAAAAACAAAACAAAAAAATGTAAGGAGGCCTTTAATTAATAAAATTAACAAGAAAACAAAAACAAAACAAAAAAATGTAAGGAGGCCTTTAATTAATAAAATTAACAAGAAAACAAAAACAAAAACAAAAAAATGTAAGGAGGCCTTTAATTAATAAAATTAACAAGAAAACAAAAACAAAACAAAAAAATGTAAGGAGGCCTTTAATTAATAAAATTAACAAGAAAACAAAAACAAAACAACAAAAAAAAAAAAAAAAAAAAAAAAAAAAACAATAGCATCCCTTAACCCCACCCCAAATATTGCTTCCCTTCTTTAATTCAAGCGTCTATTAGCATCTGTAAAAATTATACACAATTAAAAGTTAAACACAAAATTATGACGTGGCTGGCAGTGCGTAAAACGTTGGCGATTTTACACAAGAATTTGGAGGTGCCTACAGATTAGTATATAACCCAAAAGCACACCACAGAATTAACTTCTTCTGATATGTATGAAGACGTAACTTCAACAAAAGTCAATATTATCATCATAACTTCTGTACTATTTAAATGAATAAGCCTACAATAAACTGATAATAATTTTTAAAAAAAGTAAAGCTTACAAAAATAATGAAAATGCAAAAGTAGATTTATAGTATGGACGCCTTAAAACAACTATAGAGTGGATATTTTACAGTGAAAACATAATCTATATATCTATAAAAGCGAAAGTCTGCCTGTCTGTGTACATTTCCCTACACAAGACCTCTGTCAATTTTCAGTCTACAGACTCGAAATTTGACATACAGGGTAGGGAGATTTGGGAAAATCTTTGTAATCAGTTTTCGGCCGGAAATTTGGCTGTTAAGGGGTCAAAGTTCAGCGATTTGACCTTTGAGAACCCTACCAAACACCTTCACCAATTTTGGGTCGAAACACTTGAAATTTTAAATATAGGTTCCTTGGACATGGATCTAACTTACTAATTTGATTTAAGCCCCAAAAGTAAATGTTAAAGGGTCATAATAGGGGTCAAAGTTAAAAAGAATTTGACCTCTGCGGTCTCTTATAAATTACTTAGACAATTTCTGGTCTAAAACATTTGAAATTTTACATAAAGGGTATTCAGAGATAGGGCAAGCTTTTTAATCGTTTTGGGTCGAAAATTGTAGCTATAAATATATAAATGTATGTATGTATGTTTGCATGTCTGCCTAAAACTTTCGACAGAGGCGACGGATTTTCACAAGATCAGTATCGTTTTGAAGCTCGACCCTTCAGACGACAAATATAAAAAAATTGGCTAAAAACATTAATTTCTTCACCCTCGACTGGGCACTTTTCAACAGGGAGAGGCCGCTTTTTTCGCCGATATTTTTGAAAGTCATCCCCTCTTTTCGATTGTCTAGCCTTAATTTAAACCTACGTCACTTTCGGTTTGACGGTGGTCGTAACAGTAAAGACATCAGGTTTTTTTACGTTCTTTTCCTCCTTTGCAGTATGGGTTCGAGCCTGTTTTCCTACTACCACTTTTTTTTTTTGCTCAACACACACCTCCAAACAACCGGGCAACGCCGGGCACCCATGCTAGTATTTAAAATAACTATATAGTGGATATTTTTATGGTGAAGGCATAGTAATAGCTCTTTCAACTAATGGTTATGAAAATTTCGGAACTTATTCACTTTTGGATTAAATTATATTTAATTTAGTAAAATGCAGTTTTTGTAAAATATATTTTGCATTTATCCACCTGATTTACTTGCCCGAAATTTAAACAAAATATAATTGATCGAAATTTTAACATTTTTTTTATGTTTAAGGATCCTATTCGTTTTCCAATTATCTTGAATTCGTAAATAAAAAATTGAAATAAATTTAATATTATTGTTTTGTAAAAAAATAACGTTTTCTCATTAATATATATTATAATTAGTCGAATTGCAAAGAAAAAACATTCTCAAAATTAATTCATTTTGAAAGATTTAAATGATTTAATCATAAAATTTTGTTAAACAATTTTCTATTAAAAAAAACAATTATATTATATAGAAACATTAAAAAAAGCAATTATATTATATAAAAACATTAAAAAAAGCAATTATATTATATAAAAACATCTAAAAGCAATTATATTATATAGAAACATTAAAAAAAGCAATTATATTAAATAGAAACATTAAAAAAAGCAATTATATGATATAAAAACATTTAAAAAAGCAATTATATTATATAGAAACATCTAAAAACAATTATATTATATAGAAACATTAAAAAAAGCAATTATATTATATAGAAACATCTAAAAGCAATTATATTATATAGAAACATTTAAAAAAACAATTATATGATATAGATACATTTAAAAACAATTATATTATATAGAAACATTTAAAAAAACAATTATATGATATAGATACATTTAAAAACAATTATATTATATAGAAACATTTAAAAAACAATTATATTATATAGAAACATTTTAAAAAAAATTATATTATCTAGAAACATTTAAAAAACAATTATATTACATAGAAACAACTATTAACAAGTGTAAAATAGCGAAATTGACACCAATTTATGATTTAAAAACTAACAAATCATTGTCACACATTAAAACAATGCTAGTTCTGTCATTTTGTTTTCTTAGGAATTTTTCAGTGTTAATTATTTTATATTTTGAACATTAAAAAATCGTACCAATCGTTTGCACATATGCAGGTTTTGTAGAGAATTTTATTCTGCTGCGATTTATATAAATTATGTGTTGTTGATTTTTTTTTTGATATACGAGTTATTCAGTTAACTACTCTGTACTTTTACGAAGTTTTGTTAAGAAATTGTATTGATCGATTGTTTTGTTAAGAAATTGTATTGATTGAACGTGGATGCGAATAGTCAATTTAAAGACCGCAAAATAATATGCAATGTGTTAAATTCCTTTTTTTTTTCTTTTTCACTAGGGTGTGAGGTCACTGCTTACCAAGGACTAAAGGCTTTTGGAGAATAAGAGTTAATGAGTGTTGGGTAGATGGTGAGACAACACCATGATGATTGATTATGGTGGAACTTGAGGAAGGTTTTAATTACTTAAGAGGACGACTCAACAAGGACTTTTTATTCAAATCAGCACTTATAGCGATAAACAGAAACGAAAAAAAAAAAAAAACTTTTATCGTGTACCGATTCGTTACAGAATGAAAATTGTATATTCCAAAAAATCACAAAAAAATGACGAAGTATTTTTTTTATTTACGAAAAACAAATTTGCCATTTTTTAAATCAATAAATGACAGATGAGGCCATGTTTTGCTAGAGAGCATAATAAGAGGAGATAATCAGTAATTATTTTGACAGTTCCCAGGTGCATTAGGGTTATCTGCCCTTGTTCACCAATTCGTTGAAATATAGACGCTTCTTTCACTCTCATCGAAACAGTGAAATTTGATTTTGTTTAATTAAAAAAAAAAATAGACTACTTGATTAAATTACGTGATTTTTGGAATTTTTCATTTCCGTCTCATTACTAGTACATACATCATACAAACATTTCTGTATTTCTTTTACTTTTAAATGATTTCATAAAAGCCAATCTAAATAAGCACCGAATTTATTTACATTAGATTTGAAAATGACCATGTTATATTCAGCTGGGAAGCAGCTCCGCAGTATTGTGTTCCACAGACAGACAGTTTTAGGAAAGAAACTTTGCTCATAGAATTTTCGTTTAGCATTAAGCACACATAGAGAGTAAAGGAGGTAATTGACAGTGGCTAGACGAATGTTTGTTGTGAATATTTTACGATAGGGGATGGTGGCTTAAATTGAAATTTAGTCGAACACCCGCAAGAAAATAATGATAGAGCAGAGATAGACTCGTAGTCAGATTAATCCGTTAAATAATTAACAAAGTGTCCTGTTGACTCCATGCTTTAAGTTCCCATGTAAATGTGGGAGGGGAACCTATCGTCCCTTTTTCCTTTTTAAGGAGAGGGAAGCTTACACTACTTGTATTGAGTAAATATTTAATATATCACATTAAACTATTTTGACTGCTTTATTTGTTGCAATTGTTCCTTGATGTGCGTATGACAATGCACCTTGTTTAATGAAAATGAGATAAATACTATCCTGTGATAGGATCACAGATAAATTAAACCTGGGCCTGGTGTTGCCACATGCACACAAAAATGTGACTTATGATACATAACAATAATTTAAGCTGTGGGATTCAAAAGAAATATGAAAATGTCATGCTTGGTAGGTGCTCTCTTGTTGGCCAACATGGAGGACCCGGTTAGCATCCTGGAACAAGTTCACAGACAATAAACAGGTAAACAACCTCTCTAATTCCAGGTATGACACTAGCCTAGTTCAAACACAAAAAAGCAATTATGAACAGAATAGTGAATAAAACGTCATAGAAAGCAATGGACGACAAACGAGTATAGTCCATTCATGGAATGATTCTACAGAAGCAAAATTCAAAAGAAAAGAAAAGAAACGAATGAAAAATCTATGCGATATGTCTACTGACTACGCAATAACTGAAAATACACTTAAGGAAAATAGCAAACTGGAAAGCACCATACCACGGTGGAATACATGCATACTGATAAAAAAAAACCATAGATCAAAAGAACTGGGAGAAAGAACAATGCCATGGCATGGATCGGCTATATGAAAGTCTACAACAGAATTCCTCAATTGGATTAACCTGAGGAGGCTATCCTATCAGCAGGTGCAAAGTACTGTGGCTGCTGTATTGCCATTTGCTGAATGGATTCTGGATCATGCAATAGCTTTTGGTGGCGTTTTATGATGCCATTTCCTCTGGATGGTTTGCAAAATCTTTCTTTGTTCCTTTTTTTTTTTACCCTTTCTGCTCTGCTCTAAAAACTCTGCCGACCTCTTCCACGTACCTCCATACTTAGAAATGAATCGTATAAAAACGAAACAAGATTAAATGCAGAATTACAACTCCCAACATAGACCCGCACTACCTGGTCTCCTTCTCCAACCTCAGGGGTTTATGTTCCAACCTTCCAGAGGTTGAAATCCAATTACAGAAGACCAAACCTGACCTATTGTTCACATAGCATATTGTTCACATAGCATTAGACCGACTGTTTTCTCAAGATGAGTTCACGATTAAAGGATACTCAAACTTGACATCAAAATCTGACCCCCCCCAAATCGTCTTGGACGTGGAATATGTGCCTACATTAGAGATGGCTTTCCATATAGTACGGATATATCTAAAGTAGATTTTAAATTGCCATATATGTGCTTCCAAGAGTGTCTCTAAGAAAATCGATCACATTCTCTGGGGAGGTATTGTCATGATTTCTGTATTGCTTATGAACTAACACAAATTATTCGCAAACCCACCCCTATGTCCGATATTGACAGACAGTATGTAAGTCCTCATGACAACTTGCCCAGAACTGTGCTCATCTTCTGTTCTGTCTTGATTGGGATCTTCATATCACTTGGTTGTGTTGATTAAGATAAAAAAAAAAAATGTAATAAGTCCTCAGATGTACCTCTCCATCGTACTGTATATCGATACTCTATGGCTGACTCTGATAACTTCTGAACAGTTATATCAGATATACTTCTGTGTTTCATGTTTAAAAAACATAGTATCAGACCTGACGGAATGGTCAATTGTTAGTATAAATGGTTTCATACCCTCTAAGGAATTCCAGCAAAAGTCTAACAGCCAACCGTGATTCAGTACAAAATGTGCTGCTGCCATTGTGCACAAAACCCATTATTTCCATGGCTATCAACAAAAGTAGATGTTATGAAACTAAAGCTACTTTCAGGACTGCCGGCAACCACTGTAAAAGAGTAATAAAGAATGTGAGAGATTCATGTGCTCAGTACTCCAAGTTAAAAGTAGCTGAGCAGTGGCTTGGTTCCCACCAGTTTCAGCGAATAACAAATAAGACCCTGAACAGAGGTGGAACCTCAATCTCAATCATCATCGATAAACTTGAGGTAATCTCGTCAGCATCTGACAAAGCCAAACTCTTTGCAAGAACTTTGCAGCAAATTGTACCCTTTCCAACCAGGGCCACCTAACCTGATTTCCTCCTGTGACTGAAAACATACTATGCGACATATATCCATGTATGATGTTGCCAAGCTTATCAAAAATCTTGATTCAGTAAAGCAACTGGCCCTGACGGCATTCCAATCATAGTGCTCCAAAGGGTTCAACCGGAAGTAGCTGTTTAAACGTTGCCTTCAGAATAAATGCTTCCCAACACCATGGAAAACTTCATTAGTTTGCCCTGTATTTAAAAATTCCAGAGATCGGTCATCAGCTTCTCAGTACACTACAAACAGTCTCTTGTGTGTTATGAGTAAGTTGCTGGAACCTGTACTAAACAGAGAAGTTATCAACGTCATCAGCAAAAAATTCTCCTCAGTGACATGCAATATGGTTTCCGGTCTGCTAAATCTACAGTTGATGTGCTAACTGTAATATCACATACTATTAGTGAATCTCTCAATGATGGTTTCTTTTCTAGAGCAATAGCTCTTGACATATCAAAGGCGTTTGATAGGGTATGGTATAAAGATCTACTTCACAAAATTGTCACTTACAGTATGGCTGGAAATGTCTTCTCAATTATTAAATCATTGATATCTGATAGGTTTATAAGAGTAGTGGCTGATGGGTAAAAATCAGAAGCTCACAGTATTAATGCTGGAATTCCTCAGGGTTCCAGCTTGGGCCCAACTCTCTTCCTGATCTACATTAATGATCTCCCAAATCACATTCTTAGTTCATTCATAGACATTTATGGTGATGATATCACAATCTATGGCAACACTTCAAAGGCCAACAATGACCAAGATCTTTCTAATTCTCTCTCTTCTGATCTTGAGCACATAGTGCAATGGGGAAAAAGGTGGATGGTTAATTTTAATGCATTAAAAATCAAGCTTTTCTCTTTTTATCATTATCATCAACCCCCAGCAAGCACCATGTCTTGACAGCATTTTGGGACTAAGCTTCACTCCTGACCTGAAATGGAACACATACATCAAATCTGTTGCCAAGATCGCTGGAAAAATGGTTGGATCATTCTACTGCTCCAGTAGAATAGAAGAGCCAAGTACATAGAGTCTTAAAATAATGTGGGCAGGAGCTGCTCGGCACACCCTATCCTGTTTTGATAAAGTTTAAAACCGGCTCTTCCCACAAAAGAGATATTGTGAGCTTGTCACTGGCTCTATCATTGTTTTCATGGCAAGTGCTCGTCTGAGCTCCAATCTATAGTAATTCCTTGCCAAACTTTCACAAAAACACTCGACTAGCTATAACAACTATTAACAGCTTCCCTCACCTTTTCCTGATTCCATGAACAAAGTTTCTTTCCTAGAACTACCCGCCCGTGGAACACTGTGCTGTTAGCCTGCTTCCTGGTGAACTACAGTATGATACCCTTCAAGTTCTTGTTGAAACGCCCCCTTAAATAATCAAATTCTACCCAACCTACACAACGATTACTATAATACCACCTTACATTTATTAACAATTACCCTCGAGTGACCTTCGGGCCTTAATAAATGGTGACGCCGTTATAAAAAAGTGTGCATAATTGAATTCTTAGCAATGGTACAAGATGCTCGACATGGTTATTAATTTATTAAGAAAGTAATGGAAACATGGAGACTAGAACTGACAGCTGGAGGACAACAAGTTCTTTTCTTTATGTCATCAGAAATGATTGGTTTCTCTTTCAACTCGATAATTTTACTATAATTAAACAAACAACAAAAACAAAAAAATAAAATAAAATATTAGAAACACTTAGATTGGATATTTTGAAAACATTATCAGACAATGGCTAACTCGGCGACCGTATTTCAATATGTTTGAAGGAAAACTGGGTGTTTCTTTTTTGTTTATGTCATCAGAAATGATAATAATTTATATATGAAAATCAATTTTAAGAAATAAAATATCAGATGAATAAAACCATGGAATTTGAAATGTAGCTGTATCGTTATCTATCTATCTATCTATCTATCTATCTATCTATCTATCTATCTATCTATCTATCTATTTATCTATCTATCTATCTATCTATCTATTTATCTATCTATTTATCTATCTATCTATCTATCTATTTATCTATCTATCTATCTATCTATCTATCTATCTATCTATTTATCTATCTATCTATCTATCTATCTATCTATCTATCTATCTATTTATTTATCTATCTATCTATCTACCTATATATATATATATATATATATATATATATATATATATATATATATATATATATATATATATATATATATGTTGGAAAGGGACTGCAGGGAAGAAAAGTGCAAAGCCGGTTTTGAACTTTATGAAAACAGGATAGGGTATGTGGAACAGCTCCTGCCCAGATGTAGCAATAGTATGCCATAGATTCTGACTGATAGTACAAGAGCCCTAACTCTTTGGTAGTACTTAGAGCAGCTGTTCCATTAACAGTTGTATGATATCGGGATGATTATAATGCCATGTCATGCATGAAAAGGGACCCTGCACCCATCTCCAGTGGGTTTTCCTTAGGCCACAATCCTGTAGATAAAGAGTCGGCTGATGGTCTACTTGTGTGTCATCTCTAGTATTCTGCACAACCACTTGTCCAGCACCTCTCACCCTAACTGAAACTTTTAAAGAATAAAATGACAGTTCAATCAAAAATTACGATTAAACCAGACTTAAACTCAAACAAAACCAACCTGCCTCCTCCCTTGAGGCTTGCATTTACTAATATCCGTAGGCTTAGAACTAATTTGGATGATGATGAATCATTTCTCCTAGCAAACACCCCGGATATCTTAGCAGTAAGTAGTTATTGTTAAAGTCTCGTTTGTGATGTTTTAACATAAACCTTGGGCATCTTGTGATATATATATATATATATATATATATATATATATATATATATATATATATATATATATATATATATATATATTGCTTGTCTAGTCGCACTGATGAGCTGTGAAACAGTACTGTATGTAGATGACTATATATATATATATATATATATATATATATATATATATATATATATATATATATATATATATATATAATTTGTTTTTACATCAGCAGTAATATGTTGCTACACAGTCATGAGCATGTTTTGGTCAGCTAGTTACCAGTTACTAGAGACCTCTTCAGGTGATACAGCTTATACAAAACTAAAGTTTACAATGGAAATATCAGGTCTTCTTCGTCACAGGGAGTTAATATCAGGAGGTTCCATCAAATGTTCTGAAAAATAAGATTTAGTTGTATGTAAATAAGACCCAATAGGAGTGCGGATTCGAGTCTGTGTTTAGATATAGAAATAGATGGGGAAGATTGGTGGTGGGGGTTAAAAGGTCGAGGTAGAGGTAATGGAAGAATAAAAAGAAAGGTATTCGTATGAGTGTTTGATGGCTGCCCTCAATCTTAAACATACTAGTATGTATAGGTTTAAACAGTAGAGGAATGTGAATTTGACGTATCTATGCTAAAAGAGGTTTGCTCTACTTCAGTATTGAGCACTCTTGTATTAACCTCGATAAACTTTATTGGTTACTTAAGCTCTGGAAAACTATAACCCCAGATTATCTCCATATATAATATTTTGATTGCAGAAATTCCCCTCTAGACCAAAGTACCGCAAGTTGCAGTAACAGAGGCCACAGACAAATTTATTATGTCTAGACTATTAGCCACTATCTTATGTAACTTTAGAACGACATTTTAGACACATTTAATCGTAATAATAAAACCCTTCATTTCATCCTAGGAGTAACACCATCACAATCACAGCATCTTTAGAGGAAGTAGTTCCTATTTTTCCCCTATTAAGTCCTCCTACCATCCCCAGTCAAGACCAGAAGGAAATATACACATTCTACAGATATTGTGCCTGCACCCTTCATAACTGGATCATAAACTCATTGACATAACATAATCTTTTTATTTCTTGATTAAAAAATAATAAATTCCCTCTTCTAAAATTCTGCCCATTCTCATTGGCTGAGAACTGATAATTCGATTATTCCGGAATCTACCTTTTAATACATAGACGAACGCTCCAGAGCTTTTCAAATATGGCAACACTCTCTACAAGAGGCAATCATGTCACGAAAAATGACCAAATACAGACAATACAAACAGAAAATTAAATACTGATAACCTTACACTTGCTTATGCACACATTAACAACACGCCACTTCCCCCCCCCCAAATAAAAACACATCCTGAAAAAAATATGTACGGGTACCATTGTTTATTTTTTGCTTTTGGGGCAGCGAATCTTACATGATGCTATTTTTTTGTTTTCTTTTACTTTGTTTTATAACAGGACGTTTTTTTTCTTTTTATCCTTTTTTACATTTAGTTTTAATGTGGGCGATTTAAATCACTTAGATATTTACCTACAATTAGCTACATTTCAATCATGTTACTTATTATGTCTGCATAGTTTTTCAAACTGAGTAAGAAAATCTCATTTATATTTGGCAGATACAAGTAGTTTTCGAGATGACACTGCACATACATTTGTTTACAGTTCTTTTATAGATAAATTTTTACCTTACCTCCACTTCCACACTATTTTAAATAAAAATGACAACTTTTATAGGTTTTCGCCTATGCTGATTAAGAAAATTTATGTTTGGCAGATACAAGTAGTTTTCGAGATGACACTGCACATACATTTGTTTACAGTTTTTTTTATAGATAAATTTTTACCTTACCTCCACTTCCACACTATTTTAAATAAAAATGACAACTTTTATAGGTTTTCGCTTATGCTGATTAAGAAAATCTCATTTATATTTGGCAGATACAAGTAGTTTTCCAGATATAAAGGCATGTATTCTGCACTTTAAATCAGTGGCTGTCAGATTTGTACGTATGTGTGAAGAACAAATATATTTCTATCCAACCGATGCTGGCCCCCTTCAATTTTTTGTTAGTTTATAGTATTAACGCGTCCTGGTAGTATATATATATATATATATATATATATATATATACAGTGGCGACTCTAGCCTATTATTGCTGCTCGTGCCCCCCGCCCTCTGTCAACTTCAGTTCCCAACCTGTGGTCCGTGGACCCAAAGTAAGTCATCATAGTTGCTATTGTGTGATTCTTCATTGTATAGCACAGATTGACTAACGTACCTTGCATGTTTTTTTTTTGTAAACAATCAAGATACTATACAATTTGTAGTCTTGTTAATACAGTAGATAAGATATTTTTTTCCTTTCAAAAGTTTAGAAAAAAAAGAGAAGATGTTCATTACTATGACGAGAAAAATATGTTTATTAGAATAAAGAAATTTATGACAATGACAACTAACCAGGTTAGCAATTAAGTCCACAACTCTATACACAACATTATAGCCGTTTTTATGGGATGTTCAATGGATCTGACGGTGGCCGGATAAAGGCCATCCGTTCAAAACAGCATCGTTGTATCATTCCCATATATATTTATGATCTTTTGACTACTTAGTTATCGAAACTTGAATACGTAATTTAATTGAGATCAGACTAAGTATGTTTGCTTGAAATTAATGGATGATTTTTAAGCCATTTTGAATAACATTGACCGAATTATTGGTCTGCGCACGAGTGGCACTAGTCCCATCTCCGTCCCTGATATATATATATATATATATATATATATATATATATATATATATATATATAGTATATGGCAACGTTTCATCACATAAGAAATCGCCAGCTTAATTGCCCTATGTAGTTTAATTGCTGTATGTTTTCATAATATACTAATTAGCTTTACCCACGTATTGAGTCCATTGACAAATAAAACATTATATCTCCTTATAATATTTTATGTAGAACCATAAAATAATTATACATCTATCTATCTATCTATCTATCTATCTATCTATCTATCTATCTATCTATCTCACCCCCTCTCTCTTTCTCTCTCTCTCTCTCTCTGTATATATATATATATATATATATATATATATATATATATATATATAGTTTTTTCATTTATCACTCCTTTCTCATTATATTATTACAATACATTCATAAGAAATACGGTATATATACGAGAATAAAGATTCAAACACATTTGCTCGCCTTATTTGCATAATTATTTTTTAAACAGTTTACGATATGTTTGGTGTTATTCATGTGTAATTTTGTTGTCTTATTTTGTATTTATATTCAATAGTTTCGTCAATATTAATAATAATTAGAATGATTTAATAATAAAAAGGATAAGTCACTAAAAATGTCTGAAAATACTATTTTCAATGATTTCAAATGACAACTATTTCAGCAATTATCTTAATTGAACATTTTCAATAACAAAAACAACATTCTTTATAAATATGTGTGGAGTGTTTATAAACAATCCACACATATTTATAAAGAATGTTGTGCTTGTCTGGCATCACCAGTTATCGTCGCCATTTCATCTAGTGGTTACTATAGAAATAAGCTATTTTTCATGAAGAAAGAGGATAATAAGAGACTTCGCTGTTCTTTTCGAGGCTTTATTTGAAGAGAATGAAATCAGAAGAGAGAGAGAGAGAGAGAGAGAGAGAGAGAGAGAGAGAGAGAGAGAGAGAGAGAGAGAGTAATTATTTACTTCTTAACTTTCTAACACTGAAATGAGTGATGCACCCAGACAGAGACATCACTGTAACATTACAAGTAGATTATTTCTACATTATTGACAGTGTCTCATTCGCATGGCTTCAATGGAGAGACTGGTTTGAAACCTTTGTTTCTCCCAGCTTGTAAATGTGACGTCCTTAAATCTAGAAAAACAGTCATTCTATACTATTGGTAGATTTGCAGTTTAAAAAAATTACCTTGTAATTTAAGATGCAGTGACAAAGTAAATATATATATATATATATATATATATATATATATATATATGCATGTGCATAAGGGATTAATTTTATTATCGATTTTTTTAAAAATAATTTATTTTCTTTAATATATTTCGCATGTTTTCATCGTCCTTCCCTATACATGTGACGTAAGACTTGAAATAAAAAGAAGGAAATCGAATCGAATTGTCTTCCTACTTTTGATAAAGAATTTTCCAATTTTAACGTGTTCTAAAAACAGTCTGGTCTGTTTTATTCAATGTTTATCTATCTATCTATCTATCTATCTATCTATCTATATGTGTATCTCTCTCTCTCTCTCTCTCTCTCTCTCTCTCTCTATATATATATATATATATATATATATATATATATATATATATATATATATATATAAAATAAGAATAACAGTTAAGCTTACTAAAATAATCCAAAATGGCAAAACTAAAGTATATTATAAATATTGAAGAGTTAATATTAATAAAGTAATCTCGACCAGATGTAAAAGCTCGATAAAACCAAATAGGAGATAGAGCTTATAATAAGAACAAGTAGTTAATAAAACATGTTAAAAAACACTTTGAAAAAGAGTTAAAAACATATTTAGTTTAAAAAAAGAAGCACAAAATAAGTGGATAGTCCTTAATCCACGGAGTTTTGAAGAAATACTTTCCTTCTCATCGGAGGGTAGGATTTAGCAAAATGCGGGATCGGATTAGGCTCTGTTTAGCATCGTTGCCCGGGTAATATAAAAGAATACTAATTAAAAACAATATTAAGTATTTTCTTAATGGTTATATATGCTTAGAATTAATTTATTTGCCGTAACACGAACATTTAAATACCCAAAATATAATTTTTTTCATTCTAATTCTTATTTGTGTCTCGTAAATCATTGAAATTGTATTTTTTGTGTGAAATGATCAGTAGATACCTCCAATGCTCACCATAAGATCGATGACATCATCATTTTGTGCATATTTTATGAAGTTGTTTATAGGCATTTTTTATTTATATATGTATAAAAAATGTAAACTTTGAATAACGGAATTAAAGTCAGTAAATTACAAAACCAGCATGGATAAAAAATTTTTGTAAGTTTTTCTAATTGTATTTCGAAATTGAAGTAAAAGAAGCCAGCTTAATAGTACGATATGTAAAAACAACTTACTTTATTTTCATGTTATTTGTAATGCAAAGTCGGACATGTTAGTACTAGTTGAGTTGTTCGTTTTTTTACGAGCTCCTATTCTGAAGAGTAATTGTATACAATCTTTATATTTATTGTGAACTATTAGTTTCCATGTGATCTGTTATTCCATTAAACCATTAAGAAGAAAGGAACGGTTGTTAAATGAATCTGTAAGCTTAATGTAACACGTGGGCAGTATTAATATGTTGAAAATCAAATAATAAATCGGCTGTTAACCTATGAATAAAAGTAAGCAGTTATGCGAGAGGACTGAATTGTATCAATGAGAAAGCCTTTGATACTCTCTCAGTGGGAGTACGTATTTGAAGGGGTAAGTCCAGTAAGATAAGACACAATACTTATTAAACAGGAACAAAATTTATGGATTGTTTGCTAGGAACACGCTTTAGTAGTAATTGCAAGTAGCGAGCATAAACCGCTTACACATGATATTTGAATTTATGAAAATTGTGTATGTATTATTATAGAATCAATGCTCTATTGATTATTACATATCACGAGGAATAATTTTGCACAGGAATTGTTTTCTTTTCTCTCTAGAGTGTCGAAAGCTACGAGAGAAAATTGTTTCTATTTTATTAACGTGCGTGCGCGCGCGCGCGCGCACACACACACACACACACACACACACACACACACACACACACACACACACAGATATATAAAATTTTAGTCATTCAATAAATTTAAAAATTTATGACGTGAAATGGTTAAATTTAAAATATAAAGAGTTTTTTATTATTCTATGTAAGACAAAGAATACATTTGAAATATTATAACTCTTTATCCTATATTTATTTGCTCTATCTTGTATATCGAGCGATTTTTATTTAGATGGGATAGTACTTATAGAATATTACTGCCAATAATATTTTGTAAAACCTATAATCACAGGTTTGCATACCAGTTGATTGTTAGATAATTTTATTCTGAAGTATATATATATATATATATATATATATATATATATATATATATATATATATATATAAAACCCTACTTGGCGATGTGGAAGTTTAAAGGTTCAAATTATTATCAATGTTAAGCGAGGCGCCCCCATTCACACATGCGCGTTGAGGCACGAAAAAATTAATGGCTTCCACGGATGCCAAGTGTTGATAAATAATAATTATTCGGTGATTTCATTCTTTATCTGAAAGTGTTTACTGTGGCATATTTATTCCAACAATTTTTGATGGGACTCGTGTGAGAAGTCGTCCAGCCATGCTACCAGGGGCTAGGCATTGTTTTTTTTTTTTTTGAGGGTCATAAGGGGAAGGCGGTTGTTGCAATATCAAGACATTTATTTACTAACTGGCTGAAGTACCTGTTTACGTCGGGTTTCATAAATGTTCGCATTCTGAGTTTTTTTTTGTTGTGACAAAATAATGCTTGATTGTCCGCATTATTTCGATTTTTCAGATTACTGTTCTCATCTTGAGTGTCATTTTCACAACGTTTCGATCGATATAACCTCCGACCTTCTCCAGGTGTATCTTGTCCAACTCGGGGATCATTATTTCTATGGAATTCAAGAATCTGCATGGGATTTTGAACGGAGGGTAGCATGCTCTCGTTCTGTCAGACATGACTGGGTAAAGTAATTCGTAATTGTATTTTGAGTGTGGCCCGCACTGAGGATTGCACCTTTAACCCCCAGAAGAGTGTAACTTAGAACTGAATTTTACAAAGTACTTTATATACTACGGTGGTTACATCGACCGAAACGTTGTGAAAATAGTATTCAAGCCGAGAACAATAATCCGAAGCATCCAAATAATATGAAGAATCCTCATTTGAAAAATCCAGAAAAAGCTTTGGTTGTTGTATGCCAAATGTTGGAAAGATGCTAAAATCTATCTATCTATATATCTATAAAAGTGAACGCGTGTGTGTGTGTGTGTATATGTACATTTCCCTACGCAATAACTCTGTCAATTTTTAGTTTACAGACTCGAAATTTGATATACAAGGTACTGAGATTTGGGAAAATCGATGTGATTGGTTTTCCGCCAGAAATTTGGCGAGTAAGGGGTCAAAGTTCAACGATTTGACCTTTGAGAACTCTACCAAACTCCTCCGACAATTTGGGGTCTACACACTTGAAATTTTAGGTATAGGTTTCATGGACATGTATCTATCTTAATAACTCGATTTGAGCCCCAAACAATAAATTTTAAGGGATCATAATAGGGGTCAAAGTTAAAAAAATTGACCGTTTTTTTTTGCTCAGCATACACCTCCAAACACCCGGGCAACGCCGGGCACACATACAAGTCTATATATCTATAAAAGTGAACGTGTCTGTGTGTCTCTTTGTGTGTGTGTCTGTGTGTGTACTTTTCCCTACGCAATAGCTCTGTCAATTTTTAGTCTACAGACTCGAAATTTGAATACAGGGTACTGAGATTTGGGAAAATCGATGTGATCTGTTTTCGGCCAGAAATTTGGCAGTTAAGAGGTCAAAGTTCAACGATTTAGCCTTTGAGAACTCTACCAAACTCCTCCGACAATTTGGGGTCTACACACTTGAAATTTTAGATATATATATTCCTTGGACATGGATCTAACTTAATAACTTGATTTGAGCACAAAACAATAAATTTAAAGGGGTCATAATAGGGATCAAAGTTAAAAAAAATTGTCCGCTTTTTTTTTTTGTTCAACATACACCTCCAAAGACCCGGGCAACAGCGGGCTGAAATGCTAGTCTATCTATCTATATATCTATAAAAGTGAACGTGTCTGTCTGTATGTGTGTGTGTGTGTGTGTGTGTGTGTGTGTATTTGTGCACATTTCCCTACGCAATAACTCTGTCAATTTTTAATCTACAGATTCTAAATTTGATATACAGGGTACTGAGATTTGGGAAAATCGATGTGATGGGTTTTTGGACAGAAATTTGGCGAGTAAGGGGTCAATGTTCAATAATTTGACCTTTGAGAACTCTACCAAACTCCCATACAATTTTGGGTCTAAACACGTGAAATTTTAGATATAGGTTTATTGGACATGGATCTTACTTAATAACTTTATTTGAGCCCAAAACAATAAATGTTAAGGGGTCATAATAGGGGTCAAATTAAAAAAAAATAACCCTTTTTTTTTGTTCAGCATACACCTCCAAACACCTGGGCAACGCTGGGAAACTCTCGCTTCTTCTTATTTGTCCCTCAGTCCTCATTTTTAAATGAGTGATTTTTCTGACAAAGGGAGAAGAAAAAGCTGTTTTCTAGGTTGGCAGTATTTTTGCGCGAACAGTTGGCAGAGTTGGTGGAAATTTTCTGTTTCTATGTCTATCCTTGTAGCCATGTCACTAGTAAGGGTGCTGGAGGTAAACGTTTTGTCTGGGCTGACGTTATCCGCCTGATAGTCAGGGACCCGAACCTTGGATTAACCACTAAGGAGGCTGTCCTATCAGCAGGTGCAAAGTACTGGGGCTGCTGTATTGCCATTTGGTGAATGGAATCTGGACCATGCAGTAGCTTCTGGTGGGGCCTCTCGATGCCATACTAGTGGGTAATTGTTACGGCTTTACCTTATCATGTGGTACAAAAAAAAAAAAAAAAAATTCTTCGTTTCTTTTTCTCTCTTAGTTTCCCCTCTCTGTCCTGCTCTAAGTAAATCTGTCGACCTAGTCCACAAATTCCAAAATTTCATCATGACAAGTTTCAAGAAAAAATACACGATTAAACCCGGTTCTCCAACTTCCAACGTAGACCCCTACTACCATGTCTCCTTCTCCAACATCAGGGGTCTACGTTCTAACCTTCCAGAGGTTGAAACCCAATTACAGGAGACTAAACCAGACCTTTTATTTTTAAGTGAAACTGGCATTGGACAGGCTATTTCCCTTGATGAGTTTGCAATTACAGGATACTCTAACTTAACTTCTAAATCTGACCCCCAAGATCGCCATGGGCATGGAATATGTGCCTATATTAAAGATAGCTTTCCATGTGGGAGGGACATCTCCAGGGAAGATCCTAACTTACCTTATATGTGCTTCCGGGTTGCTTTAGCTCACACTACTGCATTTATATTTACTCTCTATCGCCCCCACAACAGCGGAGTTACTATCTTTCAAAGCATATCTGAGAAAATTGACCAAGTCCTTTCTACTTATCCTTCAGCTAACATTCACGTATGTGGAGACTTCAATGTTCACAACGTCGAATGGTTGACCCACTCAAACAAGACCGATGATGAGGGGAGGTTCTGTCATGATTTCTCCATTGCCTATGACCTCACTCAGATTGTTCAGGAACCTACCCGTGTGCCCGATAATGACGGCCAGTATGCGAGCCTACTAGACCTTTTTCTCACAACTTGCCCTGAACTATGTTCAGTTTCTGTTCTGTCGCCTCTTGGATCTTCCGACCACTCTGTTGTATCAATTAAGATAAAAATGAAATGTAATAAGTCCCCAGACGTACCTCTTCATCGTACAGTATATCGATACACTAAGGCTGACTGGGATAGCTTCCGTACATTTATATCTGATCTACCTCTGCATTCCATGTTTAAAAAGGATGTGTCCTCTATAGTATTAGACCTAACTGAATGGTTAATTGTAGGTATTGACCATTTCATACCCTCTAAAAAATTTCAGCAAAAACCTAACAGCCAGCCATGGTTCTCTCCAGAATGTGCTGCTGCCATTGCGCACAGAAATCACTTTTTCCACTGCTTCAAACGTAATAGATGTATGGAAACTAAAGCCGTTTTCAGGACTGCCAGCAACCATTGTAAGAAAGTAATAAGGAACGCAAGAGAGTTGTATGCTCAATCTGTTAAGTCCAAAGTAGCTGAGCAGCGGCTTGGTTCCCACCAGTTTTGGCAAATAGCAAACAGAATCCTGAACAGAAGCGTGTGCTCCATCCCAACTATTATCAATGGATCTGAGGTAATCTCGTCAGCATCAGACAAAGCCAAACTCTTTGTCAAGAACTTTGCAGCTAATTCTACCCTTTGCGACCAAGACCGCCAACCCCCAATATTTCCTCTTGTATCAGAAAACACGCTATGTGATATACGTATATCTGTACGTGATGTTGCCAAGCTAATCAAAAACCTTGATTCCAGTAAAGCAACTGGCCCTGATGGTATTCCAATTATAGTACTCAAAAAACTTCAACCTGAACTAGCGCCCATACTTACAAAACTGTTTAAACGTTGTCTTAAGGAGAATAGTTTCCCATCTCCCTGGAAAATCTCATCAGTATGCCCTGTATTTAAGAATTCAGGTGATCGCTCATCCCCCTCTCAGTACAGGCCAATAAGTCTCCTGTGCGTCATGAGTAAGTTGCTAGAATCTGTATTAAATACAGAAGTAATCAAACATCTCAACAAAAATAACCTTCTTAGTGACACTCAATATGGTTTCCGTTCTGCTAGATCTACAGCAGATGTCCTTACAGTTATATCGCATAGGATTAGCAAATCTCTCGACGGTGGCAATCTTTCTAGGGCAATTGCTCTTGACATATCTAAAGCCTTTGATAGGGTATGGCATAAAGGTTTACTTCATAAGATCGCTAGCTATGGTATAGCTGGAAAAGTCTTCTCAATTATTAAATCATTTCTTTCTGATAGATTCATAAGAGTAGTAGTTGAGGGGCAAAAATCAGAAGCTCACAATATTAATGCCGGTGTCCCTCAGGGATCCATCCTGGGCCCAACTCTTTTCCTGATCTACATTAATGATCTTCCAAATCATATCCTTACATCATTTGTAGACATTTATGCTGACGACACTACCATTTATGGTACCACATCTAAGACAGTAAACGAGCAAGTTCTCTCCAATTCTCTCTCCTCTGATCTTGAGCACGTAGTACAATGGGGAAAGGAGTGGCTGGTTACTTTTAATGCATCTAAAACCAAGCTTCTCTCTTTACATCATCAACATTCTAATCCACATTTGTCATCAATTGAAATGAATGGCTCTCGTCTTCAGGAGGCCTCAAGTTTTGACAAGCTTCTGGGCTTGACCATTACTCCTGATCTTAAATGGAACACGTATATCAAATCTGTTGCCAAGGCCGCTGGAAAAATGGTGGGATCTTTCTATCGATCCAGTAGATATCTCACTGCTGATGCTATTCTCTATCTATATAAGAGCCAGGTACGTCCAAGGATGGAATACTGTTGCCACATCTGGGCAGGAGCTGCTAGAAAGAACTTGTCCTGCCTTGATAGAGTTCAAAATAGACTTCGTAGCCTCGTAGGAGATGTCCTTTTCTCCTCCTTGCAACCTCTATCTCACAGAAGAGATGTTGCGAGTTTGTCTCTGATGTATCGTTATTTTCATGGAAAGTGTTCAACTGAGCTTCAATCTATGGTCCCCCCTCGCCAAACTTTCACAAGAAACACTCGTCTAGCTGTAAACACTATCAATAATTTCCCCCACTCTTTATCTGTGCCTAAACCTAAACGTAGATTCCATGAACAAAGCTTCTTTCTTAGAACTGCACGCCTGTGGAATTGTCTTCCGTTTTCCTGCTTTCCGGCTGACTACAATATGGTTTTGTTCAAGTCTAAAGTAAATAAGTTCTTGATGAGCCGTTCCATATAAGTTATTAAATTTACCAAATTTTCATTACTAATGATTACTATATTGACCAACTTCTACTGTACACTCTTTAACCCTTATCCTTGAGTGGCCTCTGGGCCTTGATAATGTGGTGATGCCTTTGTAAAAAAAAAAAAAAAAAAAAAAAAAGTGAACGTGTCTGTCTGTCTGTCTGTTTGCCTTTCTGTCTGTCTGTCTGTGTACATTTCCCTACGCAATAACACTGTACATTTTTAGTCTACAGGATGGAAATTTGATATACAGGGTACTGAGATTTGCGAAAATCGATATGATCGGTTTTCGGCCAGAAATTTGTCAGTTAAGGGGTCAAAGTTTAACGATTTGACCTTTGAGAACTCTACCAAACTCCTCCCACAATTTGGGGTCTACATACTTGAAATTTTAGATATCTATTCCTTGGACATGGATCTAACTTAATAACTTTATTTGAGCCCAAAACAATAAATTTTAAGGGTTCATAATAGGGGTTAAAGTTAAAAAAAATTGACCTCTTTTTTTTTTTTTTTTGGCTCAGCATACACCTCCAAACACCCTGGCAACGCCGGGCCAAAATGCTAGTATATATATAAAAGTGAACGTGCCTGTCTGTCTGTTTGTCTGTGTGCCTGTGTACATTTCCCTACGCAATGACTCTGTCAATTTTAAGTCTACAGACTCCAAATCTATGTTCGGTTTTTAAGGGGTCAAAGTTCAACGATTTGACCTTTGAGAACTCTACCAAACTCCTCCGACAATTTTGGGTCTACGCACTTGAAATTTTAGATATAGGTACCTTGGACATGTATCTAACTTAATAACTTGATTTGAGCCCAAAACAATAAATGTTAAGGGGTCATAATAGGGATCAAAGTTAAAAAAATTGATCTTTTTTTTTTTGCTCAGCATACACCTCCAAACACCCGGGCAACGCCGGGCTGAAATGCTAGTATATCTATAAAAGTGACGTGTCTGTGTGTCTGTCTGTGTGTCTGTGTACATTTCCCTACGCAATAACTCTGTCAATTTTTTGGTCTAAACACTTTGAATTTTAAATGTCTGTTACTTGGACATAGATCTAACTTTTTAATTTGATTTGATCCCAAGAATCAATGTTAAGGGGCCAAAATTGGGGTAAAAGTTAAAAAAATTGATCTCTGCAGTCTCTACCAAAGTACTCAACCAATTGAAATTTTACATAAAGGGTATTCAGAGATGGGACAAGCTTTTAAATCGGTTTTGGTCGAAAATTTTAGCTGCCAAAGTGTCAAAGTTCAAAAGATTCGACCTTTGCGGTGTCTAGCAAACTACTCAGCCAATTTTGGGTCTAAACATTTAAAATTTATACATAACAGGTATTCAGGCTTGCAGCAAGCATTTTACTCATTTTTGGGGCGAAAATTTGGCTGCCAAAAGATCAGAGTTGAAAGAGTTCACCTTTGCAGATTCTATAAAATTCCTCCGCCAATTTTGGGTCTAAAAACTTGAAATTTTAAATGTAGGTAACGTGGACATGGGTAAAACATTGTATCTTAATTTGAGAGCAAAATAATAAATGTTAAGGGGTCAACACTGGGGTCAAAGTTTAAAAAATTGACCTCTGCGGTCTGTACGGAATTACTCAGCCAATTTCTGGTCTAACCATTTGAAATCTCACATAAAGTGTATTCACACGTAGGGCAAGTTATGAATAGTACATAGGGCCCGGAGAAAGCCGGGTTGAACTGCTAGTAAAGCATAAAGAAGAAAGCACACAAGACAGTGAGAAACGTCTTCATAAAATTGTGTTTGCGACTTAAAAGATCGACTATTGTATGCATATATATATACATATATATATATACTAGCTGACCGCCCAGCGTTGCCCGGTCATACAATACACTTTCACATGATATTTTTATTTATGCAAATTGCGTATGTATTGTTATAAATCAATTCTCTATTGATTATTACATATTACGAGGACTCATTTACTCGGTGGACTAATTCGCAGAAAAATGAATAAAAAATAATAATGATAATGTCGTTCGTCAAATTCCGTCTGTGTTTGTTTACAATATCATGTCAGCTGATATTTGGGCTTGACGTTCTTAAAAATAAAAATTCTTCTTTTATGAATAAAAAAGAATTTTTATAGAGGAATACAGGCCGGTGTAACATAAAATATTCCCCTGTAAAAAAAAGGCTATTTCTAAGATCGAATTTTTTCGATTTTCCATACTTATTGGATGAATGCCTGTACAAACCACATCTAAGAACACTGCCAGACATATAAATTAACTTTGTGTGAAATTTGCAAAAGTTTCGGAGCCCATGAGGCTCACACACACACACACACACACACACACACACACACACACACACACACACACACACACACACACACACACACACGCACACACACACACGCACGCGCGCGCGCACACACACACACACACACACACGCGCGCACACACACACATCCGCACAACAAGATGACATATATATATATATATATATATATATATATATATATATATATAATTCCATTTTCACTCCAGACAAAGCACGGTACCACTTTGATGTAGATGGATACTATCGGGGCCATAATTTGCAGGGATACTATGTAGGGAGTTGAGCAGCAAGATTTCTCTTCACATTACACTTGAACTTCTGCATGTCAGTACAGTTGGGAAAGCAGGAACTCAGAAGGGAGTTCCAAAGTCTAGCAGTTCTGGGGAAAAAAATATTAGAGTAGAAGGCCGTCTTACATCTAGGGATCTCTACTGTGTAGGATGGGATTTTCCTGCTTGTCGGGTTTGTCGGGGATATTTACATCGAGGGGTAGTAGTTTGTCGGATGGATGCAACATTTCGTCGATGGGACAGAGGCTGAAGCTTAGATGACAGTTTAGGACCTATCAGGTTGGCAACTCTCTTTTGAATCCTGTCCAGGAGTGAGAGACAAGTAGCAGATGCACCAGCCCAAATGTGACAACAATACTCTAAACATAGGCGAATGGTGGCCATATATATATATATATATATATATATATATATATATATATATATATATATATATATATATATATATATATATATATATATGCTTAATACAACTTTTGTTTTGAAGTAAAAACGTAAGATAGTTAAAACATAAAAAAATATGCTGGAAGAAGACTAACTTGTCTTTGTTAACATTTATTTATTGTATATTTGTTTTATTCCATTTGTTTGTGTATTGTTGAATTTTGTTAAAAATTACCGTTTTTTTTTTCGTTTTTTTTTTTTTAAATTTTTTTAATCTCTTTCTTGTTCCGTTAACTCAAGTTTAATCTATCCTTTATTTTTAATTCATATCGCAACTTTAATTAAAACTGGTTAGTTAATGAATTCGGAAGTTTTGAATTATTCATTTGCGTCCGTGAAGGAATGTCTTACGGGAGAATAGAGAATTTCTTCAACAATTAATTCCTATTGTAGTCACATAAATTATTGTAGCTAAAGTGTTATAACACACAACGAACAAAACTTTTCACGAATTTAAATATATTTCAAAGAAACAAATAAAGTTATAATTTACGATTGAGACGGACATATTGCTTTTATCAGTCGGATAAAAGTTACGTTTTCGGTTTCAAGAACACATAAAATCTCTTTCAAAAAATACAATTAACTTTAAAATATTTGGAAATACTTAATAGAAAGTTTTATTTTAATAAATAAAACTTACGAGAACAGGCTAAAAAAATTCTCATGTAAAAATTATTTAATTCAACACAATGTTTGCTGTATTATCCATAGAACTAATTGTTTCTTTAATTTATATTGACAATGTTCTCAAAAGTCATGAAATTACTTAAATACAGTTTTAATTAAATACGCGTTTGGTAATGCCACTTAATTTGCTATATTTTACTGGATTTAAATTAGGCATTCTAAATGCACTTATCCAAATGCAGAATTGTTTTTTTTCTCTTTACAAAAAGAAAATATGTGCAAACAGAAAAGCGATCTGTTATTGCCTACATGCCGTTACGAGAACGTGACGCCATTCTTCAGTTTACAGGCCTTGTCTTTCGATAAGCTCGGTAATAGTTACAACGACGCGTTTGTGTAGAAAAAGAAAAAAAGTTTCTAAATGCACTTTCTACTTAAAGTGTTTTTGGACTGGTTCAGTTCTCAAAATATGAGCAATTTTAGTTTAAGGATAGCAATCTTAAGTCTAAGTCCAGGGTCTGTCTCTTAGTGTTGTTGACTTGGGAGAACAGAATAGAGTCTCTTGGTTACAAAATGCAGTTGATTATATTGTGGCGATAATCCAGCATGGCAATCTGGCACTGCCCGATCCTCTCCAGACTCACTCCTTCTGTTACTCCAAGAGGGGGAGCCTCCCCCCCCATCATTATATCAAATTATTATATCATCTGCTTCTCTCTCCCTTACTGCACCTCAGGAAGGGGAGATGTTCTCCCCCTCCCCCCAAGAAATCTACTAGAAAAAATGTCAGTCATCGCTGTCGACTGACCTGCGCTGATTACAAAGCCAATTTGTAAAATTTCTTTATTAGACCCAAACGCTGAAATAAAACACGAATAAGTTTCATTTTTATTATTTTTTTCAAAATTTTTTTTATTAGACTAAATGTACGACAATCGAGGCCGCCATATTGTTTTTTTTTAAATTTGTCCTTTCTAAGGTTTGACAGATTGTCCTTTTAAAGGCCAAATTTGACCTTTTTTACGCTCTTTCTTGAAATGCTTTTGACAGCCATATATTTTTGTAATCGAAGAACGTAAAAAGGCCAAATTCGGCCTTAAAAAGGCCAATCTGTGAAACCTTAGAAAGGTTACATTTTAAAAGCAATACAGCGGCTTCGAATGTCGCACATTTAGTGTAATAAAAATGATGAAAAAATAATAAAAATGATGAAAAAATAATAAAAATGATGAAAAAATAATAAAAATGATGAAAAAAAATAATAAAAATGTTGAAAAAAATAATAAAAATGTTGAAAAAATAATAAAAATGATGAAAAAATAAAAAAAATGATGAAAAAATAATAAAAATGATGAAAAAATAATAAAAATGATGAAAAAATAATAAAAATGTTGAAAAAATAATAAAAATGATGAAAAAATAATAAAAATGATGAAAAAATAATAAAAATGATGTTTTGTTTCTGGTTTTATTTCAGCCTTAGGGTCTAATAATGCGTTTTATATAAACATAAATAATTTTTATAAATTTTTGTCTGTTAAATAATTTACGCCGCTAAACTACACATTTACCGGAAGCCTCTTTTATATGTTAAGAAGGGTTTTTCTAAACGCTATTATTTAGAAACAAAAAGCTTCTTACCATGGTAAGGGGTAACCGGAAGTGAAGTGGGGACAGTACTCGTAAAGATAACCGAAATAAATAAACAAATAAATAAATTAGTTAACTTCCCTAAAATGCTTAAATGGCACACAAATGTAGAATCATTCTACGTTAAACTGATTCTCTACTCGAAATTCTGAAATAATATTTTTTTGTTCTTAGTTTTTTAATGTGTTCATAAATAATCGCCTAAAAAAAGTAGAATCTCATTTAGCCGAGTGTGTTAATATGCAATAATAGCTTTTTTTATTATTATTAACAAAAAAAAAAAAAAAAAAAATCACAACAACAACAACAACAACAACAACAACAACAACAACAGCAACAACAAATAAACAAAAAAAGATAAAAAGAAATGTTACAAAATATTGAACGAAGGATCTTCACAAAACCGGCGTCTTCGAAATCGGAACTTGGAATAATATTGCGTGTGCGGTTTCCATTAAACACTTCTCATTGAATGGAAGCCATCGCCGTTTACTCAAAGAAGGAACCGAATAAGGGATCGCGTTTGTGGAAAGACGGAAGAGAAGAATCGATGAATAAAAGGGAAAATACGAATATAGGGGCAGAGAAAAACACCAAAGTTGCAACACATGAATGGAAGAGAGGATCGAGAAATGGGAGGAGGTGTCACCAGAGAAGAGAGAAAAGGTGGGAGGGGAGACAAAGAGAGGTAAAGAGAAAATGAGGGAGGGATTTACCCAGATAAAATAAATGGACCCGACAAATTATTATGAATCGGCCTTCGCCTATTGAGCGAATTGTTGCGTCGCTCAGTTAGAGGGAAGAGCGTTTTAATAAGCGGACATTTTGGTAAGCGTTAGTTTTGTAAACAGACAATATGTCAGGCGGATGTTTTGGGTAGCGGGCAATTTTGTCAGCGGTGGAGAAAAATATAATTCACGATGAATTCATTTTCATTTTCCAATTTAAAAAATAATCTCAGTAAACGTTGCTATTGGCAACATAAAAGATTTTAAAGTAAATTTAATTGAGAAATTTACGCATTTATGCGTGACTTAATTTGCGTTAAAAATGATTTTATAGGAAATACAAAATATAAGCATGTGTGAAATTAACCGTTCGTAATTCTTAGTTTGTCATTCGTTTTTTGTTGTTCTTCTGGAATTCTATATTCTTTAATGCAACCACATCATAACATTAACTTCACTTGCTACATATTTTATTCGGTTCTAAACAAAGAATTCTTAACAAAGGATTTAGCAAACAAAAACAAAGAAAAAATATGTTTAATGTACGTACCTGTGATGAAACTATAAAATATATTCCAACAATTACGTAAATTGATAAAATAATTTCATTTTTAAATAAAAAAAATCAAATTTTATGAGTATCCGAGAAGTAATTGTCTTATCCGCCATCTTGAAAAAAATGCCAGGAAAGAAAGGGAGATAACTAAACAATACTTTATACTTAGACCATTTCAAGTTCAAAATGATAATAGTCAACTTCAAAATGGGCTTATTTTAAAGTGAAAAAATTAATCAACTTCAAAATGGAACACTCAACTCTAAAATGGATGAATCAATTTAAAAGAAAAATATTTTTTTATTAAATTGATAATCCTTTTTTAAATTAACTTACTCGATAAGTAAGGAAATTGACTGGTCGTCTTCATTATATATATATATATATATATATATATATATATATATATATATATATATATATATATATATATATACTAGCAGGCCGCCCGGCATTGCCCGGTCGTAGAATACGCTTAAATAGGATATTTTGATTAATGAAGATTTCGTATTTATTATTATATTATATTGAGCCCAATATATCTTTCAAAAGATTAAACAAAAAATGACTCGTGCGCCACCACCGAGAATCGAAATCAAAACGTTTAGCTTACAATTTACTTTTTCTTTTGACGTTAATGCCTGAGCTATGAAGACATATTTGCTACAAGGTTAAAAATTGAATAAACCAATAGCTATTACGTTACGCATGTATATTAGTAATGCCGTCGTTCAACCTTCACCAAGCAAATTCCACTTTAATTTTCACACTTTTGCACCGATTTTCCCCGGCCAAAACCCAATTATAAAGTTTTGCATGGGTACGAATACCCTATATATTAAGTTTCATGTCTGTAGATAAAAAAAACTGACAGGAGTTTGGTAGGCAACCTTTTTTAAACATATATATAGGCATACATAAATATATATAGAAAGAGTTTGCTATAACTTTTTTACGCAAATATTACGCAAGTATAAATCATGTAGAATATCTGCATGAATATAATTACACGTAATATTTTATTAAAGATGAACATCCCATATGAAAACCAAAAAAAAAAAAAAAAAAACTAATAGGGAATTAATAAAAATGAATGTTTAAAAGAATATGCAAATTAGCTAGATCTTTTGCAGATGAAAAACCCATATATAACAAAGTTGTATTTTCTTTTTAAATAAATAAAGCTTTTTAATATGAATATCAATACACAAAAAACACAAATTTTAGGAGTATATATATATATATATATATATATATATATATATATATATATATATATATATATATATATATATATATATATATATATGGGAAGAAAAAACGAAATACAAGCAACTTTGAGGGCAAGAAAGCATTGGAGGAACCTACCGTAAAAATAAGAGAAGAAAGTCCTGTATCGGCAAAAATGATGCTTCATGATGCTGGAGAAACCTCTACAAAAGAAGCAGTGGAAGCAACAGCTTCAAAGAGGACTTACCCCAAGAAAACTTTTGCTGTCGAAAAAAGGGCCCAGATTTTAGCTGCATTGCCGCAGCAGGAAATTGGAAAGACCTGGCAAGAAAAATTGGTGTGTCAGCGTACAGTTGGATACACCAGGGTGCTGATGCGATTGACTCTAGGGAAGGAGCAAGAGAATATTAAATTACGCAAGAGCATAAGAATTTTATGACCGAATTAATTGGAAACTTTCCTAGGGTCATACACTCCAATATATCGCAGATTAGTTAATCGAACATTATGAGATTCGTGTGACAAAAGAGTGCATAAGAGCGCACTTGGACTCGATGGCCTTTTACTTGAAAAACAGTTCATAATGAACCAGAAGCTGCCAATAAAAACATCAATAAGGCGAAACGAAAGGATTACGCAGTAGATTTATTAAAATTTCAGTTCCAAAATCTGCCAATTATTTATATAGATGAAACCAATTTTAATCTCCATTTTAATCAAGAAGAGATCGCTCTTAAAAAGGCACAAGGTGAACTACAATCGCAGTCGGAATAACATCCAAGTTATTGGCTGTATTAGCAACAATGGATTAATTCATTATAAGATGAGAAAAGGCTCTTTCAAAAAGGAGGATATGAAAGAATGAAGGAGAGAGTGCCTTAGAAAGGCGAATTACATTTATGGAAGGGGTGTTATCGCAGTTATTGCTAACACCCCTTGTCGTACTTCAATTGAAGAAGTTGTGGGGCGGATGAACTTTCGCAACACCAGATTTTAAGACTTGCCCCTATAATCCAATGTTAGATCCTATTGAAAATATTTGGTCAGTCATAAAAACGGACGTAAAAAGTATGGCAGTCTCAATTGTTGGGATTTTAAGGGGAAAGAATTTTGTCCCAGCAAATTAGAAGCGATGATCTCCGAGGCTGTTGATAATATTTCCCCTGAGACTTGCATTAACTTCATATCTCAAATACAGAGATTACTTCACTCTTTAACTTGGATGATGTTAAATTTGAAATAAATTTCTTTGGAACATTTATATTATTTTGTATCTTTTTGAAGTTAAAAATACAAGAATAAATATTAAATTTATTTGTATTATTTTAATTTGAAGTTGATTATTTCTCATTTTGAAGTTGATTATTTCTCATTTTGAAGTTGTTTTTCAATTTTGAAGTTAACTGATCCATTTTGAAGTTGATCAATCCATTTTGAAGTTGATTAATCAACTTCAAAATGGATTTATCAACTTCAAAATTGAAAAACAATTTCAAAATGAGAAATAATCAACTTCAAAATGAGAAATAATCAACTTGAAGTTGATTAACTTTTTTTTTACTTGAAAATAAGTCTACTTTGAAGTTGATTATTATCATTTTAAACTTGAAATTGTGTAGATTTATGTTGTAATGCCTAAGAATTCCTGTTAATCACTTAAATGGTTTTCTTTATAAAAAATTTCGCGATCTTGTGAGATAGTTTCGTTTCATCACGGGTACATACATCATACAGATTTTTATTTATTTTTTATTTATTTTTTGTTTTTTTAATATAGGGATAATTCTAGACAAAAACCAAATTTTTAATTGTCTTTAATGGAAAAACGTCACAGATGAGTAAATAAATCCAAATAGACTAATTCCTCGACTGTGTTTCATTTTTTTTTTATTTCACCCATAGTAACATTTGCCTTTTTATTATCTGCTGAATATTTCCATTTTATTTTCACTTGTAGTTGTCAATAAACATGTTGAAAACATGAATTACCTTTTTTTATCAACAATTTTAATAGTGAAAAAATTTTTTTCCACATAATTTGTAATTACTTCTTTCTCTTCCTCTTCTTCTTCTTCTTCTTCTTCTTCTTCTTCTTCTTCTTCTTCTTCTTCTTATTATTATTATTATTATTATTATTAGTAGTATTATTATTATTAGTAGTATTAAATATCACGGCCATTGAAGAACGCGAGAAAAAGAATCTCTTTTGGCATTCCAAATAGTTCTATTTTATTGTTTTTGTTATCTATTATATAAATATCACCTGTCTGTTTTAATGTATGTATGTATGTATGTATGTATGTATGTATGTATGGCTAAGACTTTCAACAGAGGCGACGGATTTTCACGGGATCGGTATCGTTTTAAAGTTCGACCCTTCAGGCAACAAATATCGAAAAAATTGGCTAAAAACATTAATTCCTTCACCCTCAACTAGGCACTTTTCTACAAGGAGGGGTCGCTTTTTTCGCCGATATTTTCGAAAGTCATCCCCTCCTTTCGATTGACTAGACTTAATTTAAACCTTCGCCACTATCGGTTTGGCGATGGACGCAACGGCAAAGACGTCATGTTTTTTTTTCACGTTCACGATACAGGTTCGAGCCTGCCTACTATAATTTTTTTTGCTTAACACACACCTCCAAACACCCGGGCAACGCCGGGCACCCAGTCTAGTATATTAATCATTTCCATTAAAATTCCAGTTACATATACAATTGAGAAAAACAGTTTCCATTTAGTTTCGTTTACTCTGGCTTATTCACATAATGTTGACCCCTTTCAAACATGGTTTTCTCAATTTTAGATGCATAAAACTAACAGGATTTTGAACAGAAATTTTTCTTTATTTAGTAATAAAACTATTTTAATGCATAAACATATATTTTTTTCTCACGTTCTTTAATAGCAGGGACAGTTATATATTGCCTATTTTTTACATAATAGATTGAACAATCAATCTGCCCATTAAAAGTTCAAATTAATATGCATTAAAAATCAATTAATTATTAATTAAAAGTTAAAGTATATGTGAAATGAGTAAGTTTAATTTTGTATTTTTTAATTGATTTTTAGTTTATATTTGTTTGACTTATTTCATGCATTGGCCGAAAAATCCCGCTTCCTTAGCCGACCCAAACATCCTTTAACCAAAATGTCGTAGATTCGTTTTTTGTTGACCAGGTAAAGAGGTGCGACACAAGGTTAGTTTAAATGTTTTGGGAATGGGAAGAAGTGAAATGTTTCGACGGTCAGGGTCATTTTTACACCCTACGTCATTTCAACCCATTTTTTTTTTTTTGGGGGGGGGGGGGGGGAGGGAGTTTCCACATAAAAAGACAGCACCAAATATGGGCACAGATTGTTAATGTGTTTTCCGCTTCGATGTGAAAAAAAGAAACCCGCAACAATAGTTCTTTAGCAGCAACCAAACAGGAAATAAAAGAAAAAGGGTTTGAGAGAGAGAGAGAGAGAGAGAGAGAGAGAGAGAGAGAGAGAGAGAGAGAGAGAGAGAGAGAGAGAGAGAGAGAGATTGTGTGTGCGTGTGTGTGTAGCATTGATAAGAAATAAGTAGGGGGGGTTACTTATAGTGTCTGGGCATTCATGGAACACACACACACGCACGCGCACATACATGGTTACGTGAACTGCGATAAGCGTTCGCGTGTTTTCCCCGTAAAGCTAGCTTGATACAATTTTATGTGAATTAGAATATGGAGGCCGGTATTTAATGAATGGACAGCAGGAAAAGCCGAAACAAAAGAATGGAGGAGGGGAAGGAGGTAGGTAGGGGTGGTGAGAAGAACGCACGCGAGTTGTTCCTTGATTCCATCCTCTCACACGTACAATAACACATTGGTGCGCAAACACACACACACACGGATGCACACAAACGCACACAAGTATATTTGATCGAACTAAGTTCTGACCGTTTAATATTTTATTTTCTTAAATTTTGGAACCTGTATTTTTTTTTTTTTGTATTATGTATTCATCGAACTACTGTTCTCATCTTGAGTGTGATTTTAATAACGTTTCGGTCGAAATCGGGAATGTTTCTGTCGAACTCGGGAATTTGGACGGAATTTCGAGCGGAACCCTTTATATACTTCACGGGGGTAGCGTGCTCTTGTTCTGTCAGCCATTACTGGATAGAGGTCCTAAGTAACTCGCAAATGCATTTTTTCGGTCGCCCACATTGAGGATTGAACCATCAACCTTCAGGAGACTATCACTTTTACAATTGATTTTTCCAACTACTGTAACCACTGCGCCACGGGTCGTTATCTTATGCACACTAAACGGAGTCAAGTATGGATGTTTCCTGCATGGGCATGGCATGTGGTTCTCGATTCTGTTGGACCTCAACCCGATTGATGCAGCCTCAGCCAATTCAGTGAATTAATCCTGCCTCCACATTTTTTTTTTATTCCTTCAAGATGCACACTCCCACATTTATTTTGAACTTGGTCTCAATTTAGTGACCTTGACCTACTTGTTTGTTTTCGATTTTCAACAAACCAGAAAGCAGTGGGTGGGGTGTTCTACATTTTTTTTTTAGAAAAGATTAGGACGATCTTACTAGCTGTTTCATTTTCTTTTTGAGTAATTTTCTTGTCCAACTCAATTTTATTCCAATGAAATTATATCTAATATATAAAACGCTATATATCTGTCTGTCTGCCTGTCTCCATATTTTTAAACTCTATCTCTTCCGAAATTAAAAGTCGCGGAGCGGCGCTAGGTACTTCAAATGATTAGATTTTTTACGGACCATTCTTTCATGGTCGGTTCAAATAGTTTCTAAAGGGTCAAAAATGAGTTCAAA
This sequence comes from Euprymna scolopes, assembly GCF_053919585.1. NCBI lineage: Eukaryota > Metazoa > Mollusca > Cephalopoda > Sepiida > Sepiolidae > Euprymna > Euprymna scolopes. Next base: position 60,482,989 of record NC_136517.1, on the reverse strand, counting down.
TTGAAAAAATCGTCATACATTTTGTACATTCATTTCAATTTATTTTTAATTTTTAATTTTTAATCAGTTCATATGCGTGTCACATTAGTACAGTAGTAACGTCACCAGCTTTGAATGCTACAGTTTTGCTTTCGGTTTCGATTCTAGCTAATGGCATCCAAATACTTTTTTTTTTTACTTTTGAAATCATCACTCTAAAATTATACATACAAAGTCTTGAAAAATTAAAATATCATATTTAAGCGTATTTTACGACCGGCAAAGCCGCCGTTAGGATATATATTTTGCCCTGTGGTTAAATACGCTTAAATATGATATTTTAATTTATACAGACTTTGTAAGAGACAGGTCACTATTGATTATTACATTATACACGATATATAGTAGTGATTTTAAAAGTAATAAAAAAGAATGTAACTGTTAAGCCTTATTCGTTATCATCTGTACTATGTCCTTATGCATAGAAAGACTTAAAAGAGGAGGTCATATATATATATATATATATAAGTCACTACTTATCAAGGCCCGGAGGCCACTCGAGGATAAGGGTTGACGAGTGTACAGTAGTCAATAGGACAATAACGTAGTAATCGTTAGCAGTGGAAATTTGGTAAATTAAATTACATAAGAGGACGGCTCACCAGGAATTTGTTTACGTTGGACTTGAAAACCACCAAGTTGTAGTCAACTGGAAAGCAGGCAAACGGAAGAGAGTTCCACAGGCATGCAGTTCTAAGAAAGAAGCTTTGTTTTAGGTTTAGGCACAGATAAAGATTGGGGAAAATTATTGACAGTAGTTTCAGCTAGACGAATGTTTTTCGTGAAAGTTTGGCGATAGGATATTGATAGATTGGAGCTCAGACGAACACTTGTCATGAAAATAACGATACAGCAGACAGGCTCGCAACGTCTCTTCTGTGGGAAAGAGGTTGCAGGGAAGAGAAAAAGACCACCCCACTAGGCTACGAAGTCTATTTTGAACTCTGTCGTCAGGATAGGTTTTTCTAGCCCACACGGGGCAACAGTACTTCATGCGTGGATGCACCTAGCTCTTATACAGGTAGATAATTGCATCAGCAGTGAGATGTCTACTGGAGCGATAGAAAGATCCCACCATTTTTCCAGCGACATTGGCAACGGATTTGGTGTACGTGTTCCATTTCAGCCCAGTAGTAAAGGTCTGACTCAGAAGCTTGCCAAAACATGGAGTCTCTCCAAGACAAGAGTCGGTCATTTCAATTGATGCCAGACGGGGATCAGAGCGTTAATGATGTAAAGATAGAAGCTTGGTTTTATATGCATTAAAATTAACCAGTTACCTCTTTCCACCTTTATATATATATATATATATATATATATATATATATATATATATATATATATATATATATATATATATATAACTTAAATTGTCTGTGTGTGTAAATTTCCCTACCAAATTACTCTGTCAATTTTTAGTCTACAAACTCGAAATTTTACATAAGGGATATTTTAAGATTTGGGATTTTTTAAAAATCGGTTTTCCGCTAGAAATTTGACTGTCAAGGGGTAAAAGTTAAACGATTTGACCTCTGTAACTCTACCAAATTCCTCCGCCAATTTTTGGTCTAAACACGTGAAATTTTACATAAAGCGTATTCAGAAATGCAGCAAGCTTTTTAATCAGTTTTGGGGCGAAAATTTGGTTACCAAGAGTTCAAAGTTGAAATAGTTGACCTTTGCAGACTCTATCAAACTCCTCCGTCAATTTTGGGTATAAACACTTGAAATTTTAGATGTCGGACATGAGTCAACCATATATATATATATATATATATATATATATATATATATATATATATATATATATATATATATATATATATATATATATGGAAATGTATAAAAAGAATACGAAAAGTATGAACGCTTATAACTTTTCTTTATTCGTTTTCAATTGGTGACGTATTGGTGACGTATTGGTGACGTGCAGGAATACAAAATAAAAGTTACATAGGGCCCGAGCAAAGCTGGGCTGAACTGCTAGTATATAACAAAATTAAATTCAAATGCCCCAGGAGGATATTGAATATTCCTTAGAGTAGATATGATATTGTGGTAATTGCTGAAGTGAAAGCAACTGTCAACTAATGACACCAAAAGATGTTCTTAAGCGAATGGGTTAAAACATGTCTGGTTAAGAGTAAGGTTTGTCCAGTGGATGTTTGCCTTTTTACTCTGGCCACTTTTGAACGGCATTCTGTTTAATTGATTAAAATTGTCCATATTTCACGTTTAGCAAATAATTCAAAGCGTAGTATCTGTTTTGTTGTTGATATTCTTTTCGACTGGTGAAATTATGAATAATGTTCTTAATTCAGAACGCCGCTTTCCCAACAAAAAATCATACGATACGTGGGTTTAATTTTGCACTCGTGGGTGTTGCAAATGAATAACTAATATGCCTGTTCCTATCCTTAACGATTTATTGTATACGTTTAATTGTACACAAGTTGCTAAATTGTTATTGCTATTCAAATGGAATCTACGGAAAGCTATTTATTTATTTCTCTGACTGTTTCGTGTACCCAGATGTGCATCGTATTGTATACGGACTGTTTGGCTACTGGACGTTTTAGCTTACAGACACGTTTAGAATAATGTTCAAGAACTGTAGTTTAAATAATCCCCCCAAATCCAATTATCCATCCTAATTTAAAAAGTTGCGATCTTGGTTGGTTCCTGGGCCAGTTTTCATATGATAATCTCTAGAGAATATGTTAATACATTAGTACCTTGAACGTACGTACGCGTGTCACGGTCTCCATATTCCAGATTATGAAGTATTCGAGCGGGAGATCCTATTTATTAAAAAGGAGGATATAACATTAAATTAGTATATCCATATGTTAATTTAATGTTCATAGTATGTTATCACTTTCTATCCTCCTTTTTAATAAATAGGATCTCCCGATCACCGGAGACGCATTACGCAATGTAAAAAAGAATAATAATACAAAAAATGATGGCGCTTTTGGACCGTACATGAAACTAAAATCTATCTTCTCGGTCTTCTGACTAGGATCCAAGGGTAGTATTTGCTTTTGTCTTAAGATAGTGTAATGATATCGTGGGGTTTCCGTTCGCGATGGGCGTCCATACAATGGAAATATGTCATAGACCCTTAGAAGGTTATTGGAGATAAACTGTAATATATTCTGGCAATACATTAACCAGATTACTTGGATCAATAATTTTACAGTTTTAACAAAAAGGCTACAATAATATCGCAGGGTCTCCATTCACGCTGAACTTTCATAGATTGCCCTACAGCAATATATTACATACGAAATATAACGCTGTGGAATTTCCACATGTCCCGTTAGTTATCTACGACTTTTGGTGATTGAAAAAAAGTCAACACATTGCCTTTGGAAGATGTTTAGCCGGACATTACTAACACCAAGCACAGAGTTTGTATTTATTTGATTTAGGAGCGGTTTATTGCCTACGTACGGCAAATGCATAAGTTGGAAGAACAGTTGTCCGCCTGGATGTCACGTACGTCGAGGAAGAGCGATGCGAAATCTTTATATAGCCGACTACTGTGTCCGTCCGTAAGGTGCGTGGCGTCCTACTTACACAATAAACAACAACTGGAAACTGTGTTTAATATACACGAGTTCGTATTTATTTAAAGCTTTTCAAATTAAAAAAAAAAAAAATTATTTTCTTATAACGCGTACGTATGACAAACTTATGCACTCGAATGACCCCCACTCTCTCTTTCTCTTTCTTTTATTCGTCCTTTATCCCTCACTCAATCCCCCCTCTCTCTCTTATAACTTCTCTTTCTCGATTCTTTCTTTTTCCTTCCCTTTTATTATTCCTTTCATTCATATTGTAATCGTTTAACTTTCTTTCCTTCTTTTTTTTTAAAATCTCCTTTTCCTTCTTTCCTCACTTCTTCTCATTTGTCTTTTTTCTTAACTTTCTCATCTTCTCGTTGTTTTTTTCTCTTTTCTTTTTCCTTTCCTTTGTTCTCATTCGCTTCGAGTTCTTTCTTGCTTCTTTTTTTTTTTGGTCTATTTGTTATTCCTTTCTTTTCATTCGTTGTTTTCTGTGATATTTTTTCTTCTTTATCCATTTCTTTTTATTTTCTTTCTATTTTTTACATGGTAGTCACCACTTATCAAGGCCCGGAAGCCACTCGTGGATAAGGATTATTGCGTGTACAGTAATCAATGGGATAATATCGTAGTAATCGTTAGTAATGGAGATTTGATAAAGTGTCTTACTTAAGGGGGCGGATTATCAGGAATTTGTATATGTTGGACTTGAAGACATCCAAGTTGTAGTCAGGTGGGATACAGGCAGATGGAAGAGAGTTCCACAGGCGTGCGTGCACTTCTAAGAAAGAAGCTTTGTTCATGGAATCTACGTTTTGCTTTAGGCACAGATATAGAGTGAGGGAAATTTTTCACAGTGGTTTCAGCTAGACGGGTGTTTTTCGTGAAAGATTTGCGAGGGGGGAACCAGAGATTAGAGCTCAGACGAGCACTTGCCATGGAAATAACGATAAAACAAAGAGGCTCGCAACGTCTCTTCTGTGGGAGAGAGGTTGCAGAGAAGAGAAAAGGGCATCCCCCACTAAGCCACGAAGTCTATTTTGTACTCTGTCAAGGCAAGATAGGCTGTTTTTAGCAGCTCCTGCCAAGATGTGGCAGCAGTATTCCACCCTTCTTTATTTTTCTTTTCCTTCTTTATTCTTTTCTTTCTTTCTTTCTTTCTTTCATGTTCTTTCTTTCTTTCTTCCTTTCTTTCTTTCTTTCTTTCTTTGTTCCTGTCTGCTTTCTTTGCATTTTTGTTATTATTTTCCTTTCGCTTTACTCTTTCTTTCTTTCTTTCATGTTCTTTCATGTTCTTTCTTTCTTTCTTTCTTTCTATTTATCCTTTTTCTGTTAGTATTTTATTCATTTTCTTTGTCTTCTTTTTGTATCTGTTCTTCCGTGCGCATGTACTTCTGTTTATCCAGTCGTCTCTGTTTGTTTGTATGTCCGTCCGTCTGTTTGCCCGTTCGAATGCCTACCATTTTTTTCTGTTTGTCCGTCCGCGTCCATCCATTCATCCGTACGTCTGCCCTTTTCTCTCGCTTCTTCTGTTGTTCTGTTTGTCCGCCGGTCTATCTCTACTTCGGTTTGTCCGTCCGTCCGTCTCTGTCTTCTTTATCGTTCCTCCCACCATCGTACGTCGGTTTGTTTGTCCGGCGTATTCGTTCGTTCATCCCTTTACCCCCCCCCCCCCTCATAGCGTTACAGGTTGTTATTCTTTCAAATTTATCCTGCCTTTCCACAAATAATGTTTAATTAATTCGATGAAAAGATCGATTTTATAAGTGGGATCTCGTAACGCGCATGCGCAACTAATAATGGACATAAATTGCTTAGTACACCTCACCCCTTTCCCTAATTGCTTGCGAGGGGGCGGTTACAGTAGAAATGTTTCTGAATAAAAAGAGAAAGTTCTATTTACCTGTCCCTTCTCCACTCTCAAAGACAAGGTGTGACATAGTCAATTTAACGCAGAGAAGAGAAATCAAGTGCCTAAAAAGGAGACGCGATGCCAATTACAGAAAAAACAAACAAACCCAAAACAAACAAAAAAAACGAAAAAGCAGCAGCAACAACAACAACAACAACAACAACAACAACACTGTATTTTCTTGGGCATTCACTTCAGGCAACAGACAATAAACCTGATTACAATGATTATTGTACAACCCCCCCCTAAAAAGCATGAAAAATGGTCGGAAATAATCTAAATAGGACCAAAATGTGGCAAAGTGCACGTGCAGTTGTGGCATGCATAGCAAAAATGGAAATAAATGAAACATTTCAAAAATAGAAGGGTCACCAGTTAGCAAGTGCTGACTATAGAAAATTGAGAAAAAAACGAAATTTTATAACAAAACATTTTCATTGTTTTCGTCATCCTTTGAGATGATGTAATTTGTGCAATTTTTTTGCAGACTATTACCCTCATCTTTATTGTTGTTGTTTCACCATGTTTCGGCCAACTCATCCTCTGGCCTTCTTCTCTCAAGTGATTAATATGAAGATGAAGACCAAATCATGAAGCTTCATCTCCAAGGATTCTAAATTGGTCAAAGGAAAAATTATTCCCAACTCGCATTTAGGTAAAAATGCATTTTCGTATAAATAATTGAATACGTTCAAAAAGTATCGCAAAACAAAAACAAAACACACACACACACACACACACACACACACACACACACACACACACACACACACACACACACATATATATATGTATCTCGGCAAATAAATAACATCTATATATAATATACATAGTAGTGTTTGAATATATGGTTAAGTGGCAGTTATAGTCATTTGGAACTACTTTAAAGCTTCACCGCTCACTGATTTTTCGACGAAATTTCAAATAATTATCACAGTTCATAGATCACCTTCTCAGCTATATTGTGAATTTTTTTTTTTCAATTTTCGTTCAGTAAAACAAAAGTTATGATGAATTTTCTGGTGTTCAAAATCGTAAAAATATGTAAGGCCGTGAGCGACGCTTTTTATGACTGGTTTCCATAGCAACCATGTTGCTTCAGCGACTAGTCGCGAAAAGAGAAGTAACTCGTGAAACAGACAAAATGAAAGCATGAAAGGGAGATAATTGAGGGTATTTTATTAAAAGCAGACGAGTGCCGTACATTGTTATTACGTATGTGTTTATGGGGGCAAAAACTTAGACTGAAATTAAACAAAGAACAGGTATTGGAAATCTGGGAAAATCATGGATCATAGAAAATATGCGAGCATGAAAAGTAATATGGTTAAGCTTAAACATGGACAAGTAAAAGAACAAGATATTCCAGTAAAAAACATAATAAATCAATAACTTAAAATATTGCAGCATTAAGAATTTTGTAAAAATTCAATTTATGACATCAAATAATCAATTCTTGATCATTATATATATATATTCACCAGAGGCGACGGATTTTTACAAGATCGGTATCATTTTGCAGCTCGACCCTTCGAACGACAAATATCGAAAAATTGGCTAAAGACATTAATTCCTTCATACTCAACGAGGCACTTTTCTACAAGGAGGGGGTCGCTTTTTTCGCCGATATTTTTTAAAGTGATCCCCTCTTTTCGATTGACAAGCCTTGATTTAAACCGTCGCCACTTCCGGTTCAGCGATGATCGCAACGACAAACACGCCACGGTTTTTTTTCACGTTCTTTTCCTCCTTTGAGGTACGGATTCGAGCCTGCCTTCTTACTACAAATATTTTTTTTTTGCTCAACACACACCTCCAAACACCCGGGCAACGCCGGGCACCCAGGCTAATATATATATATATATATATATATATATATATATATATATATATATATATATATATATATATATATATATATATTAGAGCCATTGTCATTTAGTGTTTGTTTGAATCATTTCATGATTCAGTCACTACATGGTATCCCTTTGGAATTCTCTACAATCAATCATTTATCCATTAGAAATTTTTTTCTTGTCTTTTTTCTATATTTTTTTTCGATCATCAATACCTAATCACTGAAAAAGACCTAAAAGTGGCCGAAGCGTGGGACAGTTCGTATGTAGTATCTCTTTGTGATGTTATCTGTTAATATTTTTTCTTCTATGGCAAGAAACAAATTAGACAGAATCGAAAAGGGGTTCTGTATACGCACCTGACTTAAGGTTGATATGCCGTTAAACGGACGAAAGACGCTAATACATTATGAAGAAATTGTGTTTTATAACACAACTAGCAGGCCGTCTGCCATTGCCCGGTCGTAAAATACGCTTGAATATGATATTTTGATTAATGCAGATTTCGTAGTTATCATTATACTAGCGGGGGTATCCCGCGTTGTCCGGGTGTGTGTAGGTGTATTAAGAACTCCCGGGAAGGGGGGGGGGCAGGTGAAAAGAAGTGTTAAAAAAGTGTTAGAGGCGTGGGGTTCCCCGGTGTTGCCTAGGTCGAGTAAGGAACCCGGAGGTGGAGGGGGGGATTAAAATAATAATTGGTAGTAGCGAGGGGAGGGGGAGGCGAAAAAACAGTAGACAGTTTGAGTGAAGAGAAAAAAAAAGTAGTAGTAGGCAGGCAGGCTCGAACCCGTAACGCGAAGGAGGAAAACAAACAAAAAACGTGACGTCTTTGCTGATGTCTCCACAGTTCGACTGGACGCTCGGGACGTTTAAATTAAGCGAAGTCAATCCAACCAATACGATGACTTGCAAAAATGGCGACGCAAAAAAAAAAAAAAAAAACCGATCCCTCCTTGTAGAAAACTGGCCAGTTTAGGGTAAAGGAATGAATGTTTTTGGCCAATTTTTCGATATTTGTCATCCGAAGAGCTGGGCTTCAAAATGATACAAATCTCGTGAGGATGCGTCGCCTTTGTCGAAAGTTTTTGTGAGACATACAAGCACACACATAAACACACATTTTGTGTTTTATATATTAGACTAACAGGGGTATCCGGCATTGCCCGGGTGTGATGAGGTGTGGGAGGGGTGTAAAGCAAAACAATAATAAAGTGGAAAATAAAGAATAAGCGAACGAAAAAAAACAAACTTTTTAAATCTTAAAAATTTTTTTTTAAATCTTAAAAACTTTTTTTTTAATCTTAAAAAAACCTTTTTAAATCTTAAAACCTTTTTTTTTAATCGGAAAAACAAACAACAAAAAAAAAAACAGCGAACGTGACAGAAAACAAAGAATAAGCGAACAAAAAAGGGCATAAATAACCCTGTTTCAATGTTAAAACTTCTTTAGAAATGGAAAAGCAAAAACAAACAAATAAGCGAATATGATGGAAAAATAAAAAAATAAACGACGAAAAAATGGCATGAATAAATCTGTTTAAATATTAAAACTTAAAAAAAAGGTCCGATACGTCGGCGTGAACGTGCAACCGTAAGACAACGACGCTGTTATTGTGACCATGATCGCGTGTGTGAAGTAACGTTGTTTTTTTTCTATTTAAACTAATTCAAGAAAGAACGATTTTCGCGCATGCGTGTTTGGCTAAATTGTTATAAAGGAACGAGTTTTTGCTACCTTCCCTCATTGCGAATGTCCATTTCTATAGAAAATAACTGACCGTTTTTCTAATTTTCACATATTGTTCGACCGAGACATCACTCATTCAGACGGTACCAGTTTCGACCCGGTCCGATGTCGCTGTGAAATGTTTTATGCATACATACATACATACATACATGATGATTTCAACGTCTTGTCAGACGAGTGCACGAGCCCAAAAATGACTTCCATCGCCACAGGACCATTTTAATAGATAAATGCGTGAGGGAGTATCTATACACAGATGATGTTACAGAGTCTTAGCTTTGTACGACAGCTAAGTCTCTCTCTCGGTTCAAAATGTTGAGATCCAGCAACAAGCAAGAGCAAGATAGCCAGCAACAAGTTAAACTGCAGACCAGCTTAATACGGGTACTGGTCTCCCACTTTATGTTTTCTTACATACATACATACATACATACATACATACATACATACATACATACGTTTAAACAGAGAGGTGAGATTTACATAATAGACTAACCTGGGTGCCCGGCGTTGCCCGAGTGTTTGGAGGTGTGTGTTAAGCAAAAAAAAAAAAAAAGTGGTAGTAGGAAGGCAGGCTCGAACCTGTATCGCGAAGAAGGAAAAGAACGTGAGAAAAAAAAGAAAAGAAACGTGGCGTCTTGTCTGTTGCGCCCATCGCCAAACCGGAAGAGACTATTGTTTAAATTAAGGCCAGTCAATCGAAAAGAGGGGATGACTTTCGAAAATATCGGTGAAAAAGCGAATCCTTGTAGAAAAATGCCTAGTTGAGGGTGAAGGAATTAATGTTTTTAGCCAATTTTTCGTCCGTGAAAATGCATCGCCTTTGTCGAAAGTTTTAGGCATACATACATACATACATACATACATACATACATACATTTAAACAGACAAGTGATATTTATATTATAGAATATATTGGACGCAATATATAGTAATGATTTAAAAAGTAAAAAAAAAAAGAAATGACTCTTGCGCCAACCACCGAGAATCAAAATCAAAACGTCTAGTTTACGATTTATGTTTCCTTTTACGTTTATGCCTGCGCTATGAAGACTTGTTAGCTGCAAGGCTAAAAATTAAAACACGAACCAATAGCTATTACGTTACGCATGCATATTCGTAATACCGTCGTTCGGTCTTCACCTGGCAAATTCCATTTTTTTAATTTTCGCACTTTTGCACAGATTTTCCCCAGTTAAATCCGAAATATAAAGTTTCATATGGGTTCGAATACCCTATATATTAAGTTTCATGTCTGTAGACCAAAAACTGACAGAGGAGTGTGGTAGGCAAATTTTAAAAACAAATATATACATACGCATGCATAAATATATATAGAAAGAGGTTTGTGTTTACTATAATCTTTTTATGCAAATATTACGCAAGTATAAATCAAGTAGAATATCTGCATGAATATAATTACAGGTAATAGTTAATTAAAGATGATCATCCCATAAGAAAACCGAAAAAACTAATAGGGAATTAATTAACGTGAATGTTTAAAAGAATATGCAAATTAGCTAGATCTTTGTGCAGATGAATGCAATTCCGCGACCCATGTGTAACAAAGTTGTATTTTCTTTTTAAATAAATAGAAAAAAAAAGTTTTTAATATGAATATCAACACACACACACACACACACACACACACACACACACACACACACACAAAATTATAGGAGTATATATTTTAACATTTTAATTGTCAACATATATGCAATGGTTTTAAATATGAAAAGACCCCCCCCCCAAAAAAAAAACTCCCAAAATTTATAGGAGTAAAGATTCCTTCCAAATTTAATACAATAACTTTAGCAACAAACCCAGTTTTATGAAACTGGAATAATGAATCACATCGAAACGCACGCGTCTTGTGGGACGCCAGCAAACAACCGTTCACGCTCAAATAATACATTACAAGAAAAAGAATGTGGCCCGTTGGGTCACCCATTTAGTTGGAGTTAAATTGAATCACAAGAAATTGAGTTTGCAAAGCCAGTTAGAGATAAAAACATAAAAAGACAAAATCTAAACTTAGCCTCGTTCAGCTTTTCAGTTTTCCTAGCTCTCTTTTTTCTCCCCTTTCATTCTTTCTTTCTTTCTTTCTTTCTTTCTGTTTCCCTCTGTTTCTCTACCCCTCTCTTTCTTTTTCTCTCTCGCATTCTCTCTTTCTCCACCGTACTCTCTCTCACTATCTCTCATTTTCTTTCTTTCTTTATTCCACTACAACTATGGATCAACTGATATTACTGCTTGTGGTGATATTTCCTTTAGTTTACGATAGACTATTCTAATATTTTTATTCCAAAACTGATGAGTATTTTAACATGTATTTTGTTGTACTCAAAAGGATAGGAAACGAACATTGCTTAACTCAGAGTATAAAAATAGATTATCACAAAGCAAGAACGAATATTTCATGATACGCCCATGCAATTTATGCGTTTAACAACGAAAAATATATTTCAAACTTAAGCGTTACAGATCAACGAAAACATATTTCAGACTTAAGCGTTACAGATCAACGAAAACGTATGTCAAATTAAGCTTTACAAATCAACGAAAATATATTTCAAACTTAAATATATTTTACAGTACAATAGAAACGTATTTTAAACTTAAGCGTTACAGATCAACGAAAATATTCCAAACTTAAGCGTTACAGATCAACGAACGAACAGAAACTCTTATATTAATATGCGAGCGCGAAGATATCTAAAAACGAAATCCGGTAGACCTAATATCCGGTTTTCAACTGAAGAACTAACAGACCGTGTCTGGGCGATCGGACTAACAATTTGTACGCACACCACACGCACACACGCACACCAGCTTGTGCTGAAAAGTATAGTAGTTGCCGGTGTTTTTTTTTAGGGGGGGGGGAGGGGGAAAGGCTTCTACTGCCTTTCTTTATTGGTCTTGGATCGGTTTCTTTTTACATGACACGCTCGGAAGGGTAAAAAACATAGGCGTTACCATACATCGATCGTCCATCGGTGCCTGCGGTTTGGCGGTGATACTTAAATAAATTGAATAGTTATTTTTTTAATACTGTCGACAAAAGAACGAATGTCCGATTGAATGGATGTTTAGTATTACACACACACACACACACACACACACACACACACACACACACACACACACACACACACACACACACACACACACAGAGGCCCGACATACACATAACACGCACACATATATTATAAAGTTATGTATGAAAATATATTTACGGCTATTAGGAGGATCATCAGATATTTGATCTCACGATTCCCTACAGGGATGAAAGACAGGCGTCTCTGTAACGTAACCGCCATAAATACATTTTCATACCTCATTACCGAGCTCTAACACAATTGAGCACTAAGTAAATAGCGAAAATCTATACATAAATGTATAACATGTGTATACGCACACTCGCATCTATCTATCTATCTATCTATCTATCTATCTATCTATCTATATCTATCTATCTATCTATCTATCTGTATATATATATATATATATATATATATATATATATATATATATATATATATATGTATATATATATATATATATACACTAGCTCTAATATTACGTTAGTCTCGAGTACTATTGGAATTCGAATCGAAATACACGAAACTTATTACTGACTAATACGCTAAAATTCAAGAGTTGAGATGGATATTTCTCTCTTTCTTTTTTTTCCAATCAGACAATCAGAAAGAATAAGAAAGAAAGTGCGTGTGTGTAATAGAGAGAGAGAGAGAGAGAGAGAGAGAGAGAGAGAGAGAGAGGGGAAAAGAGAGAGAGAGATAAAGGGAGGGGGGTAGATTTAGAGGGAGAGGTCACGTAACGCAGATTCTACTCGGCCTCCACCCCAATGCTACTTAAGAATATGCACAGCTTTAGCGCATGCACAATACTTATTTTATCGACAACAATTCTTCACAATAGGAACGAAAGGAAGCACGCACACACACGCACGCGTACGAGCGCACGTATGCACGCACGCACACAGGTGTGTATACCTTGTGTACAATGTGTTGATTCGTTTTACTGTTCTCCGACACTCAAATAAATGAAAGCAATTAGAAAGACTCACTAAGTAGTAAGTAAAACCAAAAATAAAAACCAAAAACCCCAAAAACAAAAAACAAAAAAAACACACAAACAAAACAAATAAAAAATAGGGGGGAAAAAATCAAATAAAAAGTCCATTCATCTTATTGTGTTATTGTTGCAGTCGCCATTTGACGACTCTCGTGTGTCGAGCGATTGACTGTACGCGTTTTGCGTGGTTGGCACGCGCGTGCGAGTCACACACGCGCGCGCACACACACACATACACACACACACACACACACACACACACGGAAACTCGCGTTAGTTTTCTTACACACGCATTAAATAATTAAATGCATACATATAGGTTCCCGTCTGAATAGACAATGGGTACCCCTGTCAGAGAGCTGCGCAGGGATTCTATCGTGGAGCAAGAGTTTCGCAATTTTGAAGCGGCATTGGTTGAGTCCGGGACAACTTGAAATGATTCCGAGATACGCGGAGAGCCTTCCACGCATACATTATCTCGTATCCGCAAATGATCGCTCATTTTATTATTGACTAGGTTCAACGTCACTTAACTTAGATGATCTAACAGGAACCGATATGCATTGATAATCGGAGAAAGATGCGCCACCGACTGACATACTAATAAATGGATGACATACGCACGCACTTGTCTATTTTACGCCACATCAACACCTTTTCAGGCTATTTACTGTGAAAACCTAATACCGATTCGTTTGACGGCATATCAACCCTTTTTGTGTAAATTGATATCATAACATAATGCAGTTCATTGGTTTGTGTTTATGTACTTAGCTTTCCATGAAGACAAAATTATACACGAGATAAGGATTTGATGTAAGGGGAAAACCCAGCGCTCTCAAGAGGAGGAGCACTGCAGATATGGGGCAAATGAAACGAAAATTGTCTCGGCGAGGGATATTTCTCTTCTAGCCTAGGAGGAGTCCTGTAGTCATATTCTGTCTATTCTTATTTTAAGTAGACGTATTTTTGACCATTCGTTCAAGCATTGTCCGTTTCGCGCGTTCACCATTTATTTATCACTTTCATTTTAGCAGTCACCACATTACCACATTTACTCTATGAACCACATAAGTTTACCTTTAAGATATTTTTATATATCCATTCATTATAAACTTGTACATGACTCAATAGTATACACTAATATATAAATTAATTTTAAGAAAGTTTTAAAATTTATTTACTATTTATAAATTTATTCGCTATAGATCTCGATATGTATCAATCTATACATCCACATAATGTGCTTTTATATATAAGTTTCATTTAATGTACATTTATACATAACCCATAATAATATTGTATTATGATATAATAATACGTAATGGCTTGTGATAAAATGATAAATGCATTTTAAATATTGCAAATTTACTCGATTGGATTATGAATCAGAGCTAAAGCGGTAACATACATATCTAGGGCGGTGCATACAATTTTGGAAGATTTCTTGTTTTAGATTAAGTAAGTTATCATTGGACATTATTATATTGCAAGATTTAAGAGTGCATTTTACATTACAATGTGTGTCTTACCAATAAAAGACACTTTCGATTTGAATGGTATGTTATTTTTCCGCCATTCTCTAACACATTTAATTAGTAATTCTGAGTTATCGTTAAAATACACGTTAGGTTAAATTTTGAAAGAGCTTATGTGGTTTCTATACCTATCTTTAAAACTGCAATTTGTGATTCTTATGCATGTCGTAGTATTATTTTCTTCTATAACCTTACATTTATAAACTATGTTTGAAACTAAACACTTTCCTCCCAATAAACATTCATCCATATGTCTACAAATTACATAAGGGTTCTAAATGGAGGTTTTGATGGTTATTCAATGCTCAAATATTCATATTCCAATTTATCTTATTTGTATTAGAAACTATAATAATATTTTCCACTATTCGGTTGAATTGACTACGAATACTGTTTAGGATATGATTACTCTGTGGCGGATTAAACCACATGGAATTACATTGCTTATTTGTTTTTTCCTTATAGTACTATGATCTGTTCTTCGATATAGTGCATATTTAGATTCTATATTACATATATGTATATGTATAAGGTGGAACGATAAAAGTGATTGATTTTAAAACATTTATTGAAAAAATCAATTCGGACAACTTGATTATGTAGTAGAGCTGACATATATGCAATGTAGCCGCCTTCAGCCTCAATTAGCGCCTTGATACAGGTTCGGAACTGGGAGAATGCCTTTTCCACAAGCACTGAGGGGAGCTCAACACACACTCGGTGGATGGCGGCGATCAGGCTAACTTTGGTGTGGTGGGAGGTCATGTTGGTGATGTTCTCGATGTATGCCCGAACGAAGTAGTCCAGTGGGTTCAGGTCAGGGGAAGAAGGGGCCAGTGAGAGAAGGGTACAAAGTCGTAGCACTCCTTCTGAAGCCAAGTCGTGTTTGGACTTGTGAGTGGCGCCAGGTCCTGCTCCAACACTCAGGTTCTTCCAGCGGTCATCTTATTGCACCAGAGGATCGCCATTCTTCAGCACATCCAGGTACACTTTGGTGTTGACTTTCACACTGACTCCGAATATGTGAGGTGGCCTGATGTGGCTCTTAATTGAAACCACACCAAAGACCATAACCGTTGCCGGAAATTTTGTTTTCATCACATTGGGCACGTCCCTGTTATTCATGGCAATCTAGCAATGCATTTTTAGGGTACTGGCAATGGCCCTGATGTCATACTTTGGATCGATAGAGAGCATGAGTTGTACAGCGGCGCATCTCCAATCTCGCTCGTTGAACATTGTGCCACTTTCATACATGATAGAAGGCTCCTGTCGCTCTCGGGATTTGTACATAACTGGTCAACCAGTAGATGGTCTGCAACAATAAAGAAAACTTGTTTTCATCAAACGGAAATGGAATCATGTTGTCTTTTCTGTGGCGACAATTTTATCGTCCCACCCTGTAAGTTTTCGGATTTTTATTTATTTTTTACTTAGTGTTATCCTTAGCCATATTGTCTCATATAATTTGGTGTGCTATTCTCTTTACTATCCATATTACTTGCTGATGCACTCTTCATTTTGATTATTATATCCAGATTTTATTAATGCTTCATCATAATGTTGCTTGTTTCTGTTTAATATCTGATTGTTGAAAGATATTTATATTATCAATTGCATAAAAAGAAAATATGGGAGTTCAGAAAATAGGCGAAAAAATAAAACATCAATATATATATATATATATATATATATATATATATATATATATATATATA
This sequence comes from Euprymna scolopes, assembly GCF_053919585.1. Classification (NCBI taxonomy): domain Eukaryota; kingdom Metazoa; phylum Mollusca; class Cephalopoda; order Sepiida; family Sepiolidae; genus Euprymna; species Euprymna scolopes. The sequence goes on along the minus strand of NC_136517.1, from coordinate 60,466,512 downwards.
TATATATGCGTGTGTGTGTGTGTATATATACATACATATATATATGTGTGTGTGTAACAAAAAGTCTATATTCTAAATTTCAAGATGTTGTCCATCTTACCGTTTATTACTTTCAGCATGTTAAAATGTTCAATCGGTGACAGCACCTGTATCGTAGTGCAGAATAATTCACGCAATTTTTATGTCAATTTTGGAATTTATTGACATGATAATTACATCAATACTCCTGCGCTACGAAACAGAGAATTGAACATTTTCAAGAATTGAACATTTTCACATGGGGAAAGAAATAAACGGTAAGATGGATAACATCTTGGAATTTGGAATATAGCTTTTTTGGCATTTATTTGTATATGCTCTGTAGTTACATTTAAGAGTTTAATAAATTAAAGGATTAGTATGAATAAAAGGTAAAATATAATTGATTAAGCATATTTTCACACACACACACACACACACACACACACGCACACACACACACACACACATATATACAGGGTGTTTCAAAAGTCTTGGGAACATAACGATTTTTAATAACTCAAAAACTATTAGGAGTTGAAAAATGAAATTGGTACCGTTGGAAAGGTTAAAGTTTCAAGTTTTGTGTGGAATATTCAAAGTTGCTCAATATGAGCACCATTCGTCACACGGCAGACATCTAGTCGATAGTCCATTTCCTGCCAAACGCGTTCCAACATCTTGACGTCAATGATTCCCACAACTGCCGTTACTCGAGCCTTTAGTTCGTCAATATCTCTTGGAAGGGGCGGCACATAGGCTTGTTGCTTGACAAAGCCCCAAAGGAAAAAGTCACATGGGGTAAGATCTGGAGACCTAGGAAGCCAGTGCATGAGAACGTCATCACCTTGCCCAGATCTCCCAACCCATCTACCAGGCAGCCTTGTGTTAAGAAACTGTCTTACTCTAAGACTCCAGTGTGGTGGTGCACCATCTTGTTGAAAAATGAAGTCATCAGATTCTGCTTCTTCCAACTGAGCCATTAACCAGTCTTCCAGCATGTTGAGATAGGATTCACCAGTGATAGTTGCCTCTTCAAAGAAGAACGGTCCATAGACACCTTTCTTGGAAATTGCACAAAACACGTTCACTTTTAGTGAACCTCGCTCATGCTCAAGAAGTTCATGAGGATTCTCAGTACCCCATATGCGAGTGTTATGCTTGTTAACTTTGCCATTCAGATGGAAGGTCGCCTCATCGCTAAAAACAAGCCGGTCATCAAAGACATTATCTTCCAACTTCTCTTGCATTGCAATGCAAAAGTCACGGCGAAGTGGCTTATCAGTGTCCTTCAACTTTTGGACCAACTTGAGCTTGTAAGGTACCATTTGCAGTCGTTTCCTTAAAACACGCCAGCAGTTGCTGGAGCAAGCTGAAGTTCCCTGCTGGCTCTTCTCACTGATTTACGGGGGCTCCGCTGAAAGGCTGTCCGAACTTACTCAACTGCATCTTCTGAAGTTGAAGGGCGACCTGTTCGCTTACTTGGGCACAAACACCCATCTTTCACAAATTTAGCATGCCATCTGACAATGGATTTCCTTTCAGGGGCTTCTTTTTTAAATTTCCTGCGAAATGCACGCTGAACACATGTCCACGATTCAGTCTTTGCAAATTGGAGGACGCAAAATGCCTTGTCTTGTTAAGAGAACGTTATTACTGCACCTGGAAACATAAGACCAAAATCATTAGTATGACCAAAAACTTGATTAAGCAAGCTTTAAAATGGCACTAGTTTCATTTTTCTACCTGGAATAGTTCATGAGATATACGCATTTGTAATGTTCCCAAGACTTTTGAAACACCCTGTATATGTATATTATTCTTGGTAATAATTACTTGTTCGGTCTTCCTTGGCATTGCTGTAGATTTGATGTGACACGTGCAGATTTATAATATAATACTCAAACGGACAATAATCTTTACATCTCAAACAATATCTGGAGATTCATTGTTGCAAAAACTTTTGCCTCTTTTCAAGTAGACTTTCTAATATTTCAGATTTCATAAACAAATAATAAAAAAAAAAAAAATAATTGTAACGTAAAGCCTGTTGATTATATTTTTTCTTCTCAAGTTAGGAGTTATTTCTTTAAAAAAAAAAATAAGGCTTAAATGAACTTTCCCATGATTTATTTGTTATATATTTTTTGTTATATATTTTTTGTTATATATTTAACTAACAGTTCAGCGCGGCTTTGCTCGGGCCCTATGTACCGCTCATAACTTGTCCTACGTATGAATACAATTTATGTAAGATTTCAAACGTTTAGACACAAATTTGAGTAATTTCGTACAGACCGCAAAGGTCAATTTTTTTAAACTTTGACCCCAATTTTGACCTCTTGACATTTATAATTTTGGTCTACAAAGTTTGACCCATGTCCAATGTGCATATGTAGATATACGAGGGGCGTGCAATAAGTAATGCTCCTGACCCACTTCCCATAGCAGTAGAGCAACGAAACTTGGCACAGTTATTAGTCTTTCTCTACATAGGAACCAACCAGAGTTATGCATTTCTCCCATCGTTTGATGCAGCTCTGGAGACCGTTTTTGTAGAACACCCCAGGTTGGTCCTCCAACCACGACGTGACTTCAGAAATCAAGGCTGCATCATCTGGGAAACGCTTTCCTTTCAAAAACAATTTCATGGCTGGGAAGAGGTGAAAGTCAGAGGGTGCAAGGTCAGGAGAGTAGGGAGGATGGAGGAAGATTTCAGAACCACACGCCCGTGCTATGATCTGGCAATATGCGAGTTGTGGACCGGAGTGTTGTCCTGCAGGAGTAGGGTACCTTTGCTGATCTTGCCTCGCCTCTTGATTTTGATAGCTTCTCTTAAAGTCCTCAAAAGTGAAGCATAATAGGCTCCTGTAATTGTGGTACCCTTTGCCAGGAAATCTGTCATTACTACTCCGTCCTCGTCCCAGAAGACTGTGAGCATGACCTTGCCAGCGGAGTGCTGCACCCTTGCCTTCTTTGGAGGTGGTGAGTCCAAGTGCTTCCACTGCATTGACTGGGCTTTTGTCTCTGGATCATAGTGATAGACCCAGGTTTCATCCTGTGTAATCAGGCTTTTGAAAAATTTTGACATCTTCTTGGCACATCTCCAAATTCATCCTCGAGCACTCGACGCGTTCTCGCTTCTGGAATGGTGTGAGTAACCTGGGAATCCATCTGACAGACACCTTATGCATATGCAAATGGTCATGAATGATAGTTTCCACAGGCCCAGTACTAATCTTGACATCTTGTGCTATTTGGCGAATAGTAATGCGCCGATCTTCCAAAATGGCAGCCTCAACTTGACGGACAGATGCCTCATCAATGGCAGAGGGGGGGGGGGCGACCAGGTCTGGGAGCTGTTTCCACAGACTTCCGGCCATGTTTGAATTCACGATGCCAGCATTTTACAAGGTCATATGATGGGGCATTATCACCATGTTTCTTTCATTTCATCAAAAGTCTCCTGTGGTGTGCGTTCCTTTCAAATACAAAAATCGGATCACTGCTCGACATTCAACAGGCTCCATTTCACACCTGACACAGTTCAAACACCTGTAAAACAGAAACCACAATTAGTTCAGAGCTGTAATTTGCCACATAACCCGTAGAGATATAAATCATTGCACAGGCAAAATTTCAGCTAGATCAGACAACTGGAAGTGGGTCAGGGGCATTACTTATTGCACGCATCTCGTATATTGAAAAGTTTGTCTCATGTCTAGGTAACCTACATATAAAATTTCAAGTGTTTAGATCCAAAATTGGGGGAAGAATTTGGAAGGATCTTTCAACTTTGACCTCTTGCCAGCCAAATATTTGCCCCCAAAACTGATGAAAAAGCTTGCCGCATATCTGAATACCCTTTATGTAAAATTTCAAATATTTAGAGACAAAATTCGCTGACTAATTTGCTAGACACCGCAAAGGCCAAATCTTTTGAACTTTGACCCGTTGGCAGCCACATTTTTGGCAAAAAATCGATTAAAAAGCTTGCCATATGTCTGATTACACTTTATGCAAAATTTCAAATGTTTAGACCAAAAAATGGCTGAGTAAGTTGCTATAGACCGGAGAGGTATTTTTTTTTAAATTTGACCCCAATGTTGACCCCTTAACATTTATGTTTTTGGACTCAAATCAAATTAAAAAGTTTGATCCATGTCCAAGTAACCTACATTTAAAATTTCAAGTGTTTAGACCCAAAATTGGCGAAGGAGTTTGGTAGAGTTTTCAAAGGTCAAATTGTTGTACTCTAACCCCTTGACAGCCAAATTTCTGCCAAAAACCGATTAAAAAGATTTTCCCAAATCTCAATACCCCTTATGTCAAATTTCGAGTTAATTTGTAGGGAAATGTACACAGACACACACAGAACAGACATTATATATATATATATATATATATATATATATATATATATATATATATATATATATATATATATATATATATATATATATATATATATATATATATATATATATATAAGCAAGTGAAAACAACAACTTCACCATTTCGCTCGATGATTTCCTGAGGAAATAAAACTATTAATACTTAGCATAGACATTCACACACACACACATACACACACATGCGCGCACAGAGAGAGAGAGAGAGTGAGAGAGAGAGAGAGAGAGAGAGAGAGGTGCGGATCATAAATTACCTATGGCATTAGTGTGTGAATGACCACAAAAGATTCGCGCAGATTCGAACTCGCTATAAATGATTTCGTAGCCTGCGATGTGAGGGGGTGGGGGAGGGTGTAGAAAGAGATTCATCTGATCACGTAGGCACATCATACATGCACACCTACACACTGACATATACACGTGTGGGCATGCGCACACAAATCGCAGGTTACGGTTGTATGCGGCCGCAGACGTATACGCGCACGCGGAACGAAAAGAATATTACACATTTTCTGCACACACATACACACGCAAGCATTGACTTTAGCAATCTCATTTCAAAACTGATTTTTATGAAAAAGAAAGAACAGGAGAATTAAAAAAAAAAGAAAGAAAGAACTAGAGAAAAAAATCAATAATGGGATAAAGATAAAAGGAAATAGACATTGAAGACAAAACAGAGGGAGAGAGAGAGAGAGAGAGGGAGAGAGAGAGAGGGGTGAGAGAGGGGGTGGGTGGGTAATGAGAAAGAATGTATACATCAATGAAAGATAGAGAGGGAGGGAGCCGCTGAGGAGAAATGAATTTGAACTATGAATGAAAAATGCTAGTAAATACAATAATACTAATATAATAACTTGTCCCTTATTTATTTGCGTCCCTACATATTTAGATACAAGCTTGAAGTAAATAATTCGATGCTCAAATATTTTTTCACACACACACACACACACACACACACACACACACACACACACACACACACACACACACACACACACACACACTCGTCCAGGAAGAATCTGATTATGTTGAGTATTTGTCTAGAAATATCTTATGATCTAATTTTCATGAGGTACTTCATGCTAGACATTGTCAAAGGCTTCAGGTATATCAAGAACTACAGTTTCCCTGCCTTCTCCAATGCAGTCTTCAGAGATAACCATTAAAATATCCGCAATAGAACAGCCTTGCCTAAATCCATACTGTTGGTCAAAAAGAAGTTTAGTACCTACAAGATGCTAAACTAGTGCTTGATTGATTAAAACCTCAAATATTTTAGTGAAAACGGAAAAGGGGGAGAAGAGTGAGTAGGTCAGTTTTTTGTTCCGCCAAAAATTCTTAAATACTGGTACAATGGATGCAATTTTCCAGTTATCATGGAAGCAAAACTCGGCTCAGCATTTGTTGAAAAATTTGGAAAGGACAGGGCAAGCTTAGCAAAACATTTCTTAATTAGTATGGCAAGGAATAAGATCAGGCCAAAACGCTTTGAAGGTGTCTAGGTTTTCTATGATATTATGGACATGAAAAGCGTGATTTCCAGATCTACGAGCGTGGCTTCTGTCCGCAAAGAGAAACTTGGGAAGAATTAGTTTGTTTGGTCTAAAGTGGAGTTAGGGGCAAACCACCAGGCAAGCAGGTCAGCTTTTTCGGATGCCGTGGAAATGAACTCATGGTTGTTAGATAATGGTGGAATTGTCCATTATTCAACATACTGTTATGACTTTTCCAGGAATAACAAATTCCTATTTTCTGCAAATCAATACATTTCCTAATCACTTCGGCATGCCTTCTTTTGACTGTGGCTATTTTACTCGTGCAATAATTCCTAACTTCTATTAAACTTTTGTCTATTTGCGCTTGACTTTGTGCAGTGGAACATTGAAGAAAATGGGGCTTGCTATAGTACTTCCTTGTGGTGACATGTGCATCAACGCTTGCTTTGTATCATTCAGTTGCCTCATTGACACACTGTTCAGCAGGAAGAGAAAAGATATCAGTCTATGTGTTTTCTAATCATCCTTTTGGAGCATCTTTCATTTTTTTAGCAATGGCTCTTCAGTTTGAGGTCGAGAACTTATGGTAATGTCAACCGATATCACAAGGTGATCGGCCTTCTATGGACGATGGGCATTTGTTACACAATCCTCGTGTACTGTAGTAAGGAATAGATCCAGAAGTGAGGCTTGCTGATTTACACGACATGGAAAGCGGGTTGAGAACGTGGCTGTCTGTGTTAGAGAATTGTCTTATTGTAGGACATTGGTTTCTGTTTAAAAATGTATTTAGTTTTAATTTCTTTCAAACATATTTTTATATTCGTTAGCGAACACTCTTCAAATAGACAATTTTCAATAATTACTTATATAACAGCAACAGCAGCAGCATAAACAGCAGTAGCAGAAACAGCAGCAACAGAAACAGCAGCAGCAGAAACATCAACGTCAAATAATACCCCTTCCCCCCTCTCTGTCTTAAAGGCAGTGCAATAGTTCAGTGAAGAGCAGGTCAGATGAAAGGCCCTGCTTTGCCTTGACAAAGTGTTTTTTCTCTTTCTTAAATATTTACATTGTTCACTATAGAAATGAAAACAGCATTACTTAAACAACACACATTTATGATTTCTAAATTAAATTATAACTAAACAACATGTATTGATAATTTATATATATTTATATATTTATAATTTTATAACAATTGCTGTTAACTAGTACTAATCATTTAATAACTAAACGAGATTGTACTAATTAACATTTTAACTTTCAAAGCAAATGAACAAAAAATATTTCGCAAGCAAAAACAAAAAACAAACAAACAAAAAACAAAAACGAAACGACATAGTAGAGTAAAAAAACAAGAACACCCCCCCACCTCTAAAAGAAAAGACCCATAAAAAGTAGAATCACTCCCGGACAACGCCTAGTTGGTGCAGATAATTTATACTAACTCAAGTTGGAGAAATACGATTTCTGCGTTAATCAAATTGTGAATCACTTCTCGTATATCTACCTGTGTTTCTCAAATCTACGTTACTTATACATTAATTCACTAGGAATTCTCACACAGGTCATCTCTAGCAATAACCTGTGGTATTCCCTTGGGTTTGAGTGACAACAAGTCTCGTCAGAATTCTAGTGCTCTCCTCCTCTCTTGATAAACAGCGCATATGACGTTATCGGCTTACCATTGACTTCTCGACGCTTAAGTGACAAAAAACCTCCCCAAAACCCCAGTCTTCATACTTTCCTTCCTCGGTCCTCGCAACCTTTTCATATATTCGTACATTCGATGTAGACGCCACCATATTTTTTGAGGGGAGTCATAGTATTTCGCGATTTCAGTTTTCTTGATTCCTTGTAGTCGTGTTCTTTCTGCTTTCGTTTTATTCCTCTTGCAGCATCCAAGTTACTGCTTAATGTTCGCAGTTAATGTGGCTTGGTTTCCGCATTCTAGGATTTTCCTTAAGATTTCAGCTGTTTTCATTATTCCTATCCACTGTATCTTCTCAGTGTTCCCTCTGATTCCAATTTCTTCCATTTTTTTTCAAAGATTTCAGGATTGTTCCTAGTGCTCTTATCATTATTCCTTCCTCTTCCATATCTCTTTCAGCTCTCCAGCCAGTTCCGTATATTTCCTTTGCTTTTCTATCTTCTTGATATTAACCACGTGATCTGTTTCGATGGCGAAATCTCTTCTTCTTCTTCTTCTTCTTCTTCTTCTTCTTCTTCTTATTATTATTATTATTATTATTATTATTATTATTATTAGTCGGATGCTCGATTAAAAATACAATAGCGTGAAATAAAAGGCAACATAAAATATCATATTTAAAAAAATAATTACGAAATTAAATCTACCACAATGCATTTCGTTTTCTTCGTAAACAAATCAGCCATTTTAATCTTTTGTTAACAGATTAAAAAAATATCAATTCTTTCGTGATACTTCGAAATTGAGAGGAATTTGGAAGCATTTAAATCACCGATTACAAGCTCACTTAAACTGTTTTGTACATTTTTTTTTTCACAAATCCTGAACGTTTTCGAAGCTTTTTTTTTTTTAGCCCAACCGATTTAAAAACAAAATAAAAATGATATTGCTTTAACCAAATTACTCATAGTTTTAAACAACTAGATTAAACTAACAATTTAATGACCAAATAATCTAGTAAATAATGAAATTTAACTTAAAAATCTCATTAAAACATAAATTGATTAAATAAATAGAAGCGAAACAAAAATGCAGGCAAAACAATTCCCGGACAACGCCGGATAGAAACAACTAGTTGGCTAATACAATGTCTTTCCTGTTGATATTCGATAGCATGAACGCACCTTTTTTCGCTGCCTATTTTAATTTTATGTGAGCGTCTCAATGGAGAGAGAGAGAGAGAGAGAGAGAGAGAGAGAGAGAGAGAGAGAGAGAGAGAGAGAGAGAAAGGGGGGGGGGTGCAGGTTTATATCCATGAATGGGGTTTCGGGTTTTCTGCGGTTGCAATCTGTGAAAGGGATCAGGTAGCTGAATTAATTCCGCTCCCTGAAAGATAGCGTAATACATAAATAAATAAATAAATAAATAAAATAAAATAAAAAAGGCACGAGCACTTGCTCATCTCAACTAATGGCGGAAGAGTCGGTGGTGTTTCTTTCGGTAAATCAGCTGATCTGGAACCGGAACCTAGCAGCGGCAATAAATCTTCCGCACCCCAAATCCTCCCTTCACAATCGTGATCGATCCCATTGCACGTACTACTAGATCCTGCGAAACCCGCATCAATTGAAAGCTTGCGACTACTACTACTACTACTACTACTACTACTACTACTACTACTCGCGCCTTCTTCAACGCATCATATACGAAACCCTTTCTTCACTACCACCACAACCAGTAAGAGACTACTTTTCATAAACGAACGAATCACCCAATTAATGCAGAATACGGACCGTGCTGAAATATATATATATATATATATATATATATATATATATATATATATATATATATATATATATATATATATATATATATACGAACTCAGCTAATAGATAAGTTACTGAACAAACGTCGGAAATATCCGACGTTTGTTCAGTAACTTATCTATTAGCTGAGTTCGTAAACGTTAATTTCCCCATTATATATTTTTCTTATATAGATTAATAACACGAAACACATGCTCATGTAATTTAGTTGTGGCATTGAGTTATATTTAACAAAAAATATTCCATTTTAATTATTCCAATTAGTTGTACTTTCTAATAAACTGCACAAGTCAACCATCTCTTAGCTATCTATTTCTCCCACGCTCTCGCAGTCTGTTGATTTAACCACTGACCAATAATTTTAATCTCTTTGTGAGCATATAAACAAGGTGATTCCCTTTTGCAGCTAATTTATATAGGACATTTCTATGCAAATTACAAATAATACGGCCTTTGATTTGTATACTATTGATGAGGCTATTATATGATATTAGTAATCAAGAGCGTATTATGTTTAGATGTGCAAAAAGAATTTCTTAAAGATATATCACAGTTTTCAAATGACCTCAAAGTGGAAAAAATAGGATAGTGGTTGTGACGCAACGGGTCACAGATAGTCCAGATTTTATAAGGAAAATACAATCTATGTATCACTAAGATATCGTGTGTGGTAGTTATTTTGTGTATCGCGCTTACATCCGATTGACTGTCGTTTAATTGTTATGGACTTTCATTTCCTGTAATAAATAATTTTAACAAGAATTCTTCAGAAGTTTTTGTTTCGGTTTCGATTATAGCTGATAGCACTCAAGTCATTTATTTTTTATAAATAATTTTACCAAGAATTCTCGATAAGTTTTGGTTTCGATTATAGCTGATGCACCTAAGTCATATTGATATATTTTTTATTTTTGAAACCACAACTTTATAATATATAAAAATCGATAGAACATTAACTCTATAATAATATATACGAAATCTGCATTAATTAACATATCGTATTTAGGCGTACTTTACACCCGGGTTACGCCGGACGTCACTGCTAGCTTAAATATATTCTTTTGCAGTTTTGACCAAAAAGCTACAATAATATCAGAGCGTCTCCATTTACACTGAACATCTACAGAATCCCAACATCAATATATTACATATGAATGAGTCCCCTGTGGAATTTCCACAGGTTCCGCTAGTAAAAATTAAATTACCATTACAGAGATCTTGAAAAAGGTGCAATTTTGGCAGAATTTATATGAAATCCGTTGGCAAAATGATTGGATCATTCTACCGCTCTATAAAGTATTTCACTGCCGGCACAATCCTCTTTACCTATACAAGAACCAAATACGACCTTAGATGGTGTACTGTTGCCACATCTGAGGTAGAGTTGCTAAAAGCACCCTTTCCTGCTTTGACAGAATACAAAACTGTCTTCGAAATCTAGTGAGCGAAGATGTCTTCACCCCTCCTCCACTACTTCCTCTTTTGTTCAGAGTAGAGGCGTTGCAGGTCTAACTCTGCACTATCGTTACTTTCATGACAGATGCTCGACTGAGCTTTAATCTATCGTCCCTCCCGTAAAACATTCGTAACAAATACTCGTCTAGCTACAACCACTGTCAACAATTTCCCTCACTCTCTATCTGTGCCTAAAACTAAACGAAAATTCCATGAACAAAGTTTCTTTCCTAGAACTGTCCGTATCTAGAACCCAATAACATGGGGCTGCTTCCAGCTGACTGTGACCTGGCTGTTTTCAATCTAATGTAAATAAGTTTTTGTTGAGATGTCCTCTTGAATAATTAAACCCTAGCCAAGTTCCACCATTACTGATCATCACGGTGTTGTCTCACGAACCACCTAACACTTATTAACTATCTATCCTGACAGAATTTTTATTTAGGCCAGATTAACGCGCATTAATATTAAACAAACCGCTAATTTGTCGTTACTCTTAAAACGTGCCCACATATTTTTCCGGTAACTTTTCATACTTTTAAAATCGCCAGAAATAAAGGAGAAAAACAAACACAAAAACAAACAAGAATTAAACTAATGAGGCCTCCAGAGTGCTGCCGAAATATTATTTCCAAATGATCCCTTCCGACGACCGCCTCATGCCCGACGATTATTGTTGGGTTCGATAGTCGTTAGCGGCAACTGTAAGCGTCGTAAAAAACTGCCGAATCTATAAACGGTTAGAAAAGCAGATATTAGCTGCTTTTCAAACGATTGTCTTTGCTGCAACCAATATCAACAATTTTACCCACTCTTAAGCTGAACGCAAGTTCCATCAAAAAAGCTTCTTTGCTAGGAGTGCTCGGCCGTGGAACTCTGTTCCGCTTGCCTGTGTTCCGGCTGAATACAACATGGTCGTCTTCAAGTTCAAATTTAAACAAATTCTGATTGTGCCGTCTCCTTAAATAATCTCTATCCAAGTTCTATAACGGTATACGTGGTAATTCCCGTTGTAAAATAAATAAATAAATAAAATAATTCGCTCAAAACGGAATTATTAAATGGTGATGTAGGACAAGAACAAAGAAGCAACCTTAGTAGGAATTAGTGTTCCGAATGATGTGGGGTTAAACAGATCTGAAAAGCAGAAAAGATAACGAAATACTAAGGTTTTATGTGCAACATGAAATAAACTGGAATCATAGGAAGATCGCTATAAAAACAACAACAACAACAACAACAATAACAAAAAATATATCCGGTAAACCAAGTGCAAGAGAGTTACGAACACTTGCACTTAAAGGAATAGCTAGAATCTTTAATTTCTGGCATACAGTAGGATGCCTCATCTCTAGCTAGAAGAAAATAAGAAAATGAAAATACGTAGAAAGTGAGACATCACCATAAAAAAACTGGTTTACCCGATACGAGTGCTATCGTTAGATCGCGGTGGGGGCAGGGATGGAAGATAAGTAGCACCGGTCCTGACTACTACTACTACTACTACTACTACTACTACTACTGCTGCTGCTGTTTTATCAGCTGATCTGATGTCGATCCGAGTTTTAATCCCAACGGGAAGCCATCAAGCTTTTATATAATTATTATCTTTTTTCTCCTGCAATATTCAGTGATTTCTAGTTTGCTTTTTTTAAAATGTTAAAAAAAATTTTAAATTAAAATTTTTTTTTTATTTAAATTATTTTTCTAAATTTAGAAATGTGTTATTTTTTTGTTTTATTTATAATATTTTTAAATATTTATTTATTTATTTTATTGTTTTCATTTTTTTTAATAAAAAAAATTATTTTTATTTTTATTTTTTATTTTTTCATTTAAAAATTTTTTTTTTTAATTTTAATTTTAATTTTTTTTTAATTCTTAATTTTTTAAGTTAATTTTTAATTTTAATTTTTTTTATTTTTATTATTATTTTTTTTTATTCCCTTGTGCTTAAACAAACTATCTGACTTCGCCGGCTCCCTATCGATTCGCAATGTTCTCTACTTGAAATACTTTAAAAATAATAAACATTTCATTTTTTTTTTTTTTTGTAAACCCGAAAATAAAATCTTATAATTTTCCCAAAAAAAAAGAAAAAAAAAAAAAAACATGAATAAATAAATAAAGAAAAAAAAAGAAAAGAAAAAACAAATAAACAAATGAACAACAAATAACTGTTACCAAAAGCAAGCTGTTACCCGTGTACCTACCTCGACAATACATTTTTTTGCTTTAACTTATTTTAAGGTGTTTTCCATTAAAAAATAAAAATAGTTTAACGCCTGTCGAGTTAAAATGGAAAACAAAATGGTGGTCTCATTCGAGCCTTCGTCGACCTTCGATGATCGCTCCCAAATCGAAAATTATACAAAATATTGGTAGAACATTACATTTTCGCATGATGGCATTTATTGGATGTGTTTCTATAAGTATTTTGTTTAAAATAAATATTAACATTTTGGTAATTTCGATACAAATTTATTTATCTTTTATAAATGTGTCCGTAAAGAAAGGCAAATAAAGAAGAAATAATGTTGCCTTTACTCTTGCAATTTAGAAATCGATCGCAATCGGTTGAAAATCAAATCGATCACAGCTAAGAAAAAAAGAACATTTGAACAGCATTGCTTAATAAACAGGATGAATAAAACAATATTGCGAAACAACTACGTTTTTTTACATTCATATCATAAAAAATCATAAAAAAATCATAAAAAATCATAAAAAAGTATTGAATAAAAAAAGTTATTGGTAAAGTATCATTTTTCAAAACCAATATGTAAATTAATTAACCTTGCGACCGGTATCACTCTCTCTCTCTCTCTCTCTCTCTCTCTCACACACACACACACACACACACACACACACACACACACACACACACACACACACACACAGTCTATGAAGTCTGAAATGATGTTCTCCCCGTTCGTTGCGGTTGATTGCTGGTATTATGCTGTCATAGGAAGCACGTCTTCACAGACTGTACCTTCTTTCTTTGGGTCCGACTTTTCTATTTATTCTTTTCGAAGAAAAAGCGCAATTACAGCTGATTATTAGAGTTGGGTTCATCTGTTTATCAGGCACATCGACACCTTTTGGGTCATCAAATCCGTTGCACAAAACCCAGTAAAAACAAGTGATGAGATGATTTGATTTGCCAGTTGTTATTTGTACAAATACTTTCACGAAACGTGCGCTGATGAACTTTGCATTTGTATTTGTACCAGACGAAAACAGGTTCTGACCGATCTGACCAGCAGCAAAATCCCACCCCTTCACCGCGGAGCTCTCCAGATTTTCCCCTCTCATAGCTTCTTTCCTAGGATCGTTTGCTTTTGGAATCCCACTTGTTACCTCGACCGTGTCATCGTACAGATATTTAGATGTAAACTGAACATATATCTCGCTGACAAACTCCCCACCCAGGTTGCCTCCTATAAATCTGTTTCCTATCACAATAGACCATTACGGACCAGTAGAAAAAGTGGAATGCACAGACCAAGAGAAATATAATATAGATATTTGAGTTTTCTTTCTATAGTGATATTTGGAGTATGACAAATTGTAGCATTTACATTTAGTGGTTCGTGTGTTTCGCTTTCACTTACCGATGAGTGTACACACCTACCTACTTAGAAGGGGGTTAAAGAAGTATCGACAGCTTCTTTAAATGTGAACCTATCAAGATGTGTAAAGTTCAAGAGATATGGTGGGACTTAATATAATAATAGCAATCATAAATCAGACAAAGTCATATGTTAGTATGCATACGAGATTTATCTGTCGATGTAATAAGGAAGCACAGTAATTGGGGAAGGTGATATATGCTATTTATACCTAGATATTTCGAGCCTAATGCTTCTCATCAGAAGAGGGGATGGGATTGTAGGTTGCAAACAATTCAATACGACATCTAGCTAGGGAGGGGGTTATTGAAGGTATTGAACTATTGAATATATAGGGGTGTGATGCACGTGGGATGAGCGGGGCAATCTGGGGGTGTTAAACGAATGTAAGTGAATTTTAGTTACTTGCGATAGATTAGGAGCTATAAGGGTGAGAGGTGGGTGCTATAATAAGGTAGCGGGTGGTGACGATATAGAGAGGAATCATAAAGAGATGGTTGGATAAACGGGGTAAAATTGCATAATCAGTGAGCAGAGGTGATTAGATGGATACGGGTTGTTAACTATCATGAGATGGGATATAAAACGTGAGTAGAGTAAGGTGAAAAAAAAAAATGCAGTAGATAGTAAATAACTCCAATGGAACAAATGCGTTATATCAATTGACTACATTGGTTGCATTGTTGGCACAACAAAGAACCTTTTCCTGCCACCATGATTTGTAGTTTACCAACAGTCATTCCTCTGCAATAAGTGAAATGGTATCACCAACAACTGTGTGAAAATCTATATATGATAGGCTGGATTGCTTTATGTATAGAACGTCGTACAATAGAAAATTAATTCTCCAATTCTTCTTCTTTTGTGACATTAATTTTATGATTAGCCATGCGCTTTATTTCGTTGCATCCATCCCAATTGTGCGCGGTTTTGAAAATGGAATGGTTGACGATATGAACATGAAATGTGCGTTGTTTTGATCATGGAATGTGTGAAGTTGCGAACATGGAATGTGCACTGTTTTGAACATGAAATATGCGCGATTTTGAAAATGGAATGTACGAGGCTATGAACATGAAATGTTTTGATCAAGAAATGTGCGAAACTGCGAACATGGGATATCCCAGATTATGAATATTTACAATTCAGATAAGATTTTAAATTTTTACAAAAATAAAATGTATTGTAAAACAAATTTTTACAAAAATAAAATGTATTATAAAACTCCTTAACCCCTAAAAGTTGAATCAGTTTCGATGAGGGGGGATCGTTTTATTCTAAGCTTGAATAACGCAATAACCTCTCGCTCTTCTCGCCGAAAACTTAAAAAATAATACATTTTTCAGATTTTTTCGCGATAATCTGAACATGTGGCGGTTAAATTAATACCAATTAAAAAATAAAAAATAAAAAAATAAAAATTAAAAAGTCAGTGTGTGTGTAGGGTGGAGGCATTGTTCTGCGTTGGTAAAGTTCAAAATAGACTTCATAATCTAGTGGGGGATGCCCCTTTCGCTTCCCTGCAACCTCTTTCTCACAGAAGAGTCTCTGCTTTATCGTTATTTTCATGGCAAATGCTCATCTGAGCTCCAATCTATGGCCCCCCCCGCCAAACATTCACGAAAAATACTCATCTAGCTGAAAACACTATCACTTATTCCCCCAATCTTTATCTGTGCCTAAACCTAAACGTAGATTCCATGAACAAGGTTTCTTTCTTAGAACTGCACACCTGTGAAACTCTCTTTCATTTGCCTGCTTTCCGGCTGACTAGAATATGGTCGTTTTCAAGTTCAACGTAAACAAGTTCTTGATAAGCCGTTCCCCTTAAGTAATCCAATTTACCAAATTTCCACTAGTAACAATTACTACGTCACTGTCCCATTGACCACTACACACTTATTAATCCGTATTCTCGAGTGGCCTCTGGGCCTTGATAAGTGGTGACTCCTTTGTAAAAAAAAATAATAATAATAAAAACAAGTTCGCCATGACTAACACGTAAACACAGTGGTGAGGATTGCTTTTGTTTTACGAGTTTGAGTCGCGACCTATATATTCAAGATTGATCGTTATGAGAAAACAAGTGTGACGATGCCGGAAGTAATGCACTCGCATACACATTATATACGTGTAGACGCTTTCCTCCTCCTCCTCCTCCTCCTCCTCCTCCTCCTCCCCCCTCTCTTTCATTTTTCTCTTCCTATGCCTGCTTACGAGAGAAGTCCAATAGAATGAGAACTTTGCCTAATCGCATCTATAATCGCATCAATGGAACCACGTGCGCCGAGTAGCCAAGCATCTAGACTTTAACCTCATTGTGAAAAGGTATCTCCCCACGAGGGGGAACAGTGCAGCATGGCATCTAGTTTAACACGGAGTCTCAAATGCTAGTACGGAGTGGAACGATGAAGTTGTACCCCTAAAGAAAACAACACTACAGTTTTATTTTAAAACTTGTATTGGAAAAATCAATTCAGGTAACTTGATTATGTAGTAGAGCTGACATCTTTTCAAAGCAGCCGTCTTCAGCCTAAATCACCGCCCCGATACGGGTCCGGAACTGGGAGCATCCCGTTTTCAAAAGCGCCGGCGGGAGCTCGGCGAATACTCGGCAGATGGCGGTGATCAGGCTAGGTTTGGTATTGTGGGAGGTCAAGTTGGTGATGTTCTTGACCAAACGAAGCAGTTCAGCGGGTTCAGGTCGGAAGAGGAGGGTGCAAAATCGTAGCACTCCTTAAGCTAAGCCGACGGTCTCTTTGGACTTGTGGGGCAGCGCCAGATCTTGCTGCCACACCCAGAGTCTGCCAGCGGCCACCTGATTGCACCGGGGAATCACCACACTCTTCAGCACATCCAGATATACTTTTTTGTTGACTTTCAAGCTGACTTTGAGATATGGCCCTCACTTGAAACAATATCAAAGACCATAACCATGACCGAAACCTTTGTTTTCATCACCCTGGGCACGTCTCTATTATTGGCAATCCAGTGATGCATTTTGAGGGTGTTGTCAATGGTTCTGTTGTCATAAATTGGATCGGTAGAGAGCATGAGTTGTACAGCGTCGTATCCCCAATCTTTCAGACACGATAGAAAGCTCCTATCGCCCTTGGGATTTGTACACAACTGGCTTACTAGTAGATGGTCTAAAACAAAAACAAACAAAAAAAATAAATAAATAAAGAAAGAAAATAAAGAAAACCGGTTTTCATCAAACGGAAATGGAATCATATCGTCTCTTCTAGGTCGACAATTTTATCGTACCATCCTGTACAATTCCAGAAAAAAAAAACTGATCCCACCTATCCCACAGCGATCCAATAGTGAAAAGACATCACAGGCATACCTGGTAAATATGCAGATGCTGTTGACCATCATAATAAGAGATTTTATGGCAGATTAGAGATTGATGTGCGAGACGAGACGACCCACTTTTCTTTCTTTGTTCGTTCAGCTTAACCCTTTCTTTTCTTTCCTTTCCACTTTGTAATAATATGACGTCGGATTTTTACATCCATTCGAACGAATACTAAAAAGCAAATGACTTATTCATAGTTCATCACGTGCGATGCGACGTGCTTCGACTCAACACAAACAATACCCATCCTAGATGACTGCAATGCGCCACACTGAAATTCCTTTAAGCCTGTTGCTATTTCTCCAGTGAACATAGCCATCCAGAAGGTAAACACACACACACACACACACACACACGCACACGCACACGCACACACACACACACACACACACACACACACACACACACACACACACACACACACACACACACACACACAACTTTGAAACGAACTTTCTGAAGCTATTGTCTACTTCTTATTCAAGAACTTTAAAACTTCTCAATAAACTTTGATCTTTAAAAACATATTTTACATTTCCGTAAAATTGTTGATATAAATAAATTTTGTTTGTTAATTCATGTGTTTTCACTTTCATTCATAACATTCATGTTTTCAACCATATTTTCATTCATCAAATTAACTACATGTAGATTAATTGTTAGCACTCTTCTTATCACATTTCAAAGATATCAAAAATACACGACTCAACGCCAGGAGCATCGCTTCAATCTCACGGATTCAACTATTGTCAACTATTGACAACTGAAGAAGGCCAGAGAGTATGGCGGGCGTAACGTTGTGAAGATAACAACCAATATACATATAAAGATCTGAAACACGTAAATAAGGTACAGTTGTCTTGATTACTACATTTATAAGTGTAGAGTGCTCAATATTAGTGATAGAGCGAGGTGTAGATTTCAGTTGGACGAGCGTAGACACAAACTCAACAACAGATTGTGCAGATTGACGGCAGCCTTAGAAATCACTATTATATGTTAGGTACAATATAATAATCAATAGAAAATTGGTTCTATAATGATAAATACGAAATCAGCATAAATGAAAATATCATAATCTAAGCGTATTTTACGACCGGGCAATGCTGGTCGGCCTACTAGTAAATATACATAAATGTGCTTGTGCTGAATCTACGGAGGTTGAGTATAACGCGTTGCTATCCTCCTCTCCGAAAATAGTATGCATAGAATTGCAGAAATAGATTTTTTTTAATGATTACCAAATCAGCCCTTCTTTCTCTCCTTATCTTTCACTGCCTTACGTCTCCCTTTCTCTCTCTCTCTCATGCACACACACACGCGCACGCGCGCGCGCACACACACATGAGTATTACCTTTCTCACGCACACACGTACGCAACAGTAATTACTGGCACACGCCTAAAAGTACAATACCTAGTGGTGGACGAGGTGTTTAGGTGTTCTTTAATAAGACAGAAGCGCGTGAATGTTTTACATAGGTTTAGGAGCGCAGAAGAATCACTAAGCCTCTGTCGCATCGACGCAGTATTGCATCCTTGTGCATCTTTTACAAATACTTCTGTGGAATTCGCTCCTATGAACTCACTGCACCTAGTGTACAGTCTCAACGAAAATTCCTCTGACCCACCAGACTAGCAGCAAGATTCCACCCCTTCACTTTTAAAGGTCCCCAGATGCTAGAAGATTTTCTATACGGATAGTTTATTTCCTTGGATCGCTTGTATTTGAAATTCCTTTCTGGCTTTCTGTTTCTCCGACCGTATCAACATCAAGAAATTTAAATGTAATACAGCTTCCCCCGTAAATCTGATCCCTATCACAGTAGCATGCTATGTTTCAGTGGAAATATGCCTTGTTTGGGGTGAACTAAAGTATAAATAATAATGGTCGTCTTTTAGTGCCAAAATTATTTTGTATTCAGCATTATAACAATTCCAAATCATTTGGATCAATTATAAATGGATGCTGACGTGTGTTTTTATCATGGTTTGCCGAAATTGAAACGTCATTTGGAAATCTTAAACACTCACGACTAGAATTCACCTGTTTAGACTGATGCAATATGTCACAGCACAATACCGTGGGGCTCCTTCCCAGCTCACTATAACATGATGATTTTCAAGTCTAATGTAAATAAGTTCTTGTTGAGCCGTCCTCTTAAAAAAAACCATACCCAAGTTCCACCATTACTGATCATCATGGTGTTGTCTCACCATCTACTTAACACTTATCCTCGAGTGGCCTCTGGGCTTTAATACGCAGTAACTTCCTAGTAAAAAAAGCATACCACCATAAAATTATGGCGTTAAATATTAAATGACCTTGTGTTAACCTAGCCTTACCAAAAGATAAAATGTTTTGCAGAAAGTGCGTTCAGGAAAAAAACAGTTGATTTTAAGTGCAAGTAGTACACCATGAGACGATATATCGTAAGACAATTATGAGTATCGCTGTCAGAAAACACACAGAATCAGTTTATATTGTTTATGAAAATAAGACATGACATGCGTGCAGATAAAACCAGGACACGAAAACGAACGAGTGGATCCGGCCTCTAACAATAACTTCCTTTTGAATTTCTTTTCCTAACTTTGCACTAAAGATGCTCAGCTACGAAATCTTTCAAGATAGATGATAAAGCTTTACTTCGCACCGTGCAAAAGTAGCTAAGAAAGAAATACATCTAATCTATAAAACAATGTCAGCTGAACTTTGGAATTTAGACTTAAATAGACTTGCATTAGATGAAGTTATATTTGTTTCTGGCTAGCCATTTTGTCTTCTTTTGCTTCCCAGCATGTTCTACTTCATTTTGTTTGAGAAACAAATTACGAATTGAATCTCTTTGGAACTTGGTACACCGAGTGTATTTGCCAGGCAGTTTTTGAAATTCTTTTCCACGAGGCCGGTTGTTCATATAATTACTGCAATGACAGAGATCACACCAAGATTCCAGTTTCTTTTCATACAAAGGATCTTGGTATTTAGTTATCTTTTTTCTTTCCACTCTGTTTAACACAGCATCATTGTGAAACACTGACTTCCACTAAGGTTGCTTTTTCCTTCTTATTGTACCATATCATTATGTCAGGTTTAATAGCCCATTTTCTAGATACATAGCTGTAGGAATTGCGTAGTCATAGTGGATGGCGTATGACTTATTTCCAACTGTTTTTTCTGGTAAACATGTTCCCATAACTTTCTACTGCATTCGATATTCAACTTTTTACAGATCTTCCACTGGAAATATTTACACAATCCATATTATCGCATCGTATAGCAGCCGTTCCTCTGCAAAGCCGTACAAGTGGATGTCAGGTGGCTTATCTTCTTCTGCTTCTGTGTCGTAGAACTGAACTTGTTGTCGTTGCTGAGACCACTCATCTTTTTCAAAGCATTAATCAAGCCTTAATCTTGGGCAGCCAACCTCTTCTAATCATAGGGAAGCGATCATTTGTCTTAGCCAGTCAAGAGAACCATTATTTATCCATATAATCCTGAGTGAATTCATGCAGAAAATATTTGGCACGCTGTTGATTGGCAAATTCTTCCAGTTTTTTTTTTTTTTGCAGTGAAAGTGCTTGCTGTAATTTTTGACGATTCTTTTCATAGAGTTCTTATAACCCCCACACATTGTATTGTATTCCCTTGTTTCAAATGGATAAATCGATATATCAGTATATATATATATATTTTTATCATCAATACTTTTTCCTCGTGTATCTGAGCTCCACCTGCTTGTTGAACTTTTTATTATATCGAAATGATTCCATTTAAAGAATCCTTATATATTTCTTTGGACCCCTTTTGAAGTTATATAATTTATACATAAAAGTTATATAATTTATACATAAAAGTTATATAATTTATGCATAAAAGTTATATAATTTATACATAAAAGTTATATAATTTATGCATAAAAGTTATATAATTTATGCATAAAAGTTATATAATTTATACATAAAAGTTATATAATTTATGCATAAAAGTTATATAATTTATACATAAAAGTTATATAATTTATACATAAAAGTTATATAATTTATACATAAAAGTTATATAATTTATACATAAAAGTTATATAATGTATACATAAAAGTTATATAATTTATACATAAAAGTTATATAATTTATGCATAAAAGTTATATAATTTATGCATAAAAGTTATATAATTTATACATAAAAGTTATATAATTTATACATAAAAGTTATATAATTTATGCATAAAAGTTATATAATTTATACCTAAAAGTTATATAATTTATACATAAAAGTTATATAATTTATACATAAAAGTTATATAATTTATGCATAAAAGTTATATAATTTATACATAAAAGTTATATAATTTATACATAAAAGTTATATAATTTATACATAAAAGTTATATAATTTATACATAAAAGTTATATAATTTATACATAAAAGTTATATAATTTATACATAAAAGTTATATAATTTATACATAAAAGTTATATAATTTATGCATAAAAGTTATATAATTTATGCATAAAAGTTATATAATTTATACATAAAAGTTATATAATTTATACATAAAAGTTATATAATTTATACATAAAAGTTATATAATTTATGCATAAAAGTTATATAATTTATGCATAAAAGTTATATAATTTATGCATAAAAGTTATATAATTTATGCATAAAAGTTATATAATTTATGCATAAAAGTTATATAATTTATACATAAAAGTTATATAATTTATGCATAAAAGTTATATAATTTATGCATAAAAGTTATATAATTTATACATAAAAGTTATATAATTTATGCATAAAAGTTATATAATTTATACATAAAAGTTATATAATTTATGCATAAAAGTTATATAATTTATGCATAAAAGTTATACAATTTATACATAAAAGTTATATAATTTATGCATAAAAGTTATATAATTTATACATAAAAGTTATATAATTTATACATAAAAGTTATATAATTTATACATAAAAGTTATATAATTTATACATAAAAGTTATATAATTTATGCATAAAAGTTATATAATTTATACATAAAAGTTATATAATTTATGCATAAAAGTTATATAATTTATGCATAAAAGTTATATAATTTATACATAAAAGTTATATAATTTATACATAAAAGTTATATAATTTATACATAAAAGTTATATAATTTATACATAAAAGTTATATAATTTATACATAAAAGTTATATAATTTATACATAAAAGTTATATAATTTATACATAAAAGTTATATAATTTATGCATAAAAGTTATATAATTTATACATAAAAGTTATATAATTTATGCATAAAAGTTATATAATTTATGCATAAAAGTTATATAATTTATGCATAAAAGTATCGTAACAAAAACAATCAAACAAATAAGATCTACATAAAACGCGATACACCCAGCAGTCGCGCGAGATAGCCCAGTGGTTCAGGCTTCTAACTATAAGGTCCCGATTTCGAATCTCTCTAGATTCAGCCACCCTGATAAGTCGTAGACGACGGAACACATGTTAGAGGATAATTATATTTTAATATATATATATATATATATATATATATATATATATATATATATATATATATATATATATATATTTAAAGTGATGGTTGTGTAGTTCCAACGAGAGAAAAAAATGTATATTTAAAAGTGTGTAGCCATCAACAATTGTGGGTTTTTTTTAAAGGTTTATATATGTATGCATATATATATAAATATATATTTATATATATATATATATATGCATATATATATGTATGCATATATATATGTATGCATATATATATATATATATATCTATCTATCTATATATATATATATATTTACTTGCCACCTTAGAATTAAACACAGGTCGTTTTTTCATGTGGAAGCAAAAATCTTTTCATAAATAGGCACTCTAGATTAAGGCAAAATGAAAATTTGCCACAGTCTAGAAATATTTCTCCTTCACTAACCAAGAACAGATAAGATGAAATGCAGTATCAGAACAGATACTACATTTGCATTATTTATTTGAAGAAAAAAAATCTGAGTTACGGTTTGAATAAATTAAGCACAAGGCCATCAAAATTAGGCATACTTTTTTCCTAGCGCAAAGACTAAGAACCTATGAGTCATCCAGTTAGGCAGTGAAATACATCTGAATATACACACACCAAAAATATGTATTTGCACGCATACGTATATGTAGACGAAATGAACCGTTTCATACGCACCAGGTTGCACCAGGTTAGACACATTTTTGTAGAAAATACGCATACGCACATCGATACGTCACACATATATACACACAAACGTCCAATTCTTAATGGGGCAAATTGCTGAAACAATCTTTCACTTGGTGCTTGTAACAATAAGAGAAAGATTCTTATGGAATATTGAGATAACCTGTCCCACTATCTGTATGAAAGCGGACGGGAATACGTCGATACACACAAGCACACATGAATATACAGATATAGACACGTAAAAATATACATATATCTGACCTCGAATCTAATCTCATGAAACGGATGCAAATACATATATACAAAAACGCTAACGTATGAAATCGTCAATGCACATTCTTACACCCGAATAAAGACACCAGCATAAAACGATATGCATCCACACACAGTACACGCTAACATATACGAATGTAATATATATATATATATATATATATATATATATATATATATATATATATATATATATATATATATATATATATATATATATATATCCTTCAGAATAAAGTTATCCAACAAATCGACTGGTATGGAAACCTTATAGGTCTTACAAAATATTATTGGCAGTAATATCCTATAAGGACAATCCCATCTAAATAAAAAATTGATCGATATACAAGATAGAGCAAATAAATCAAATTTTAGTAATTCAATAAATTTAAAACTTATGACGTGAAATTATTAAATTTCAAATTTTAAAGAGATATATTTCAAATGTATTCTTTGTCTTACATATAATAATAAAAAAATTTTTGATTTGAAATTTAACCATTTCACGTCATAAATTTTATATTTATTGAATTACTAAAATTCTCTGTCTGTCTGTCTGTCTGTCTGTTTGTCTGTCTGTCTGTCTGTCTGTCTGTCTCTCTCTCTCTCTCTCTCTCTCTCTCTCTCTCTCTCTCTCTATATATATATATATATATATATATATATATAAAATAAAAATAAAATTCATAAAAATGAATTGCACTTTGTCTCGGCAGCCATGTTAAACGCATATCTTATTTTTCCTTTATTAATATTATTGGAATTTTTCCCCCTTTTCCTTGTACATGTTTGTGAATTATTCCACGGATTTCGGCCTTTTGGATTATTTTGGACTATCTTCCAATTACGCGATTTCCTTGGCGAATGGAAATTTAATTAACTTTCTTGGATTTACATCTTTGGATTTTACCGTCATTGGATACTTTACCTTTCACCAGACTATCCATTCACGTGAAATCACTTTTTTCTTCACCATATTCCCTCTGCTTCACTTTTTGTTATCAAGTAAGATCTTTGACTTACTTGCAGTTTCATCAAATACTTTTGTATGCAATATCCGATCCCGCATTTTGCTAATCCCTACCCTCTGATGAGAAGGAAAGTATTTCTTCGAAACTCCGCAGATTAAGGAATACCCACTTATTAAGTGTTTCCTTTTCAGATTAAATATGTTTTTAACTATTTTTCAAAGTGTTTTTAACATGTTTTATTAACTATTTGCTCACACACACACACACACACACACACACACACACACACACACACACACATATATATGTATATATATATATATATATATATATATATATATGATTAACACAGCATTAATTTCATCTTTTAGCTAGGAGCAAAGTATAGTACCTGTTCTAATGCTGAACTTAATCTTTTCTGGTCCCGGTCAATGAAGCAGGATTTTTGTAGACTGAGGCAATTTTCATTTTTGTTTCCGTATAGTGTGCCCCTTTTCGGAAAGCTGGGTTTTTTTTCTTACATTAATAAATAGGTACACACACGCAAACAATAAGCTCGTCAACAGACGCTCTCGAATTCGAATGAATATACCATCATCAAAAGTGTTCGTTTACATACACAGCACACGCTAACATGCACGCTTAAAAAACCAGCTTCGAAATCTAGTAGGTGATAGCTTTTTCTCTTTCCTTCAACCTCTTTACCACACAAGAGACGTTGTGAACCTGTCTCGCGCCACCGTTATTTTCATGGCAAGTGCTCGACTTATCTCCAATCTATGCTTCCTTTTGTCAAACCTTCACACAAACACTCGACAAGCAACAACTAGTATTAACGATTTCTCCCACTCTTTATCTGTGTCTAGAGCTAAACGCAGATTCCATGAACAGAGCTCATTTTCTAGAAATACACGCCTGTGGAACACGGTTCCGTTACCGTGCTACACGATTGACTACACTATGGTAGTCTGCAAGTCCAATTTAAACAAATTCTTGTTGAGCTGTCCCCTTAAATAATCAAATATCCAGTTTACACCATTAACGACTACTAAACTACCACTTAGCACTCATTGTCCTTATCCTCGAGTGGCATTGATAAGTGGTGACCCCCTTGTAAAAAAAATGAATGAACACACACACACACACACACACACACACACACACACACACACACACACACACACACACAGATAAGGTAACTTCACATACACACTCTTACCTTAAAATAACCAAACACATTGACTTGATTGTTCAAATACACGCGGACTGCATCCATATGTGCGAGCATTCCCCCTCTCTCTCTCCCTTCTCTCTCTCTCTCTTTCTCACACACACACACACACGCGTGCGCGCACACAAAAATATAGACACGCACGAGCAAACACACATATACGCGAACAGAAATATACGGAAGCCAAATTTCGTGCACTCACAAATACTATTCACGGTTGAAATGTCTTAGAGAGTGTGTGAATGTCTGGCATTCGGTAAGATGCCCCAATCTCCAGCCAGGACAAAATAATAAAGAAAAGTGTCTAAATAAAAATACATACATACATACATGATGATTGCAACGTCTTGTCAGACGAGTGCCACTCCCTCAGACACTTAAAGTCCATGAGCCCAAATGCCCGAGGGAGTATCTATACAAAGATGATGTTACAGAGTCTTAGCTTTGTACGACAGCTAAGTCTCTCTCTCGGTTCAAAATGTTGAGATCCAGCAACAAGCAAGAGCAAGATAGCCAGCAACAAATTAAACTGCAGACCAGCTTAATGCGGGTACTGGTCTTCCGCTTTATGTTTTTTTAAAATCAGAGATTTGCTTCTCCTAGAAAGGTTGCCTTCACCACGGCTTACGGGAGCCCTCTCTACCCCAATACACATATACACACACACAAATATACACGGTGCTAGTTGGCCGTTGACCCAGAAAAAGAGTTCATTCGCCCTTTGGAAGGTCTTGTTTTTAATCCTTCAGGGAGACTAGCTGCCCTCCTCACCAAACAAGTCTGTGGGGGAACCAGTTTAGTCGCCGGTGACCCGACCATGAGGCAGGTAGTACTGGGTTACATGGTACCAGTAGCATATGACATGACCTGACATACATACATCCATACATATATGCATACATACATACATACATACATACATACATACATACATACATCGCCCTTATGTTTCTTTTTCTCTCTACATGCATTTTCGATATAGAAGTTTCCATGTTTCTGGTCCTATCTCCAGTTATGAAACATAGACTCTTTTATATGATTTCTATGTTGTAAGGTTGGTTCATATATTTCATTCTTGTCTACCTCATTTTTATAGTTATTTTTTTCTCATACATACGTACATACTTATATATATATATATATATATATATATATATATATATATATATATATACGTGCATACGTACATACAACATATATATAAATACATTGCACATATTCAATTCTGAAAGTCATGTCCTCCCCCCCCCAAAAAAAAAACTCTTTGCATTTCATATACACACCAAATATTTCCAAGTAACGTATTTGTGTTATTAATTTATTTTCTTCAAATCAATCAGTTCGAGGAAGTTTTTAAATGAAGACGAAACGTTGATGAACTTACAAATGATTTAGGTTTTTTTTAAATTTCCATACATAACATATAATATTTAAGCAACATTGTGCCTTTAAACACAACGTGTAAGCTTGAATATTACACGCTTAAGAAACAATTTTTGCTTCGATAAAAATATTAGAAACAACAGACATGCTCTGTATGTTGGATTTTTCAATATATATTTTTTAATCGATGCGCAATGATGATACAGTTGTTTTTGTTGTCAAGATGAATTTATACGCACCTTTGATCCACAAAACACGCACATACATGTACATACACATGCACGCACACACATGCACACACATGCACACGCACTTGTGTCTGTACACACTAATACACATTTGAAGTGACGCAGAGCAAGAAAAAACCCAAGTTAAACGGAAAGTTAAATATGCTACTAGGAAGCCGCGAACAAAGGGAGTGCCCCACGTCGTCTTACTCGGAAATAACATTCGGTTTAAGTGAACCTTTAGAAAATATCTGTTGTTATTTAATAGATGGCATTCCATTAAAAAAAGCGACATTTATATATGTTAACGCCCAAGCGGATAGCGAATATAATGAACACCTTCAATTAAAGATCAGAATAATTATGGGTATTGTATGGAAATATACGCGAATTCGTATATACAATCTAAACAAAGTCACCACCCGACCACCCACCACCCACCACCCACACACATTGCATAAACAATTGAATAGAGGAAATAGACATTTATATATCCGCATTGGCGCGCGTCCTTCGGAAAAAAAAATGCGCGCGTATACTTACGTCTATTGACAGAGAGAGAGAGAGAGAGAGAGAGAGAGAGAGAGAGAGAGAGAGAGAGAGAGAGAGAGAGAGACACACACACACACACACACACACACACACACACACACACACGGAATAAACACGTACGCACGCAAAACATTTAAATACACTGTGCACTATCATAGAATAGCGTCCACATCCACAAAGAAATAAACACACACATCTTTCCAGCCCTTGCGCTGTGATCAAAGTGTGTGTGTGTGTGTGTGTGTGCAGTCAGCACCAACCCTATTCAAGGTTTAACCGGCTTCCTCCAAAGGAGGAAGTTTCATGGGAGTATGAAATTCACAAGCAGTTCCCAGTCGCATGTATATCCCCGTTAGGGGAGATGACGACGTTAGTTTTTTGCAACTTTTTGCAGTGAGGTGTCGACGTCCTCCTACATACAGCACCCGGACTTCCCAAATTGGTCACCCATTTTAGTAATGACCAGGCTCAACGTTGCTTAACTTCGGTGATCTGATGGGAACCGGTGTGTCAATGTGATTATGCCGTATGATGTGATCAAAGTATGATATCTAATTTGTAAAATTTTCTTCGAGTTTATTTTCAAATTCAATGTGTAGTATCTGTTCTGTTATCCTTAAGGAGATGAGAAATCTTGATATATTGGGACAGTTTTTTTGGCAGATTGGAGCTCAGCCGAGCATCATCCATGGAAATAGCGATAGAGTAGTAACAGACTAGCAGCTTCTCTTCTGTGAAAACGAGGCTGCATGCTACGGTTCGTCCGCCACGATTTTGAGCCATGTCACGGCAAGAAACGATGATCTTGTAACGAGATCACGGCAGTGAATAAAGATGATAATCTATCTGTTAACAAGGGCATGAGTAGAGGTCGCGTTTGGAATGCGACTGTGGTTGTTTTGAAAATTTCAAGTTAAAGAGTAAAATGGAAATATAAATATTTATTGTTTGATTATTTGAGTTATTTCTTGGAATGAGGGAAATATTAAGAAGGCAAATGATTTGCAGAACTACAGTCACCAATGGAAAAAAGAATTGGGGAAAAACGAGAGTTAGATTTGAAATCAAGTTGAGCGGACTTTCAGTTTTTCCTTTCTCCGATGAGGTTTAGGAGCTGACTATAAATGTGTAAATCTGAACGTGCCGATCTGACGTTGTACACGTTTACGCACGTGCTAACATGTAGGGATCCAATACGTTGTAGACTCCATTGCAAAGGAGACCAAGACAAGGAAAAACTCGACTCGCTTTTTTCCCCATTGAAACATCGACATTTATTTCTGGGAACTTTCCCGAATAAAACGTGATCCTCGGTCTGCGCACATGTTCTTCTTTTCATATCGTTTTTCTTTTCGTCCTTGCCGTGACGTCACTTCGCACACGGCTCGGCATTTGCATACGGCCGCCATACGCGTGTCCGCGCTTTGTTACACTAAGAGAATGTCCACATTCAACCGCAATAAAAATACCAACAATGAACGTACTCTTTAATGTAGGAGTGTGGTTAGAGCTATCATCTTTGATTTTCAAGGAAACTAGCAGTTCAGCTCAGTTTGCTCGGGGCTTATGCACTGCTCATAACTTTTTATATATATATATATATATATATATATATATATATATATATATATATATATACCTGCTGTACCCGGCCACGCGTTGCTGTGGCTCAGTTTGTTAAAATGGAACACATTCCTCAAGAAAAATTGTATTTTGTTCGTTTATTTACTTTTATTATTTGCAATTTTTTTAATCAATAAAAGTCGTTATTTCCCCCCACCCCCCAAAAAGATTAATTTTTTACCATAAATTGTTAGGTGAAAGTTTTTTTTTCAGGAAAACTTGCACTTTTTTTTAAAAAGAAATTTGGCAGTAAACGTTTCTCTTTGAAAACGGAATTTTCATTATAAAAAGAACAGATGAATGCTTTATATGAACACTGTAAATAGTTATGTGAATGTAGAGAAAAGTTGTTTTTTTTTTCAAGAGAATGTACAAATTATTTTTTTTAACAGATGTTCAGAAAATAATCAGAAAAATACTTCCATCATTAATTATGAAAAAAAAAATGTTGATTTAGTGTTTCAACATTATGCTTATAAATTACGATAAAACTTGCTGAGTATGCGCTGTTTTACAGTTGTTGTAAAAATGGAACGGAAACTTAAATTTCGCTCCGTTTTAATCTTTCTTTATTTTTTAATTGTGCCCCCCCCAAACGAATATAATCAAAACACTAAAATTCAACAATTGTACTTTATGTATATAAAACACAAAGTATTTAAAAAAAAGAAAAGAAGTTAATAACGAAAGGGAAATAATTCCATTTTTAAACGAAAAAGTCAGTTTGGTATATCTTTTTGTTATTTTTTTACATAAGTCCAGCTTTCACATTGGAAATGTCGACATTTCTAGGTTGTCGGGTACGTTTACAACGAATAAACACTCCGATCTACCCATGTTAAGAACGGCTTTTGGAATAGACACCCCTAACTTTGTCAGCATACCCGAAAAGCTATAAAAGTTGACGTGTCGAATATGAACGATGAGTTGAACGTAATGTAAAAATGTACCGAATTTAAAAGGGAACGAAATTCAAATTTCCGTTCCATTTTTACAACAACCGTAAAGCAGAGCATTCTATGTAAATTTTACCTAACTTACTGTATTTAAAAAAAAAAAATTAGGTTTGGCTATAAATTCCTAAACTCATTTCACCCTCATTGACTGAACTAGGAATCTAATTGAATCTTTAATTTCCTGAATAGTATGCGAGAAATTCATTTTTCTTCGGGTTATATCGAATTCATTAATACGGCCTTTAAGGTCTTTTTTCATAATGGTCCTGTAAAAATTCCTTTTTATTGTTACAAATTACGATGCTTTATTTATATAAAAAAAGCAAAAATAAATTCTTGCGTTTTTTATTTACTACTGAAAACCATAACTTTAGTAAAGGTATTTTTTGTTTAAACAAAATAAAACATTTTCACTAAGAGCTAAGTAAAAATAATTAGTTCATTATATTCTGCGATCATTATTTGATAAATACTGAAATTTTCATTAAAATTGGTTAATTTCCTGATTTTTTGTGAATTTTTAAGTAAAGGGAGGGGTCAAAATGTTTATACATTTTGAGCGTCGGCATTCATTTTGTCTGTACCTACCATTTTTCGATGAATATTTGATAGGAAAGAGACCACGTGTGGTTAATTTAAATTAAATTTCAATCACATGGTTACATTATCAATAATCATGTGATTGAACCCATTGAAAATTTACCGATATTGTAAACACATTCTGTAGTGTTGATAACTGAGATTTAAAAAAAACCCACGAGATCAGGAGAAAGAAATCTCCAGAAAATCGCTAGATTTTTAACTTTTATCGTCTGAAATTTTCAAAAATCGCTAATTCCCCCCCCCCCAAACTCCATATTTTAACTTCCTACCATAAAAAATTATAAATATAGTATATTCAATATATAAAATGTTCCGTGTTTTCTCACTATATGTTTCTGGAATTATATTGAAGCGGTTAGCTCCCCAGAAGGCTTACACATTTTATCAGCTAGTTTTACCTGTTTTTTCAGAGAGGGTATTTTTTTTTGCAAGAAACAAATCATAAACTCAAACTTGTTATACTAAAAGTTAAATTGAAATATACTGCATATTAAACATCACAATAATGGTGCAACATATTTTGAAATTAGAAAAATAAAAAATCAAAAAAAATCTTTGTTTTAGCATGTTAAAAGTATTTAGGTTGGTAGATAATTAAATTTTACTGTATTGGTATAAGTTTTTTTTGTTGTTGTTTCTTGCTTTTTACAATTTTCGACTAAATACTTCTAAATTAAGCGGGATTGCATAGATCGTATTTTAAACTAAACTTCGGAGGTTGGAATGGCCCCCACCTAAAATGTACTTGGAAAAATCGATTTTATAGCAAGATTTAAGAATGGTTAGCCGAAAAAAAAAGGGTGAAAAACAAAACAAATAATCAATGTCACCAAAGGCAATAAATGCTACTTTTTTTTTTTTTACTTACATGAATTTTATGTTTTAAAGTATTTTCAAGCGCTTTTCTTTATTTTTTAATCTAAAATTGCGGGTGTGTGGGTGCCAAATATCTCTAGATTTTCTAGAATTCCCCGCTAGATTACAAACGAAATCTCCAGATCTAGCAGGAAAACCGCTAAATTGGAAACACTGGTCACGTGACGGGAAGCGGTAATAAATAATTGTCCCTAAATAAAAAAAGGTCTATCGGTACCAAGAAAACCACCTATTTATTATAGGAAAATTAAGTATAATGTTATAATTAAAAAGAAATATATAAAAACACACATGGATATAGTAAACATATTATACAAAACGTGGAAGCCATCCGTCCAGTGGTTCTTTAGACTATTAATTGCGAACGAACCAAGAGTTACATTCATGGATCTATCTATCTATCTATCTATCTATCTATCTATCTATCTATCTATCTATCTATCTATAAAAACAGAGATGTGTGTGCCACAGACGATTTCTGATTGGTTAATCCAATAATCACATCTCCTAAAAAACTATGGTTCCTACGTTCTTAAATTTACCATAAAATATTATGTCCTTATTTATTGTCCATCTTGGAAGGGTCTATTTTTTTCCTAACTTGCCATTTACAAATTACAAAATTACGAAACTTACACCAGCCATCACAATCCAACCTCCGACACCACGTCCGCCATTCTGGCGCTAGCCGCACACACGTACACACAACACGAAAACAAATGCTGACCTCCAAAGGACAGACTATTAGTACTACTACCCAGCACACGCGCACACACGCACACATACACACGTTCACTACCATCCTTGTGTACGTCACGTTGTTATGGCAACCAAGCCCGTTCCCGTTTATCCATTCATTTGCTTATACTTTCTTTTACTACATTTTTTAATTATTTTTTTATTTATTAAAGGTAAGAGAGTAATTCGGGTATGCATACTAAACTGTTAACCGTTAGTTTTTTAATTCTATTTGTTTATTAAATCCTATCCGAAGCGGGGAGGGGCTATACCCTTTCCTTCCACCTCCTCCCCCAAGGGTGGGTTCCTAACGGAAGGGCGTCCGATCCTCCACCCACCTACGGGCAAGCAGGGGGAGCTGGCCACCATCCCTCCACCAAAAGGGGAAGCCTGGCATTTTCTCACCCGAAAGGGGGGAGCTTGGAAGTTTCTCCCCCCAAAGGAGGGAGCCGGTGTCCCCCCCCCAAGGGTGGGGGGCGAAGAGGCCAGGAGGAGGTGACTTTTTTCTTTGTGGGGGGGGGGGAGAAGCCTCCAGGCACCCTCCACCCTGAAGGTGGGGTTGGGGATTATCTCTCCCTGAAGGGGGGAGGCCGGCACCAAGCATGTAAATCCAGAGGGGTGACTTTTTTTGTTACCCCTCGGAGTGGGAAGGGGGCCGATCACCCAGGCAACGCCGGGTAACCCCTGCTAGTATATATATATATATATATATATATATATATATATATATATATATATATATATTATAAACTTTGACTCGTGTTAGGTAACCTACATCTAAAATTTCAAGTGTTTAGACCGAAAATTGGCTGAGGAGTTTTGTAGAGTCTTCAAAGGTAAAATCTTTCAACTTTGACCTCTTACACGCCAAATTTTCACCCCAAAACTGATTAAACAAGCTTACTGCATGTCGGAATACTATTTATGTAAAATCTTTTAAACTTTGACCCCTTGGTAGCCAAAAATTTCGGCAAAAAGCGATTAAAAAGCTTGCCCTATGTCTAAATACACTTTATGTAAAATTTCAAATGTTTAGACTAAAAATTAGCTGAGAGGTCAATTTTTAAAAAACTTTGACCCAAATGTTGACCCCTTAACATTTATTGCTTTGGACTCAAATCAAGTTAAAAAGTTTGATCCATGTCCAAGTAACCTATATCTAAAATTTCAAGTGTTTAGACCCAAGATTGGCGGAGGAGTTTGATAAAGTTTTCAAAGGTCAAATCGTTGAACTTTGACCCCTTGAAAGCCAAATTTCTAGCTGAAAACCGATTAAAAAGATTTTCCTAAATTTTCCCCTTATGTCAAATTTCGAGTCTGTAGACTGAAAATTGACAGAATAGTTTGGTAGGGAAATGTACACACACACACACACAGACACACAGGCATTTTCACTTTTATAGATATAGATAAGGAGTATATTGCAAATAAATCAACTCATCCGTTGTTTTGTAGAAAACTGTCAAAAACTGAATCTTTATTTAGAATTGTTCGGCCACAAGAGACCACTTTCCCAGGCATTATCTCTTCCTTTTGGAGGAAGTAGATTTATTGTCTGTTGCTTGACACGTCCTCACTAGCATATGGTGAGTGTTGAGAAGACTAGACAGATTATTTTGATCTCCAGTCAAGAGTGAATCTCCTGGGAGGGAGTTATATTTTACTGTCATCAAAAACTGACCCTTGTGCTCTCGGCATAATCGTGTTGACACATCGATTCACTTAAGCTAAATGTCGTTGAACCTGGCCAATACAAAATGGGTGATCTTTTGAAAATACTACACGTTGTATGTCAGCTCTAGCTCGGATATACCTGTTGACTGAGTACCGCATGTGAATCTGTATTCCCCATAAACTTTCATTAAAATTGGAAAGCGGAATGCCCGACGCTGGGTAAATATCATAAGATGGCATTACATCCGTTTGCTGTGCCCTCACAAGGAGGCGCTAAATAGGTACAAAAAAACAAAAAACAAAACAAAAAAAAAACAAAAAACAAAAAACAAAAACAAAAAGCAAAAAAAAAAACAAAAACAAAAAAAAAACGCTAAAATTGTTGGCGTACCACAAGTTCGCGTTATTATGCGATCATCAGGTTGATTCTCCGAAATAGTGGGTGAATATGTGCATATCTGCATCCGGCAGGATGGCCAATCGCCAACAAAAACAGAATGTTAAGAAAATTGAAAAAGAAAACCCCAAAAAACCTCTTAAAAAAGAAAAAAAAGGAGGAAAAAAGAAACAAAAAATTGATAAAAAAATTTAAAACCCCATACAGTGTTTATCTTCCTACCACGACAAGATGTGACACAACGTCGGACAAGTTGAACTTTGAAAAGCCAGTGCCCTACAAGACGAGCAGATGGACATCTGACTAGCAAAAATGTCTGAGCAGCCCCATAGATATTCCCCGCTTGAGACGTTTCAAGCGATTAGTAATAAACTAATTTATTCTCAAAGAATGAGAAGGCAAATCCTGGGAGAGTAGAACGCCTAGAACTGCACAAGGCTATATCTCAGCCAACACAGAATAAGCCGCCTCAAAAATACCTTAAACTGGAATTAAAGTGCTATTTATTTCCCTCCCACCCCGGGAAAATGTGAAACACACTCCAGAGGTGGGGTTTGAAAAGCCAGCCAACAAGAAATTTTCCAGTGCGAGTGCCTCAGCCTTACTCAATTGAGAAGATAAAGCCCGAGAGCGTGACTCCTTAGAATTGTGCACACTCAGAAGCAAAATCCCCAACTCAACAAATGGCCCAAATTCTCTGGGACTGATTATCACACACATATCGTCTCGTGGTATGACCAACACAACAGGTTGAGCCCCCCCCCCGCCCCGGTTGAAGTGCAATGTTTTTAGCCATGTTAACGACTATACAACGATGACTGGTGAAATGTGGCTCGTTTCACTGACAATTGGGCGAAGTTGAGGCAAGAGAAGCATTCTTATTCCCGTCTTTATTATCGCGCGCATTTTGCTGGCTTTTGTTCCACGCCGGCAACGCCAAAGCACGCGCGACGCCACCAAGCACAACAAATCGAAGAGGGGAGGGGGAGGAAGCGCTAAATCCACGATTTTAGGTATCATTTAAATTAAATTATGCTCGCTCTCAAAAGAACGCTTAACAATTGCGCGCGTGCTATTAAAAGAAGCGGTACAATTCGCTTAACGATGATCAATCTCAAAATGCTTAGTTAAAAACACAAAGCGAAAATCACACGACAAAAAAAACAAAAATAAATAAATAAAATAAAACATTATTTCTTAAAAAAAATAAAAAGATAAAACACGAAAACAATATATTATCAATTTATTGGGATTGATTTCAACATTTTTTCTTAACAAATACATATATCAGCTAATAAAAAGTTTTTTTTTGTGTTTGTTCGTAAGCACATTATTAGTTAATGAAAAGGGAATAGGCAGAGTGCACGTTAATAAGGGAATTCCGAAGGGTGTTCAATAAATAATGCCCCTGCCCACGTCACATTACAATAGAACACAGAAACTTGATACATTTATTAGCCTTTATCTACATAGGAATCCTCATAATAGTCCTCTGTTTTAATGCAGCTTTAGGGATCGTTGTTTGTAGAGCACCACAGGTTGGTTTTCCTATCAGAACGTCACTTCGGAAATCAAGTTTGTATCCTCACCTGGTAAACGCTTTCCGAAAGAAAAAAACAAAAAAACCCAAAAAAACAAAAAACAAAAACAAACAAACAAACAAACAAAAAATAAATAAAAAATAAACCAACAACAACCGGAACGTATTTTTACTATCTTATTACTCAAGTTCGAATCTCATGTCAAGCTAAAGGATTTTAAGCTGGATACATGCGTTATAAATTTAACGAAATTATAACATCTAGAATATAAATCCCAGCTGACTGTTGAAATGCATGTATGCTTGTATATCTGCCTAATACTTTCGACGGTATTGTTTTGAAGCTCGACCTTTCGGACGACACATATCGAAAAATTCGCTAGAAACATTAATCCCTCCACCCTTAACTGGACACTTTTCTACAAACAGGGGTAGCTTTTTCCTCGATTTTTTTTCTCGAAAAATATCCCCTCTTTTCGATTGACTAGCCTTAATTTAAACCTTCGCCACTTCCGGTTTGGCGATAGACACAACGGCAAAGACGTCACGTTTTTTTTTTCACGCCCTTTTCCTTCTTCGCGGTACGGATTCGAGCCTACCACTTTTTTCTTTTTTGCTCAACAAACATCTCCAAACACCCGGGAAACACCGGGCATCCAGGCTAATAACATATAAAACGTTACATGAATACTTTTTAAAAAGATAATTGACTTTCATTTTTGGTAATCAAAATTAAAAAAAAAAAAAAAAAAGAACGAAAATAGTGCACACAAAGTGTAATTAGTAAAAAGCGAATTGATGACACTCCTGTCGATTTCGACATATGAGGTTCACCACAACAACTAAGTTGGTTGGAAATCCACACGTGATTTGTTTATAGTGCTGAAGACTTTGTGCACAATCAGCTATACATTTTGGTACAACTGCTAATCTTAGTCGGTGCAATAGCCGCAACAAAACAGAGCAAAGATTAGACCTCAAGTTTGACATCAGAGTTTTCCTTCTCTCAAATACATGTCTTAACGAAGACTGAGGGTGCATCTTTCCCAGTGTGATATCTTGTTATCATATTTTACTCTATAATAAAGACCAATGTGCATTTATTTATATATTTATAAATATATAACTGCTGCGTCACGCAAAAGGTAACCAGTAAAAAAAAAAAAAAAAAAAGAAAAAAAAAAGAAAAACAAACTTTTTCTATCGTTTGGATCAAACCATTTGACGCGATGATAGAAGTCGAAAAGGCAAACAGCAAGTCAGGCAGTCCTCACCGCCTGAAATAAAGTTGGAAAGAAATTTACCACTGGAAATAAACAGTTAACGATATGTGTTTTTAAGTTATCAGGAATTATAGTTATTGTCCAGAATTCCCGCATATTAAAACAAAACTAATGTACTTGTGACGAAATAAAGATATCATATTCCAAAAATCACGTCAATGATCAACAGGTGTTATGTTATGTTGGGACAACGTCGGGTGGCCTTGTTGATAATTGATTTAGAACATCGACTATTATTATTAAAAAAAAATGCTAAATAATTAACATTATGATTGTTTTGCAACTGGTATGTAGAAAAAGGTATGCAGACATATTGTTTTGAAATAAGAAATGTTTAGTAAAATATTTAGAAACAATCAAGGAAGGAATGCGGTCTTGGGAACTGAGTGTTAAAACAATAAATTTGGCCAGAAAACGTGGCTGAAGGTCACGTGCTGGTCTTGTGTGATCAAGTGATGTAAGCACAAAAGAATAGTTACATATATAGAAGAGAGTTTGGAGTTAAGGGGAACAGAGCTAGAGAGAGTCTTAGACAGACGAGGAGAGTGTTGGAGACAGCGCCTGTAATGGCCCTGTACGGGGGTGAAGCAGAGACTACAACAAGCCTACAATCTTCCAACAAGGAAACATAGTGAAAAAAAAAATGTCTAAAATATAACCGAAGACTCCTGGTCGTTTCTTTGGAAGAAATGTTCATTTCAGCTTTTGGCAGATCCATCAACCAAGATCCGGATTAACAAAGGGATGATTTCCTTATTGGAAAAATGTATAATCACCCAGGACTGTGTTCCGTCCCCTTTGTGTTATCCGTATCGGAAATGTCCTGTAACCCATGTCACACACGCACCCACAAACCTTTATGAACACTAGATGACACGAAGAAACTTCACTATATACACAACTCATCTTTATGCACACGTACATATTATAGCCCCACAACGTATAACAGACACGTCTTTCATAATCAACAAACGAGGCTCGATTGGCACCCTGCGAATGTTGGCCTTCATTATTTCAGGAAACAATATAACAAACCAAATACGAGCAAATAAATACGATCAACACAAACCAAAGACCAAACGCAGAGAAATAAATAGATCACAAAGAAAATTAGACTAGTAATTGAATGCTATCACAAAAACCACACAAAAGGGTTCCTTTACACATTTAGAACGTTTCGTCATTTGCTTTTACATGGAAGTCACCACTTATCACTAGGGCTAGGACAACAGCATATTCTTTTCATTGTTTTGACTCTCGAGTGTGTATCCATTGATATCTTTTATGCTTTTATATAGAGTGATGTGGTTCTCGGTTGATTAACTGTGTCTGTGTCGGATATATACTCGAGAGTCAAAACAATGAAAAGAATATGCTGTTGTCATAGACCTAGTTATTACTTAGGGTGGCACTCATCAACTTGAACTTGAAGACGACCATATTGTAGTCAGCTGGAAAGCAAGCGAGTGGGACAGAGTTTCACAGTCGGGAAGTTCTAGGAAAGAAACTTTGTTCATGGAATTTGCGTTTAGATTTAGGCACAGATAGAGAGTGGGGAAAACTGTTGATGGTCGTTAGAGATAGATGAGTAGGAAAGAAGTTGATGGAAAGAAATAAGGACATCATCTCCTAGGTTTTGAACCTGGTTTTGAACCTCGTTTTGAACCTCGTTTTGAACCTGGTTTTGAACCTCGTTTTGAACCTCGTTTTGAACCTCGTTTTGAACCTGGTTTTGAACCTCTTTTTGAACCTCGTTTTGAACCTGGTTTTGAACTTTATCAATGCAGGATAGGTCCTCCAAGCAACTCCCACCCAGATATGGCAACAGTACTCCATTTTAGGACGTATCTGTCTCTCACACAGGTAGAGGATTACGTCGGGAGTTAGATACCTTTCAGAAGCGATAAAAAGACAAAACCATTTTTCCGGCGACATTGGCAACAGATTTGATGTAAGTTTTCGATTTCAGGCCAGGAGTAAACGTCAGATTCAGTAGTTTGTCAAAACAGGAAGCTATTTTATTTTTTATTTTTTTAGATGAGAGCCTTTCATTTATTTCCAACATATATATTACTCCCTATTTATTTTACACGAGAAAGATATGTGCGTCATGTTCAATCGGGGCATCAATATAGGGGAACTTAGACAACATCCTGCAAATATCGGTCGTTCTTCTTTCAGGTACAAGAGACCAAACAAATATGATCAGCACAAACCAAAGAGCAAACACAGAAGAAGAAATGAACCACGAAAGAAGATTAGATTAGCTGACTCTGCAATACCAAAATGTATTTATGCGTATATTTATAACACATCGCTTTAATAAGTGCCGAGTTTAGCATATAGATGGTGCCACTAATAAAATTCCATATGACTTTTTTTTTGCAAAGTACTAACCTTCAAACGGTATATGTCAAAAATTGAACACACACTGATTATTAGGTTACAGATTTCAGTTAAGTGAAACTACTGTTGGAACATTTTCAAAACAACCGAAGGGTTTGTATTACTGTACACATAGATTCGAAAAAGTTGTCAAAAAACAAATATAGAACAAATAAATGTTATCAAAGGCAAGATAAGTTACTTTTCTACCTAACTGGATATATTTTTTGTGTTTTTAGTCAGTGTAACATGTTTATTCAGCTCGAAAAACATGCAGTGTTTACCGATGTATTGGAAAATTCAAAATGGCAGCTGACTCTCTCTCGGAGAGGGTACGTTTGGGAAAAGGTATTATAAATAATAAACTAGACAAAATACTGTTAGAAATTCGCTCAATACATGTTACCGTGACATAGGTTGACATATATTCGGCGGGTTTTTAATAGTATTTTGTATAGTTTTTTTTATTTATAATACCTTTTCCCAAACGTACCCTCTCCGAGAGAGAGTCGGCTGCCATTTTGAATTTTCCAATACATCGGTAAACACTGCATGTTTTTCGAGCTGAATAAATATGTTACATTGAATAAAAACACAAAAAATTATATCCAGTTAGGTAGAAAAGTAACTTATCTTGCCTTTGATAACATTTATTTGTTCTATATTTGTTTTTTGACAACTTTTTCGAATCTATGTGTACAGTAATACAAACCCCAACCGAAAACTTTCGTGTTTTAATGAAACATCACTTTTTGACAATCAAAACAATGGCTTCATAAGTGTTATTCGGATACTGATTCGTCTGAAACAACCGTTAAGAAGTGATATGCTGACCGTTAAATTCGGTCGTACAGACACAAATGATGCTGACGCTCATTTTATCACTTTCTTTGCAAACTCCTTTTTTCCTGATTCAAACAATTTACCCAGAGCTTAAAGAATAGTATTTTTGCATTATATATATATTATAAAATTCCGGCAATATATAAAACGACTGTAGCACTAAAGAAATGCATCGTATGATAAACATGTTATAATATATTGTTGTCTTGGTTATTGTGAAATTATAATATATATATATGTTATAGTGATATTATAATATATATATATATATATATATATATATATATATATATATATATATATATATATATATATATATATATGGAGGAACCAAAAAGAATAAGACAAATTCTTTAAAATATATATCCCTATTTAATGAACGATTAAATTTATATGCATTAATACATTACATTTTTGTATACATCTGTTTGAAATGTTTTTCGCTTTTTCTTCCGTATTAGCTTTTTCAAATAACAGAAAGACATTGTATAAAAAGAATAACCGTTAAAATCTAGATTTATTGTGAAAGATCCGGCTGACGACGCTATCTTTCTGAAATATATCACAGCAGAAACATGTGTGCACATATGTAGCTAACAACGTTTGCATAAATAAATATACTATAATTAAAATTACGCTCTGCTTGCCACTGAACACTTTTTGATAAACACCGAAGTTTCAATGAATATAGGAAACTACAGCGATACAATCATTCTCTCTCCCTTTCTCTCTCTCTTTTTCTCTCTCTCTCTCTGTCTGTCTGTCTGTCTGTCTGTCTGTCTGTCTCTCTCTCTCTCTCTCTCTCTATATATATATATATATATATATATATATGTGTGTGTGTATGTGTGTGAGAATTAAGTAGATATTGTTATTGTACATCTACTAATTATAGACAAAGAGATAGAGATTGCAAATTACACACATTGTAGGATAGAAATAAATGGAATAACATCAGCGATGAAGAAGCTACGTAACAAAAATATAAGATTTAAACAAATGAAATAAATAAGAACATGAATGAACACCCTAACCCACGACAACACACAAATATATACACACAACATCGTATGCGTGTGCATGTTCCTGAGTGCGTGTATGTTTTGATGTGGGAGTGTCGTGCGTATATAGTGCATGTGCACACGCTCGTGTGCATATGCACTACATGCAATATTAAAAATATTTACGAAACTTAAGTCATCAGAATATTTTTCGCTTTCTTCGTAAACAAGTCAGCCATTTTAATCCTTTCTTTGTATGTGTGTTTTTTTAAACACTGAATTACTTCATAACTCTTTGAAATTTAAAAAAATTCGGAAGCCTTTAAGCTGTCGAATCATTATTTCAATCTGGTTGCGAAACTTTTAGCAAATTTAGGGGTAGATTTTTTTTTTTTGCCAGCCTCGCAACTCCTTCCTTCCCCAATAAGCTCGTAAAGGGATTATTCTTTGGCTAGCCTGTTTGACACCCAGGGGATCAAACCTTGGTAGATAAGTTTCTTTCAGGCTTGGGTTTTTTTTTTAAAGTGATTCTATCTTCCTCTCCATTTTCATCATTTTGAGGAGCTCTTTACATCAAGTGGCTTCAGCCTTTGGCTAGAGCTACTCCCATAAAAAAATCTATGATTTGGTTGAATGAATAATTTCACGATAACACGATAATATAGGAATTAAATTTAATTACAAAATGATAATATTGTAATTAAATTTAATGACAAAACGATAATATTCTAGTTAAATTTAATGACAAAATGATAATATTCTAGTTAAATTTAATGACAAAACGATAATATTCAAGTTAAATTTAATGACAAACATTTAATGACAAAATGATAATATTGTAATTAAATTTAATGACAAAACGATAGTATTATAATTAAATTTAATGGTCTAAATTCAAATGATTTTAGGAATAGAGATCATAATAACATTATTGTAACGTGCATTATTGTAACATGCATTATTGTAACGTGCATTATTGTAACATGCATTATTGTAACATGCATTCGTTCTAGTATTATAACAAGTTGATTCAATAACAAAATTATATCATAATCATTAAATGTAATTACTTTTCAGTTTAATGCTCACTATTGATTAAAATTTTGTTATTATTGTGCCACTAACCCTTGTCTTTCAAAGGAGGAGGTAATGGCTGGGAGGAAGGTCTCATGCTAACAGATACTGCATTACCCCTCGAAGAAGCAGGTAAGAAGCAGGTAATATCTAGCTTGATGGTATCTTCACGAATGAACATATACGGCAGCACTCTCCCAAAAGAAGGAGGTACTGCCTGGGTGTATGATATCGTGAACAAATACTACGAGCAAACAAAAAAAAACTGAAAATAATTTAAATTTTCAAAATCTTAATAAAATAAAATAAAATCTGTAACCGTGGCCCCAAAAAGAGGCTATTATGCCTGGTGGATGCTCTACTAACAATAGAATAGCTACTACATTACCCTTCAAAAGAGGAGATAATTCCTGGGAGAATTACTACACTGTTTTTCCCCTTTCAAAATCCTTAATTAATTAATTCATTAATTGATTTAAAAAAATTAAAGTAAATTACACCCGGGCAATGCCGGATGGGTACAGCTAGCTATACATATGTTAAACTCAAGTAAACTAACTGCAAAAGCGTGTAATGGCTTTTACGCAAATTACACACATTGTAGGATAGCGATAGATTGAAATAAAATACAGCGATCAAGAAGATCCTTTTGCATAAACAATCGATATAAACATA
Organism: Euprymna scolopes; assembly: GCF_053919585.1. Lineage (NCBI taxonomy): Eukaryota > Metazoa > Mollusca > Cephalopoda > Sepiida > Sepiolidae > Euprymna > Euprymna scolopes. The sequence continues at coordinate 60,422,114 of NC_136517.1, read as the reverse complement.
AAAAATAACATGAATGAATTTCCGAAAAGAATTACACACACACACACACACACACACACACACACACACACACACACACACACACACACACACACACACACACACACACATGCCGTATTTTCTTTGTGTACGACACGCAGGTATAAGGAACATGTGACTTTATTTTTCCAGGCGCCCTGATCATGTGACGACCACTGCAGAAAACCCGGTCATGTGACTCTTTAAAAGCCCTGATCACGTGACCGGTATCGAAGCCATAATACCCTATTAGATCTCCCCCTTACCCGCGCCCGTCTCGAACGAGCGTACACCCGAACCCCGACGCAACCCAACACATGAAACCCGCGAGTCAGGTGATTCTGGAAAACGAAAGTGAAAGCGAACCCCATCCATTCATGTGATCGATTTCACAAACCCTTTCCATTCATTACGCGACTGAGTAGGGAAGGAAGCCCCCCCCCCTCACTCACTCGACACCCCATGTTTTTTCTTCAATGGCGGTGGGCTCTTATTCTGACTCTCTTGCAATTCATTCAATAATAATGAAACGAATTAAAAGGGGAAAAAATAAAAAGAAAAGAAAGCTAGACACGATGAAACCCTAATGAATTAAACTCACAACAAAAACCTTAGGGTTGGCAGTCGGAAGAGCAGCGTGCAAGTCACTTAAAATATACCCTCCACTCCACAATCTCCATCACCGTCAAAATCTATCATGGTATAATCGATCGTGTGGGCACGTACGCGGGCACACGCATATATACACGCATATATACTGAAATATGTTTATGTATGTATTACAAAAGTTTAGAACAACCTCGGTATCGTCGGTTTCAAAACAAAAGGGATGTATAATTGATCACTTCAGCATCTGTTTATGCCTTCCTCCTCAGAAAATGGCGTTTTTTTATCACTAATCTTACACACACACACACACACACACACACACACACACACACACACACACACACACACACACTTGTTGAGCTGTCCCCTTAAATAATCAAATATCCAGTTTACACCATTAACGACTACTAAGCTACCACCTAGCACTCATTGCCCTTATCCTCGAGTGGCATTGATAAGTGGTGACCCCCTTGTAAAAAAAATGAATGAACGCAAACACACACACACACACACACACACACACACACACACACACACACACACACACACACGCGCGCGAATGATTATGATATAATTTTGTTATTGAATCAACTTGTTATAATACTAGAAGATTAGTGATAAAAAAACGCCATTTTCTGAGGAGGAAGGCATAAACAGATGCTGAAGTGATCAATTATACATCCCTTTTGTTTTGAAACCGACGATACCGAGGTTGTTCTAAACTTTTGTAATACATACATAAACATATTTCAGTATATTTTATACATGTGCCTATGTATAAATACGGAAAAATTATTTTTCTCAAGTATTCTCACTAATATTAATATTCATATAAAATACTGTCTTAATCAAGTAAGGAAGAAAACGTCTCAAACTGGAAAGTTTAAAAACGAAAAACGAAAAAAAATATAGAAAAACGTATCAATCAGTTTAGAAAGAGAGAAAGGGAAAAAGAAGAATACGTCTTTTTATGAAAGTTGAGTGATTTTTTTTTCAGAATTTATTTAAGAACCGGTGGAGAGTTGTCAGACTTGCTATTTTTTCTTCACTACACTAAACACGTGAAATAGTTTCGTACGCCAGTTTTTTTTTGCTCATGATGAGACAAATATATATATATATATATATATATATATATATATATATATATATATATATATATATATATATATATAGTAATTTATAAAATATATATGGCGATTAAGCTACACTGAATATTCCGCGTTTCATCCACTCTAGGATTCTTCAGGCTTATGCTCCTAAGCCTGAAGTTCTAGAGTGGATGAAACGCGGAATATTCAGTGTAGCTTAATCGCCATATATATTTTATAAATTACTAACTAGCTCTACCTACGTATTGAGCACTTTTGAAGTAAATACTTAAAGTTGACGCATAAATCTATACTTTCGTATATTAATTTTATGTGAGTAAATTATATATATATATATATATATATATATATATATATATATATATATATATATATATATATATATATATTAGGGATGGGACGATTCCAATATTTTTTCCGATTCGTATACAATTACTGATTCCGTATTAAATTGTCGATTCCGATAAAATTACCGATTGTGATCTCGATTCTTTATTTTTAACTATAAAGTTATTTTCCACGATTATTGTAAAAACACGTGTTAAATATGCAGATCTTTTCTCAAACGTAAGGATACTCTTGTGAGGGATGATATATCATTATTTTACTATTACTATCAGCAGAAAAGTTTCCTTATAGAAATAAACAAACCAATAAAAAGAATCGTTTTTGACATCAGAAAATAAGCACAAAATCTTTCCGATTTCGATACCGATTCCGATACCACAAAAAGTTCCGATAATTTTGGGCCCCGATTCCGATTATATATATATATATATATATATATATATATATATATATATATATATATATATATATATATATATATATATATATATATATATATATCCACAGTCAAGCAACCTTCTCTACCACCAATAGCAATGGCCAAGAACACATTACCCGAAAGTACCTCCTTTAAACTCCTCGGCCTAACGTTTACAGGGGACATGAACTGGAACGTGTACATACAGAGCATTGCCAAGACTGCTGCGGAGAAGGTGGGCTTTCATTCTACCGTGCTAGGCATCTACTTACACCTGAAATTATCCTGTACCTCTATAAGGCCACCATTCGCCCATGTATGAAGTACTGTTGTCACATTTGGGCTGGTGCATCTGCTACTTGTTTCTCACTCCTTGACAGAGTTCAAAAGAGAGTCGCTAACCTGATAGGTCCTAAACTGTTATCTAGCCGTCAGCCCCTGTCCCATCGACGAAATGTTGCATCCCTCTGCCTGTTCTACAAGTACTTTAATGGTGAATGCTCTGACGAACTGCAAGCATTTGTGCCCTCTCGACGTAAATACCCCGACAAACCCGACAAGCAGCTAAATCCCACCCCTTCACGGTAGAGATCACTAGGTGCAAGAAAGTTTTCTACTCCAATAGGTTCTTCCCCAGAATTGCTGGACTTTGGACTTCCGAGATTCTGCTTTCCTAACTGTATTGACATGCAGAAGTTCAAGTGTGGTATGAACAGACACCTTGATACTCATCTCCTTTCAGAATACCCCCTGAAACTTATGTCCCCGATAGTAGCCCCCTACTTCAAAGTGGCAATGTGCCTTGTTTGGGGTGAAAATTGAATTTAAAAAAAAAAAGTAACATCGCAGCTCACAAGCGCTATGACAGCAAAAAAACCGGAAGTCCAAGACTTAAGTTTTGCTTCATTATGACTTATCAGTCCAACACATCCGAAGTTGAGATTCGAAACCCACGTTTCTTGCATGCGAGGCGAGTATTCTGCCACTTGAGCAACTGTGCCACAAACACAAGAAAGTTTAGTAACTAACACGGATTAAGCAGATCACAGCGAAAACTGACTATGGAGTGAACCTACTTCGTCTCGAACAAGTGGTGTGGACATCTAACCAACGAGAATACAAGCTGATGTCTCACAAGTAGGAATCTTACGCTCGCTAATATCCAACATGTCATAGCTCTTGTGAGCTGCGATGTTACTTGATTGTGGAAATAATTATATCATCTTCTACATTCTGAATATATATATATATATATATATATATATATATATATATATATATGTATGTATATATATGTATGTATCTATGTATATATATGTGTATATGTGTATATGCGTATGTATGCATATATATGTATATATATATGTATGTATATATGTATATATATGTATATGTGTATATGTGTATATGTATATGTATGCATATATATGTATATATATATGTATGCATATATGTATATATATATGTATATGTGTATATGTGTATATGTATGCATATATATGTATATATATGTATATATGAGTATATATATGTATATATATGTATATATAAGTATATGTATATATATGTATATGTATATATGTATATGTATATGTGTATATATATGCATGTGTATATATATGTATATGTGTATATGTATGTATATGTGTATGTATATGTATATATATGTGTGTGTGCTTATTTTTTATTAAATGACTGTATACCTTCATCAATGTAGGTATGTTTATATTTTTATTTATTTTAGATACAAGATTCACTTCTAAACTAATTAACCGAACGTAGCTACTGGGTGTAGGCGGTTCAAGATTATGCAAAGCATATATATATGTGCATGGAATGCTTAACCATATTAGTAAGATAATCATGTATATATAAATATATATATATATATATATATATATATATATATATATATATATATATATATAATGCTTTACAATCACATGTTTAATACCCATCTGTGCCGGCGGTTTCTGTGACAATCAGGGAACTAAACCCGTAAGGTTGACATTAGTACGCAGTCGCAAAATATTAGTGATTCTTTCTTGCTTGTTTCGATTTAATTCGTAATTATTTCTTTGAAAATCTTTCATCTCATTCATTTAGACAATGTAACAATTATGTTGTAAAAATTAAATCCAATAGAATGCATTTCTTTTTTTTTTCAGTTGAAAAGATAATGTAATACTTCAAGGCCACCCGAAATCGAAAAGAAATTCCAAAGTATTTAAAATTATGAGATATTAACCCAGTCTTTCGACTGGATTTACATTTTATGCAAATCATCGTTTAATTAAACGATTAGATATAATCTTATTTATAAAGATTAAAGCAAGATTTGTTTTAGTTTAATAACCATTTGATTGAATTAAAAATTTAATAAAAAAACAACGATACCATAATGGATTTAACGTCACCTTTGAAGTCATATTTAAAAGAAAGTATAAGTAAAGGCAACAATAACAACAGCGGATTGTTACAACTAGTTGTAATTTTTTCAATTAAATTAACTGCAAAAACGTGCATTCTTTTTTACGCAAATTACACTCATTATAGGATGGGGATAGATTGGGATAATATTCGCAATCAAGAAGATCTTTTATATAAAAAATCGATACAAAAACTCGAGTGAATACACTTCGCACATCCACGAAACATACGCACACGTAATTATGCACACACAACAATGCACACATACATATGCACACACAACTATGCACACATAACTATGCACACATAATTATGCACACACAATTATGCACACACAATTATGCACACACAACTGTGCACACATAATTATGCACGCATAACTACGCACACATAATTATACACACATAACTACGCACACATAATTATACACACATAACTATGCACGCATAACTATGCACAACTATACAAACATAACTATACACACATAACTATACACACATAATTATACACGCGTAATTATACACACATACCTATGCACACAACTATACACACACACCTATACACCTATACACACATAACTATGCACACATAACTATGCACACACAACTATACACACATAACTATGCACACATAATTATACACACATAACGTAACAGTACACACATTACTATACACACATAATTATACACACATAACTATACAAACATAATTATACACACATAACTATGCACACATAACTATGCACACATAACTATGCACACACAACTATACACACATAACTATGCACACATAATTATACACACATAACTATGCACACATAATTATACACACATAACTATACACACATAACTATACAAACATAATTATACACACATAACTATACAAGCATAACTATGCACACATAACTATGCACACACAACTATACACACAGAACTATGCACACATAATTATACACACATAACTATACACACATAACTATGCAAACGTAACAGTACACACATAACTATGCACACATAATTATACACACATAACTATACAAACATAATTATACACACATAACTATACACACATAACTATACATACATAACTATACCCACATAACTATGCATACATAACTATACACACATAACGATGCATACATAACTATACACACATAACTATGCATACATAACTATGCACACATAATTATGCACACATAATTATACACACATAACTATACACACATAATTATACACACATAACTATACATACATAACTATGCATACATAACTATGCATACATAACTATACACACATAATTCTACACACATAACTATACATACATAACTATACACACAAAACTATGCATACATAACTATACACACATAACTATGCATACATAACTATACACACATAACTATACATACATAACTATACACACATAATTATACACACATAACTATACACACATAACTATGCATACATTACTATACACATATAACTATGCATACATAACTATACACACATAACTATACATACATAACTATACACACATAATTATACACACATAACTATGCACACATAACTATGCATACATAACTATGCATACATAACTATACACACATAACTATGCACACATAATTATACACACATAACTATACACACATAATTATACACACATAACTATGCATACATAACTATACACACATAACTATACAGACATAACTATACACACATAATTATACACATAACTATGCATACATAACTATGCACACATAACTATGCATACATAACTATGCACGCATAATTATACACACATAGCTATACACATATAATTATACACACATAACTATGCATACATAACTATACACACATAACTATGCATACATAACTATACACACATAACTAGGCATACATAACTATGCATACATAACTATACACACATAACTATGCACACATAACTATACACGCATAACTATGCAGGCACAACTATGCACACACACACACGCACGCACATACATACACGGACACACAAAAGACCGTTTCTCATTTTAAATGTTGGTTCTCATTTTGACTTCGAATAATAAACAAACAACAGAAAAATGAATCTAACATTTAAAATTATCTTGGATAATTCTCATCATCCGACCAGAGTAGCATTTTATTTGCCACATCGATATTTACTTCTGCCTGAGTTATGGAATTTGTCGTTCTGTGCTATTCACCTAATGAAACAATAAAAAATTTCAATCTATGTCATCGATTATATATTATATCCGAACAACGAGTTATCCCAAAATACTAATGTTTCTCCTATCTTTATTAACCGATCACATCACCGCATTTGTTACAAAATGTTTTAACAAATGATTATAACATCATGATCTTCGCATGCGAGCTTAGGCGATCGACTTTCTATTTCAACTTTAAAGTGCTCAACAATAATAACCGAATTTCTTAAAGAGGTTGACATAATTCTTACAATAATATTTTTTTTAATACTTACAGACACTAGTGTTTCATTTTTTCCGGAATCATCAGTGCAGGGTGACACGCTTTGCAGGGTGACACGCTTATTACTGGTCGGGATATATATATATAAATGTAATTCTTGGTTCGTTCAAAGTTTATACAACCATATTTCTACATTACCAATTTAATTGAAATTTTCAGAAAATCTATCTGTAAAGTCAATGAATGTTTGCATGTTATTAAAATAATTTTACATTGCGAATTATAAAAATATTAATTAAAATATAAATATTTTTCGAAGTCGTTTCTACGAGACTGCCTCGGTTTTATTTCTGGTAACTTCCGTTTCAACTACCCTTGAATTACAAGATAAGTAAAAAAAACAAACTCATGCAGAAAATGATCCGTGCTGAAATAATAACGTTATTATTTAAAAAGCCATTCTTAACATGACGAGGTGAGGGTATTTTGTACCTATTCTTTACTTTAACCTTGCAATTGAATAATAATAAAAAAACATATAAAACTTTAATTAAACGTGGAAATACTATTTAAAAAATAGCGCGGATCACTTTCTGCATTAGCACCTAAAAATGTTACTAAACTTTTATTAATAATTTCTCACTTTTACAGACATTTGATTTTAAATTTCTTTTTAAATGACGACTTTTATCGACTTTTTTTTTTAAATAGTATTTGCGGATGGGTATGTTCCCAACAAATATCAGTTAAATTTTGTCAATATTCCCCCCCACCCCAAATGGGGGTTATTCCGAAATCCGTTGTTAACATGGAGATCCGTTGTTAACATGGAGAGGTTGAGGGTGTTTATTCTGAAAGCCGTTCTTAACATTTGTGGAGGTGGACCTAATGTAAACAACAAAAAAATAAATAAATTAAAAAAAAACTAATTCATTTACTGATAACTTCTCATATTTACAAATACTTTTTAATTTACATGCGCGGATGAACAAATTGTTGAATAGTGCGAGAACAAAACGTTTTTGTAATAAACTTCGGGATAATTTTTTGGGTAAATATCTACATTTAGGTCCACCACAATTTTCTTTTTTAAATAACGACTTTTATTGATAAATAAATTTACTTCTTCGCAACTTTTATTGATAAATAAATCTACTTCTCTGCAACGGGCACTGAACCCCTCCCTTTTTTTTAATAGTATTTTCGGGTGGGTATGCTGACAACAAATATCAGTTAAATTTTGCAAATAGCCCCTCCCTCCTCCAAAAGTGGTGTTTATTCCGGAAGCTGTTCTTAAGATGAGGAGGTTGGGGGTGATTATAAGGTGGACCTAATCTAAAAATAAAACAAAACAAACAAAAAAACAAGTTTTTTTAAATGATTAAAATACTTTCTCACTTATACAAACATTTTTACATGCGCACATAAGCAACTATTTTTTTATTAACTTTTTTTAAACTTTTTTATTTAAAAATTAGTAAATTTCAATGAATAGATTAATAAATCATTTATCATTATTATGTGTTTTTGGTTTTGTGTTGAATGAAACTTTTTTTTTTTTTTCATTACAATAATAATGAACCAATTCCGGCATGCGTATAAGGGTTACGAAATTATTAATAAATCGTTTAGTTACTAAGCCAACGTCAGTAAATAAAAACTGTTACGTGCGCATGCATTAGCCTTGACTAGTGGGGGGGCTAAGGGAGCGACAATTAAATAATTATGCTGGTCGCCATGTAACTCAACGCCCAAGGAGTACCTAAAGTGGCACTTATGCACTTATGTTATTGTGCTATTTTTTAAAATAGTATTTTCATGTTAAATTACAAATTTTACAATATGTTTTTCTTTTATTAATTTGTTAGGTGAAAGTACAGATAACCCGGTCGGTTTCTAATGCAAGGAAAATCTATCCCCCCTCTCCCCTCCCCAAAAAGGGGTAGTCTGGATAGTAACAAAAAAATTAAATTGCCTCAGTCTCGAAAGATTTCTTCTCTACTGAACGAGGAAACAAACGGTGAAGTGTAGTTCACCTTCTGTTTCTCTCACCCTCTCTCTTCCTCTCTAAATATCTCTCTCCATCTCTCCCTTTCCCTCTCTCAATCTATCTTTCTCTCTATATCACCCTCTCCATCTCTGTTTGAGCTCTTTTCTCTCTCTAACTCCCTCTATCTCTCTCCTTTCCTCTGTCTCATCCCTCTCTGTTTCTAACTCTCCCCCTCTCTCTGTTTATCTATCAATCCCTTTATATCTCTATCGCCTTCTCTTTCTCTATTTTCCTCTAACTTTCTCTTTTCTATCTATATATCTTCCTCTCTATCTGTCCATCTCTAATCCCTCATCCTATTTTAGTCTCCTAAATTTATTACAGTGAATAAGGCATTGTCAAAACATGGATAAATCCTATTTTAGTCACCTAATTTACTGACTGTGAGAATAGAAGTTATTTGGAAATTACTGCTACCTTGAACAGCACCAGAAGTAACTGGTAAAACCTTTCTAATTAAATTGATTGTAGCAGCCATTTGGTAACAAAATGACATAGCCTTAGCCCTTGCTGCATGAGGAATACCTGCGACCTTGCTGTCAAGTAGAAGAATTATTTATTCTACTTTAAAACATTCAATTTTTCAAAAATCTCATGTTCGACATCTCCAAAACATCCAATACGGGGAAAAATATTGCAGAAATGCAAACTTATTGTTTAGGATGAATGCACAATAGTACGCAAAAAATCACTTGAGGCTCTTGGTCGATCCTTGCAAGATTTGCGTGGCAATGTCAGACCATTTGGGAATGCAGTAATATTGCTTGCAGGAGATTTCAGACAAATGTTACCTGTTATTCTTCAATCAACACCAGCAGATGAAATAAATGCTTGCCTCAAATACTCTACTTTTTTGTTCCATGTGAAGACATTAAACTTAACTCAAAATATGCATGTTCAGTTGCAGACTGTTCGATCCGCACAAAAATTTTTGCCTCACTTGTGGGAAATTGGGTACGAAAAAGTGCCAGCTGATCAGAGGTAAGGGCAAAATTCTTTGACTTTTAACTTCTGTAATTTCTGTAATTTTATTTCATCAAAAGAAGAGTTAGTTTTTTTTTTTTTTTTACACAGGAATCAACACATTATCAAGGCCAAGAGGCCACTCAAGGATAAGGGTTAAAGAGTGTACAGTAGAAATTGGACAATATAGTATTCATTAGTAATGAAAATTCGGTAAATTTGATAACTTATATGGAACGGCTCATCAAGAACTTATTTACGTTAGACTTGAACACAACCATATTGTAGTCAGCCGGAAAGCAGGAAAACGGAAGACAATTCCACAGGCGTGCAGGTCTAAGAAAGAAGCTTTGTTCATGGAATCTATGTTTAGGTTTAGGCACAGATAAAGAGTGGGGGGAATTATTGATAGTGTTTTCAGCTAGACAAGTGTTTCTTGTGAAAGTTTGGCGAGGGGGGGACCATAGACTTAAGCTCAGTCGAACACTTTCCATGAAAGTAATGATACAACAAAGATAAACTTGCAACATCTCTTCTGTGAGATAGAGGTTGCAGGGAAGAGAAAAGGACATCTCCTACGAGGCTATGAAGTCTATTTTGAACTCTATCAAGGCAGCACAAGTCCTTTCTAGCAGCTCCGGTCCCGATGTGGCAACAGTATTCCATCCTGGGACGTACCTGGCTCTTATATAGATAGAGAATTGCATCAGCAGTGAGATATCTACTGGATCGATAGAAAGATCCCACCATTTTTCCAGCGGCCTTGGCAACAGATTTGATGTACGTGTTCCATTTAAGATCAGGAGTAATGGTCAAGCCCAGAAGCTTGTCAAAACTTGAGGCCTCCTGAAGACGAGAGCCATTCATTTCAATTGATGCCAGATGTGGATCAGAATGTTGATGATGTAAAGAGAGAAGCTTAGTTTTAGATGCATTAAAAGTAACCAGCCACTCCTTTCCCCATTGTACTACATGCTCAAGCTCAGAGGAGAGAGAATCGGAGAGAACTTGGTCGTTTACTGTCTTAGATGTGCTACCATAAATGGTAGTGTCGTCAGCATAAATGTCTACAAATGATGTAAGGATGGGATTTGGAAGATCATTAATGTAGATCAGGAAAAGAGTTGGGCCCAGGATGGACCCCTGAGGGACACCAGCATTAATACTGTGAGCTTCTGATTTTTGCCCCTCAACTACTACTCTTATGAAACTATCAGAAAGAAATGATTTAATAATTGAGAAGACATTTCCAGCTATAGTTTAAAAGGTTTTTGCAAATATTCAAATTATAAGAATTCCACTTGACTGAGTGAATGAGCTATTCTTGCAGGTCAATACAAAGACGCCCCTGAACTTAACGCTATTATTCAATGTAAAATTCCAAGTGAGGTAGTCAAATACAAATCCATCGACACTGTTGTGAAAGCAGATAAAGTGGTTAATTATCCAACAGCTATATTTGCCAGGGATGCCACCGCATGTATTGCAACTGAAGCTTGGTGTACTAATTATCATGTTGTGAAATATAAACCAATCCAAGCTTTGCAATGGCACATAGGTTGCAGTGAAAAAAAATTAACAAACAATATCATAGAAACAACAATCTTAACAGGACCTTTCACAGATGAATATATCTTCATTCCATGCATTTCTATGATTCCACCGGATACATCATTACACTTTAGGAAATTGCACTTTCCAATTTTATTGTCATTTGCAATAACCATCAACAAAGCACAGGGAACAATCTTTACAATTGTGGGTCTTACAGTTACACGCTGACTGTTTTTTCACATGGACAATTTATGTTACATATTCAAGAGTCACCAAACCAGAAAATCTCTATATCAGCTAAGAAAATGGAACAACAAAAACTGTGTACCCATGCAAAATGGAAAATTAAACCTATAAGAAATATGCTTTTTCTTATTTTGGAACTTTTTCCATTGCGCCAATTTGAGACACAGCAACGCGTGGCAGGGTACAGCTAGTATATATATATATATATATATATATATATATATATATATATATATATATATATATATATCGGCATATAGATAGATATACATACATACATATATATATACATATAATAATAATAATAATAATAATAATAATAATAATAATAATAATTATAATCATTATTATTATTATTATTATTATCATCATCATTGGCTCACATGGAGCTTTTACACAAGTTAGCAAGCGATCTGATTGGAGACCTGTGGTGTTCTCTGGAAGCTGAGTGACAACAAGTATCCCCAGACGTCCAGTTCTCTCCTCCTCCTTTGATCGCATTTGCAAATAAATTTGCATCATCGCAACAGCCATTGATTTCTCGCTAGCAGTGGCCATTGGTTTATACTGGAATTTGAGTGGCACTAAGCCTCCCCAAGATCCTACTTCTCTTCGCATTTGTCCAGCGGAGCTCAGGCCAGTGCTCCCTTCTCTGTCTTTCCATCCTCCTTGACCCTTCTCGGCTCTTTGGTATTAATCACTTTTCTATTGGGAGAACGGTGGTGAAAAAATGGAGGGATGCATGATGGGGGTATAGAGCAGGTAGATCTGCAGCTTCGGTGTTCTTCATTCCCTGTAATGCTTCTTCGTTATATTTTTTTGTGTTAATCTCCGCATTCAAGGGTTTTCCTTAATATTCAGCCGTTTTCCTTATCGTCAGGCGTTGTATTTTTTCAGCCATTCCTCTGATTCCAATTTCTGCCATTCTTTTTTCCAGGTTTTTCAGAATTGTTCCTAGTGCTCCTACTATTATCGGTACTATTTTGATTTTCTTCATCATCCAAATCCCTTTTAACTCTCTGGCTAGTTCTGTGTATTTGCTTCGTTTCTCCTTTTCTTTCATGCTCACCCTGTGGTCAGCTGGGACAGCAAAGTCTACGATTTGACAGGATTTCTCTTTCTTGTTAATTATTACGACATCTGGTCTTCTTGCTTGGATGGGTTTGTTCGTCTGTATGCCTATGTCCCATAGGATTTTGTGGTTCTCGTTTTCGAGTGCTGTTGCGGGTTTATGCTTGTACCATTTGTCTGTACGCTCAAAATGCAGTCGTTTGCACAATTCCCAGTGCACCGCCCTCCTCACTTTGTCATGCATGTTTTTGTATTCCTTTTGGGCCAGTTTGCTGCATTCACTTACTATATGGTTTATCGTTTCGTCTCTTTGTCCACAGAGTCTGCATTTGCTGTTTTCTTGTGTTTTATCGATGCTTGCTTTGATATGGTTGGTTCTTATCGAGTTATCTTGTGCTGCAGTTATTAAAGATTCAGTTTCTCGGTTTATATGTTCTTTTCGCATCCATGTCCAGGTGTTTTCGTTATTCTCATCTTTTGTCATTCTTATGAATCTTCCGTGGAGTTGGTTCTCTTCCCATTTCTCTTTTCTCGTTTTGTCATTTGTCTCTCTGTTTTCTGTTTTATTGGTTTTCTCCGTATCTCTCGCTGCCATAATCATCATCATTATTATTATTATTATTATCATTATTATTATTATTATTATTATTATTATTATTATTATTATTATTATTATTAGTAGTAGTAGTAGTAGTAGTAGTAGTATTTAAAAAAATAAATGTCCGCGTACTCATTTTTCCTAATGGTGAATATTAAAAAAAAAAAAGAAAGAAAGATGCAGCATTACATATGTTCGTGTGCTTGTTTTTGTTTATTTTTTAGCTTAAGCTTGAAGAAGTTTTAATTTGTTAAAAACTACATCCCTATTGGCTGTTGACTTCTTAATTTAATGTTAGTCTTTAGAAAATACAAACTCGCACAAACAATAGAGATTAATGGAATTTAAGATTAGTGGAATTGACTCAACAGACCTATTGACCCCATTGGTAAAAAAAGATAACTATGGCGTATTTTATGAAGTCTCTTTATCTATTTGCTTTCTTTTATTTTTTGTTGCAGACCATCTACTAGTTGAGCAATTCATTATGTTAATACAACCCCCCCCCAAAAAAACATCAGCTTTATATATCTATAGGCTGAAGCGATAAAATTGTCGTCCTAAAAAAGACGACATGATTTCATTTCCCTTTGATGAAAACAGGTTTCCTTTTTTGTTGCAGACCATCTACTAGTTGGCCAGTTGTGTACAAATCCCAAGAGCGATATGAACTTTCTATCATGTCTGAAAGTGACACAATGTTCAACGGGCGAGATCGGAGATGCGCCGCTGAACAACTCATGCTCTCTACTGATCCAAGTCTTGACAATAGGACCATTGCCAGCATCCTCGAAATGCATCGCTGGATTGCCACGAATAACAGGGACGTGACTAGAGTGATGAAAACAAAGTTTCCAGCCACGGTCATAGTCTTTGGTGTGGAAACAAGTGAGGGCCACATGATGCCACCTCACATCTTCGAAAGTCAACACCAAAGTGTACCTTGATGTGCTGAAGAGTGTGGTATTCGTCAAGCTCCCGCCGGTGCTTGAGTAAAAAGGCATGCCCTCAGTTCCGGACCAGTATCGAGGTGGTGATTGAGGCTGAAGGCGGCTACATTGAATAGATGTCAGCTCTACTACACAATCAAGTTACTTGAATTGATTTTTTCAATAAAAGTTTCAAAATAAAACTTGTAATGTTGTTTTCTTTAAGGTGACACTTTTCTACCGTTCTATCCCATACATGAAATGACATTATAGTAACTAGTTAATATTAATGTGATTAATAATAATTATTAGTGTGGTCACCATTCGGCCACACAGAGGTTGACCACTCAATATTAACCGAAGATAACACTCAGACGTCTCCATTCATTCCATTAATAAAATTAGTATTAATTACAAGTTCCGTACTTTTCAAATTGTTCATTGTTTTTTTTTTTTTGTTTTTTTTAAATGGTTTTTCACATTAATAATACTATTTTTTACTATAACCAACGCCGTATATTCCAGAGCAAAATTCCAGTCTCTTAGCCAAGCATCTATCGCACGCCACGTGATCTGCCATTATTTTTTCTCAACCACGTTGCATCTTCCGCCCCCCCCCCATGCCACCAATCCCCACGACCACACCCGTTGCAATAGTGCTCGCATCACACCACACCACTCCTATGCTCATTTCAGGTATGTGCCAAGCTCCAACAAAACATCCTGTGCAGAGCATGTTTACAATTGAAATTTCAAGTTGTGTTCGAGAATAATACAGATTCACAATTTAATTAAATGATTGGCTTGCTCGAATGAAATATCGATATATCGAGCTGATTGCTATTGGAGTCTAGCTTTGAAAATCTCACACAATAACGACAAAAAAAAAAAAAAAAAAAAATTCCAACGTGCTCGATCGCAAGTCATACAAGAGCCAAGTATTTATCATTTTATTTAAATAGTATACATTATTTCATCCGTTGAAGGTACCCAGATTTCGTTCATCTGGTCATCCGGAAATTAGGAAAAAATCTGCATGAATGGATAGTATTTATACATGTGAGCATATGTGTGTGTGTGTGTGTGTATGTGTGTGGAAGAGAGAGAGAAAGAGAGAGAGAGAGAGAGAGAGGAGGAGGAGGGAGAGTATTTTTGTAACTAAATCTATCAGATGTTGGCCAAAACATACCCTACTTGTCATCAACTGCTGATTCCTATGATGTGTGATCAATGTTTGTAGCAATAATAACAAGGATTTATACTCAGTTTATTGATGATGATGATGATGATGATGATGATGATGATGATGATGACGACGATGGTGGTGGTGGTGGTGGTGGTGAGTCTATCTTTGATTATAATGATAATAGTAATGATCCGGTGATGTCATTTGAGTGAGATGGAAGGAGCGGATCTGCTTTGGGCTATCTCCCCAATCGCTTCCTTTTCCCTCTTTCTCCTGCCCCCCCCCCCGTCTCTCTCTCTCTCTCTCTCTCTCAGTGATGTCCTGATTACTGGTCTTACACCTGTCATAAGTGACATCTCGGAGATTTGCATATAGATGGAGAACTTATGTAGATTGGTAGATTTAATGGTTGACCGAGGCAGAGGGCAGGTGGGTGCGATATTTTTATAGAAATAAAAGTGTGTGCGTGTATATACGTGTGTGTGTGTGTGTGTGTGTGTGCATTCGCAAAAAAACAAAAAAACTTTTGACAGACGGCATTGAATATGACGTTGATTAAGACTATTATGTCTCTTTGATGCCCACTCTACGTTGATGTCAGCCATATCGTTGGTGTCTATCATATTTGTCGGCAATGTCTATCAGGTTCAACTGCAGTCGTTTTATTTAACACAATGAAGGTAATATCCACATAAACAAAAGCAAATTAATTATGATAGTAATAATAACTGCCAGGGAAACCCGACGTTGCCCGAGATTGAATTCGCACTTCCAATATTTTTATTGTTACTCAAAAGAAATCTACATTCAGTGAGTAACCTCATTTGCATATTACATTAAAGAAAATCTATTTTAATAATTAGTTCGATCTTATTAATTGTTTGTTGTAATAGAATCGGTTTACTTGTTCTATTTAAAGTTGATTTATATCTAATTTAATATATTTTAAATTATTAATAGCCGACAACAGTTGCGTTTAAAACCAGAAGTAATCTTATTTACTTAAGCTATGAGAGTTACTTCGCGTTTGATTTTCATAGACCAAGATGGATGTATTTTATACTTCCCTAAATCTAACATGTGGTCATTTTTCGTAAACAGCGTATTTAAAATAGTATGCGACTAATGCCCTCCGTCCTTTGTTTTTGTGTTGTGTGTGTGTTTGTGTGTGGGTGTGAGTTCGTTCGCTATGAACTCCTAAACGGCTTGGCCGATTTTATGAAATTTTACACTTATGCGCTTTATGTATCTAGAAGTGTTCTTAGATAGGTTTTATATCGGAATGTCTTCGATAAGTATCGATAATCAATAATCGAAATAATCCGATGAAAGAAGGAACAAGCGATTTTACCAGCCCAACAACAAAAGCATTTGAGAAGTTTTGTTACGACGCAAGCAGAAAGATCCAACGTAAAAGAAAATCAACAGTAAGTTCTTTGATATGACAGGGCACGTTCGAAATAAATGTTTCTGTTTCAAGCACAACTGAACCATGACACTTTACTTTTTCATTTTAATCTTAAATCTAAGCCATTATCACCCCACAAACAGAAAGGTTAAGCATATAAGCTTAACAGTAAGTTCTTTGATATGACAGAGGCGTGTTCAAAACAAATGTTTCTGTTTAGACCACAATTGAACAATGATACTTAACTGTTGCATTTTAAACTTTAATTCAAACCGTTATATATATATATATATATATATATATATATATATATATATATATATATATATATATATATATATATATATATATATATATATATATATATATACGTAGGGTGTCTCAAAAGAAGGTGATGGTTTAAAAAAATTCATAATTTTATTTTATTTTTTCAGATCGTCTAGAGTAACCCTTCCAAAGTCATCATGAGTCGTTACACTACCGAGGGACGGATTTTTACTGTAGAGTCGTATTTTCGGTTTGAGTCAATGTCAGAAACTCAAACAGAATTTCGACGAAACTTCAATAACAAGAAATTCTCCTACTTCCAATGCAATAAAAGCTATGGTGGCTCGATTTCATGAGCAAGGGTCTGTATGTGACCTCCCTAAATCTGGTAGACCCCGTACGGCAAGAAGTGATGAGAATCGTCAGAGATTAGCCGAGAGTGTGGCCGAGAATCCATTCACATCAGTAAGAAGGAGATCGTCAAATTGGGGTCTCTCAATCATCTCCTCACAGAATGCTTCATGAAGAGGGCAAATTTGAATATAAAATTCAATTGGCGCAGGAGCTTCAGCCAAACAGTCCGGAAAAAAGGCTGGAATACGCCATGCAATTCCAAGATTTGGCCAATGGGGATCTAAACTTTCTCAAAAACCTCATTATGTCCGACGATGATTATGTCCGATAATGATTATGTCCGACGATGATTATGTCCGACGATGATTATGTCCGATGATCATTATGTCCGATGATCATCATGTCCGATGATCATTATGTCCGATGATCATTATGTCCGACGATGATTGTCCGATGATGATTGTCCGATGATCATTATGTCCGATGATGATTATGTCCGACGATGATTATGTCCGATGATCATTATGTCCGATGATTATGTCCGATGATGATTATGTCCGATGATGATTATGTCCGATGATGATTATGTCCGATGATCATTATGTCCGATGATCATTATGTCCGATGATCATTATGTCCGATGATCATTACGTCCGATGACCCATGGGTTCATAAATAAGCAAAATTGCAGGATTTGGGGATCAGAAAATCCCCACGCAACAGCACAACGGCAGTGACCCCCTCAGAAATGTACAGTCTGGTGTGGAGTAACGGCGGATGAAGTAATCGGAATTGGTGGACATTTGAGTAACATCATTTTTCATAACAAAAATTACAACTTGTGAAAAACACACCCTAGATTAAGTTGTGTAAATAAAATTAGAATAAGTAGACTATAGTATCTTACTATATCTCAAAAAGTCACGGAGAGTATCATCTACCTACATATGAAATATTAAGGAAGATAATCAAATTTAAAATCCGTCAGCTTCTTTTGGGACACCCTGTATATACAGGGTGTCCCAAAAGAAGCTGATATATATATATATATATATATATATATATATATATATATATATATATATATATATATATAATATAAAGCCGAATGTGTGTGTGTGTGTGTGTGTGTGTGTGTGAGTGTGTTTGTGTGTGTCTGTGTGTGCGTTTGTTTGTATGCATGTGAACATCATATGGAATGAATAAGGCCCGTTTCATATAAAGATGATTTTTAAATTATTCTAATATAACAACCTCGAATATTTTTATACACACAATCAGGACTTATTTTCTCTCTCCCTTTTCGCTGCTAATTCTTAAAAGATACCCTATTAATGAATTAATTTATTGTAGTATCTATGTGTACGTTTAAATTATGGAATGAAAACACCACCTTTTTGTTTATTTAGGATTAAAAGTTGACCAAGTGTAAATAGCTGAAATCGATTGAAATTAACACTTTTATTTTTAACAATACGGACCAGTATTCAGAATATTTCGTAGGGAATCGTCAGATTAAAATGCATGGAATTTTTGTCACTTGTTATCTTTGTATATACAAGTGGTGTTTAGTTTAGCTAACTGTTGTGATCCTAGGAAAGGGTCCTAAGAAAATAATTAAACAACGGGTTTTAGTAGAAAAGAATATATTGTACAAGAAAGTGAATACAAAGAACGGTTGTCGGTTGTAGTCTCGTGTTGGATCTCGATAATTCTCCTAGAGAGTAGTGATAGTGATTTTTGCAGTTATTAGAAGAGTCTATTACGAGTGAATGAGTAAGTCCCCATAACACCCGCTCTCAAGTCTTTACTCCGCAAGGGACACTTAGTACCCTTTCCTTCTTGAATCAATACTTAAAAGATTTATAAACTTTCTTCTCCTTTCCGATCGATGCGTTCTTGATTTGCTTGGGATGGTTCAATGTCAAAAGTGCCATATCTCGTTTCAATGGTCTTTTTCTTCGTTGGCTGCAGAGCTGTGATAGTCCACCGGACGTTTTCTTATTTGGTTAAGGTGTCTTTTATGCATGAATTTAGGACCTTAAATGATGTATATCATATTTCCAATTCTTCAGTTCCCAGAAAGGCGCATTGTTTTTGTAAGTTTTGTAGAAACCTTTTTCTCACCGTCATAACGTTTCTTAAGATCAATTTTTTTTTCTCACGGTCATAACGTTTCTCAAGCTCTCTATTTTGTTTACTTTATTAACAGTTTTTTTTTTCAAATACGGGTCTTAATTTTTCGTTTGAACATAGTCTCGGCTGGGGATACTGCTGATTGTATATTAGAGTTACATGTGAACCTGTAGACATGTATAAACTCTTACAATACTGTTTCTATAGGTGTGCTGCATGCTTTTGAGTGCTAGTTTCAAAATGTCGACGAAACATTCCGCCTGCCTGTTTGATCGCGGATGGTACAGGTGAGTCGAAGCATATTTAAGTTGAACGTAAATTGAGCCCGGTTGTCACTTACTAAGCAATCGACATCTCCAAACCGAGCAAATATTTCATGGAGGAAATTAATAACTACCTCTTTAGTAGGTCTCTTATATCTGAGCATTTCTGGCCATTTTCTGTAACTGTACACCACAATTAGGTAATACCTATCCTCCAGTGGCCCTTCTTCTAGACCAGTGTTGATCTGTTTTTGGCCACGGATTAAACCTGACTGGAGTTGCCTTTGCTCTCAAAACACAACTCTTGCATGATTCGACCGTGTTTTTTATGCCTTCATCTATCATCGGCCAGTATGCGTAATTTTGTGTTTGTTTTTGAGTGACCCATATAAAAGTATTTCATTATTAATTTTTGTAATGTTTTTGGTAAGACAAATATCTCGCTGTATAGTAGAACGTCATCACATAGAAAAACTGTCCTGTGTTTTCTAGTCTTTATTTGTGAGTTTCTGTTTTGTAAATTGATCTTGTTGTGCTTCGCCTTTAATTTCATGCTGTATGACCGGAAGGTCTTTGATAGTATTACACATTATGGTTTTAATTAAACTATGTATATGGTGTCCCTAGTAAAATGTATAACGCTTTAAAACCAACCTTTATTTTAAGAAAGAAAAGTTTCATACATCAAAATACTGTGAACAAATATAGAAACCAACTAATTATCGAAAGTGTTCAGATTATTGACCATTGTTGTCCATGAACAGCTGACAACGTTCACTGATTGAATTGAAAATGTTCCTAATCAGTTCAATTGGTATGTTGACATATCTTCTTTTAATGGTTGCTTTCAACTCATTCATTGTAGCTCGTTTTGTGGTGTGAACCTTTGTTTAACATGCCCCCCACATCGCCCCCCAAAAGAGAAAATCCATAGGAGATCAAATCCGGTGAGTGTGGACAGTACTCGATACTTCCTCTTCGTCCTAACTATCTGTTTCGCAGGTGACTATCAAGATATGCTCTTATGTCATGATGATAGTGGGGAAGTGCTCCATCCTGCTGGAAGTGCCATTCTTTATTCCTAAACATCTCATGGGAACGTGGCATAGCGTATTCATGTAGCAAGTTGAGATAATTTAAAGAGTGTATACATTTTATTGGGACACCCTGTATACATTAAGAAGCAATTACTGACTCCTCAAAAAGGTTCACTCTGCCCGGAACCAAACTTGAAAGGCTGTCATCATGCTTGGAGGATAAATATTCTAACATGAAATCGTAATTCAGAAGAATAGTGCCTCACCTTTGCAATCTGTTCATTGTGTAGTCATGTAACACATTTTTGTACATAAAAATTTTCCATAGATGTTTATGGTCGGTCTGAAGTATAAAAAACATCGTTCGCGTAAATATTGATAAAACTTTGTAACTGCAAAGATAATAACAATAATAACATCTATGAATAGTGCTTTTCTACCGGGAGAAGAGCTCTTGAAGCATTAGCACTCATTTTTTTTTTCTTTTGTCTGGTATTTTATGTAAGATACAACCCCATATTGCGTACGAGATTGCATCGCTAGCAACTATGATATCTAGTTTTGGGTCATATTGAGTGAGGAATGGGTCTGACGTTAGTTTTATTTTAATATTATCGAATGCCGCCTGGCATTTTCGTGCCAATTTCCACACTCTGTCCATTTTTAGAGGCCCGGAGATCGTGCATATTGCGAATGAAGGTCTCTTTATAGTTCGCTACCCCCCCCCCCCAATTTTGTAATTCTGTAATATGTTGGGGAGCTGGCATATTCTTTATAGCTAGGACCTTTTCCAGGTCGGCTCTTTTGTCGTTTTTGTCGATAATGCGTCTCACGTATTTTATCTCCTCTGAAGAAATCACATTTTCCTTGTTTTATTTAAAACCCAAAATTCTGTATTCGAGAATTATTCACTTATTTCCAGGTATACGATTACTTAAGCAACGTTGTTCAACATAGTAGCCATAATTCTTGGAATAAAATGGCTATCGCTACCTTAACTCCAAAAGCTAACCTTTTGAATTTGAATAATCCCTGAGTGTTATAATACAAACAACATCGAGCTGATTTCTTCCATTAGAATTTGAAGGTATGCGTCACTCAGACTTTAGAGAATATCTTCCTTCGTTTAGCTTAGTGAAAATTCTTCAGAGCTAGGGAGTGGGTAATGGTAGTCTTTTAGTAATGAGTTCAAACCCGTGGAAATATCGGCGCAAACGTGGATTTCTTTTGACTTCTTTTTGACATAAACGGTAGAAGCTGCCCATTGACCGAATTCAACTTTCGATAGGATGCATGTTTTTATAAATTTTTAAAACTCTTCTTTAATTTTTTCTAACAAGGCGAACGGTACATTTTCTTTATTTTTCTTGAATACTGGTTGCATTTTAGCTTTGATTTCGAATCTAGCTGACAATTTTGTGCAGTTTCTCAGACCGGATAAAAAAAAACTGCAGGGAAATTTTCTTTTAATTATGATTTGAGTTTTCCTTCTCTGTCGTTTTTATTAATATTTTTACCAGTATATTTTATACGTATATTTTTATCGTTTTTTTCCTTTTTTTATTTGTTTTTTGCTTTACAAAAGTAGTTTTATTGTCCAATTCTGCTACAATCAAGTTTTATGCAGTATGGGCAGTTTTACTTCAATGCAAGGCACCGCACCAATATCATGGACTTGATGATGACTTACTATGATTTTCGGTGAATTGTTTTTCTATGTGCGAGGACGGAGTGATGTTTTTTTATTTTTCCTGGAGAATGCTTTTTATGTGTCTTTCTTATGTACGCGACGCCAGATTCTTCAACGTTCTGTAAATACTTTTTAACGTCAATCATTCTTTGGCAGTCTTCTGCCAACTTTTATAGTATCAGGCTTAACTCATTTTCTAATTCAGTAAAAACTCTGCGTCGAGTTTCAGAGTTTTTCGCCGATACCAATCATTGTACAAATATCAGGCCTTTGACATCGTCAGCACTTTATTCAGTTAGTTTAAAATCATGGCAATGTTTGTTGGCTATTGATGCAAATGTTAAATAGTCTTTTCTTGGTTAAATTTAGTCATTTTCACCTTTTCTGAAATAACAACGTGTTCGGACTGAACAGTTTTATTAAGAGTTTTACGGTTTCAGACAAAGTTAAATCAAACGTTTTTCGCGGTAAAATATAATCCACGAATTTGTTGTGTTCTGTGGATCACAATTTTCAAATCAATAAGCAGGTTTTTCTAGAATGCGCCCAATCGGCACAATTAATGTTATACAAATCTTCTAAAATTCGAGGCGAATGTTTTGTCTTTGTTCAGGGTGTAAATGAAATTGTCAATAGTTTTCTAGACTGAGTTTTGTGAGGATTCTATGTTATTTTCCGTGATTTGGTATTTATTTGTTAAAGGTTGTAGTAATAAGTTTGTTTTCTCTTATTGTTCCAGTAGCAATTTCTTCCATTTTCTGTTGCTGTTCCAGATGGTGTTTCAACAGTTGTGGATATGATATCTATTTTTCTCCTTTAAAAGAGGAATAATTGAATATGGATTTGGACGTGTAAAACACAATTAACGATTTTCCATGTAGCCGTTTTTTTTTCTTAACGATCAACACAATGACATCTTGAGGTCGACCAAAAAATTATCTTTCTCAATTAAAGTTCCCCGTTTTTTCATAGCAGAAAAAAGTAAAATCAAATTCTTTTTGTCAAATATTTAATTTTTTGTTTGAGAGAAAACACAAAGGAAGAAAAACGAAAATCAAGAAATCACTTTTTAGTCCAACCGAAAAAATTAACTCATGAATGTTTTCTTTAAAAATTTTTACCCGTTGAACAACCTTACTATGTTTGCTTTTTTTCTTCTTTTTATTTTTAGGGGTTCCTAGAAAAACACTCCTTCAGAATCTTGTAGAGTTCAGTGCAACTATCAAAGTTGCTTCCTGGCCATTAAAACGTCTAGTCGTCCGAATTATCTCTGAATGATCCGTTGTTAGTGTTTCTGGAACACTACCTTGCTCGTTCGAATACTTCGTCGCAAGATCGACATTGTTGAGGCGGGTCCTTTAGATACGATAGTGTTTGCTTGAATACCTTGTCACCAGTTTTGTAGTTCTAGGAAAGGGTTATAAAGAAAAGCCTCGAACAACGAGTTTCGGTAGAAAAGAATATATCATACAAGAAAGTGACCACAAAGAAAGGTTGTCGATATTCTCTGTCAGTCTGTGGTTTCACATTTCATCGCAATAATTCCTCACGAGAGTATTAGACTCTGAGTTTTATAGTGATTAGAAATTTGAATATTGGATATTTCATTTTCATACAGTTACATGGCGATCCATACAGTTGAATATTGAGCATATAAAATAATATATAACTTCCTTGTATAGTGAAAGTGTAATATTGAAATGGCTAGCGATCCAAAAGCTAATTTTTATCTAGACCAGGGTCGGCAACCTACGGTCCGCAGGTCGGATTCAGTCCGGAATTGGATTTTTATAGGCCCGCGAGTCTGATTGCCAATAACTCTATTTTTAACATGACAGACGAGACTTTCGTATTCAACAAACATTTAACCGAATTAGAATCGCAAAAACCACGATCAAACCCCAATCACCATTGTTTCTGCGTAAAAATAAACAATAAACATAAAACAAAAACGGAGAGTCGATTTGACCAACCGACGAACCGAGCGGCGACAGACATTTAAGCGTGAACTGTCTTAAAATGTACAATTTTGTCTCAATCGGCTTTCTATTTCATTTAATACTGCTACCTACCCTATGTAAGTTACTGGAATCTTACAATGAGCCATGTTTTTATCACCTCCCCTCTTCTTAAACGAAAGTCTTTCACTGATTTTTGCACGCTGCCTGCCTCGACACGGGTCATATATCACGCTTCTTACTTTGCAAATTTATTGAATAAAATTAGACATGTTTTAAAAACCGAAATAAAATTCAAATGAATGTAATTAGTACTCTTCGTATTTACTTTTTCAAATAAATTCAGTGTAAGTGTTCAAGCTTGCCTCAAGGAAGCATTATATTCTCAATTGCTTATTTGTGATGTCTTCAAATACTTCACCAAATAACAACATATCTTTTAGCATTCATTGTGAATATTATGAATCATTTATAATTACAATTTCAATGTAAAATTTAGCTTATGCATGCGATATATAGTCATATTGCTGCCTTTCACATAAAACGTGTTGTGGGAAGATCAACTTTGAAATAAAATTTTGCTCATTTTGCACCATTCCAAGCGAAGAAAACACAAAATTCTGAGCGATTTGTGAATGAATAAATCCACGATTTGCGAAACGAATTTGTATCAAGTTTTGTTGACTTTCGTCTGCGTAAAAATGATTTGAAATTGTTTGCTGCACAATTTGATTTGGAAGTGGAAACAGTATCGAAACGTTTTCAAATGGATTTGATAGAATTGCAGTGTGACAATCAATTAAGATAAAAATTAATTTCAAGTAAGTGTTACTAATTGATTTTTATGTAAAATATATATTTTTCAAGTGGAAAGTATTTAAAATGAGCGATCCTCCTCCTGTTGCTGCACATTCCCCTCCATTGCTTTGCCTTCCACTGGTCTGATGTCGAGAATATGCCTTGGTACTCCGTCCACCACAATGTTGTTTCCGGTGTTCCTCCCAGTCACGTGACATCTACTCCGTTGCGTGGTGCAGCGCGCCCCCGATGGCTTCACCCATACCTCATCCCCGAGTTTAATGGTCCCTGTAGCCTCTGCCTCTCTGCTTGCCGGCTCAACCCTGGGATGTCTCCAGAAATATGCGAACGTTGAGAGTTGCGGAATCGTCTCTGGCACTTGTGCCAATCTAGGCGGCATATTATACCAGTAGACAGCTTGCTCAGGTGAGGTGCCTCTTCTTTCTGCAAGTGCCTTTATGGTGCGGTGGTTTCTCTCCACGATCCCGTTGCCATTGGGTCTCTGAAAAATTGTTTGATATTCCACCTCCTCATTACTTCCGTCACTGCTACTGACTTGAATGCGGTCCCGTTGTCGGTTAACAACTCTTCCATGGGACCTCGCTCCAAAAACACCTCATCGAGGATTGCCGCTATTTCATTGCTGGTCCCTCCACGTAGCTTCTTCCATAAGGCAAATCGCCCGGGCCCGCAATCAATCATGGTCAGGTAAAGTCCACCCCTGGGTGACATCGCATGCCAGTCTCTCCCAGGTCCCACTCATCCCCAATTGACCAGCTTCATGCATGCTTGGAGCAGGATCAATCGACTGACATCTGTCGCATGTCCTGACCACTTGCCTCACTTGTTCCTTGGTGACACTCGGGTCGATTTTCTTCACCAACTACCACATCCTCTCTACCCACATATGGTGCAGATTGTGCAGCTCTCGCACGCCAACATCATCTAGATCCGATGCAGCAACAACATCTTTCTTTGGCACAAACCAGCTCTTCTTCACTTTCGTGAGAGCATCTGCTCGGTTCTTCTCAGAAGCCACCATGTCTACGCGAAGCTTCAAACAAAACTCCTGTATCAGCTCAGCTAGCATCTCAAGCCAGCACTTCACTAACATCTCTGCTGCCCCTTTCGTTCTTATCCTTTTTTCACTTCAAATGAGAGACTTTAGCCAAGCAAACACAGTGGCAGACTCTGTTTTGATGCAGATGTCACGCAGTCCCCATTTCAAGGCCAGATTGATCCCTTTTATTATCGCATCTAATTCCGCTTCATTGATGTGGCTGACATCATTCTTCTTCCTTAACCAGGCCACATCTTCAACCACTCCTCCAACTTCCAATACGACCCCTGTTGCAATGCTGCTTGCATCACACCACACGACTCCATCGAATGTTTGCGGTACGTTCCAGGTTCCCCGGACTGGGTCTTTCCGTTCTGCTTCTTTCAGGAGCTCTTTCATCATGGCGACCGTTTTTCCTCCCATTTTATCATCCCAACCTCTTCCTTCGGTATTTGTGTAGCTGCATGCTGGTCTAAGCCAACCAACAACGGGGTAATGTCCGATCAACTTCCCGCATATGGAAAAAAGTTCCCGTCTGTTGAGCTCTTGCTTCAGTTGCGGGATCTCGTTCCCCCTTCGAAACTCTAGGCTGCCTGACGCACCTCGTTTCAGCCTTAGCCCCAAAGTAGTCCCTCCGTCTAATTTTTCAGGCGCTTTGGCGACCAACCTACCTCCTTGGCAGTTACCAGAGTCTCATTCACAAGAATGTTGTCTATGTATGAACTCACTGCCCCATCTCCTTTTCCCATTGTTTCCAGAATTTTCCTGAAGATGGTTGACATGATCTTGGGTGCCGAATTCAACCTGAACCCCACTCGTGTAAGGCAGTAGATTTTGCCTTTGTACCTGACTAACTGGTATTTCCAGAGCTTCTTGGCGATGCCGAGTTGCAAATAGGCAGATTTTTAGATCTACCCCCATTCATCTGCCTCCATTCTCTAATGGTCTCACTGCACACATCTACAGTGTCGCCTCCAGTATGGCACCCAACATGTTCAGCTCTCGGAAATCCAGGACCAGTCTTACTTTCCCTTTAGTTGGTTGCAGAACGGCCATCAACAGCAAAATGCCCGACTCAACATCATCCGTCCAAGGCAGCAGTATACCCTCCCAAATCCATTGGCCCACTTCTTGTTCAAACTCCTTTATCGTCCCTCCTTTGAGCGAATTAGTGTAGCACGCCACCCTGTTTGTCAGCGATGGCGCTTGGTGTTTCCATGCCTACTACTTGCACTCGTATGTATGGGTACATGTGTTCGTTTTTGTTTGCGTGCATTTGGTTCGTTTGTGTGACAATTTCAATAACTGTTTTAAACATATACATCACAATTGAATCCATTTCACTTCGATTGATCTTTTCAGTTTCAAGTAATTTCATGTTTCTAGAAGGAAACTAATTTTTTGTTAGGTGATTTGTAATTTTAGATTTTCCTTCGCTTTTCTGATTTCTCAATTTTTATTTTCGTTGTGATTTTAAATATTTATGATTAACAGGGGTGTACATATGTAATTTTCGTTATTTTTCGTGAATTGCCATCGTCCAATTTGGCCCGCGGGGTCGAATAAGTTGCTGATCCTGATCTAAACGCTGGAGAACAATATAATGTGGGTAGCTATTACAAACAGATAGCTGAACCAGATGTAACAACACCACTGACACCAATGACCAAATCGTGGTGCAAGCATGATATCACAGCGGGATCGAAGGAAGAGAAAAGAAAGAAAAGTCGAGAGAAAATAAAACGCACTTGGCATGGAGGTAGCTTTTTCTTTTAAGCACACGTTGACACGACAGAGTTTTTTTTTAACCTCATGGCGGCAGAACGGGAACTTTTAAACAAGATACAGGACTCTTTTATCTTCTGAAATTTTAACAAGATTTCCGAGCAACCATATTATCACTGGCTTGGAAAATACGTGTCAGGCGACTTGGTATGGAAACGACCGGTAATAAATGCCTTTTCTTTCAACTGGAAAAAAGAAAAACTTGTGTTGAATTTCTTTCCTTTGTGAAATCCTACATATAAAGTACACAAGATTATTTGGAACCGTTAGAAAGACTGTACCACGTGATACAGGTATCTCTGACCAACTCCAATCCAAGGCATGGAAAGAAGGAAACCATCACTTTCCAATTTCACACTACGCATGTGCAAATCCTTTTTGTACCTCAAAAGTTGAAGATTCAATTTATACCGTGGCCAGTATAGATCAGGGGCGATAACTTACAATTAATGTAACTGTATTTAGCTGCCCCATTTATATGCACACTCGTCCACCGATGAATAAACATACGCTTACCTTGTATTTCGGGTTTCTTGGATATCAAACTTACTCTCAGACCTACAAGATAACAATTTAACTATTGTTTCAAGCTATAATCGTAGCCGAAACAAAATATTTTTTCTATTTTAAAACTTCCGTGAAACATTTGATTCTTCTCTTCTCTCGTGATTACAAAAAGTAACTAATTCGACGTTTTAGGAATAAATATTTTCAGAAATTTGGCATTTGTTCCGTTGTAAGTGGAGACACATTTAGGAAGAGTCCATGTGTTTTATTTTAGGATTTGGCCTTCAAGTTGGTTGGTTTTAGTTGTTTTGTTTTGCGGCATACCAACCCTTTTTCAAGATATTTAGTGACAAATCTTTCATTTATGGTACAATATTTTATACAACGATATATTAATATTTTCACATATTTATTCATGCAGCAAATTTATGTCATGTATGCAATGGGGTTTTAGATTTATTTGTTATATATATATATATATATATATATATATATATATATATATATATATATATATATATATATATATATATATATATACAGTGATGATCATATTTATTGGCACGGTAAAATAAAAGTTAAATTTTGTCTAAAAAATTCTAAAAAAGGGATTAAATTAAAGAAAATAACAAAGTATATTATGTATTTTTAACTGGCCTTTCCGATGCAGCAATCGGATTTTAGAAAAAATAAATAACAAAGGAACAACAAACATAATTGCAAAAAACCCTTGTTCAAAATTATTGGCACGATTTATTTAATAATCAATTGTATAGCCTTTGGCCTTGACTACCTTCCTCAGTCGCTTTTCATAGTTTACAACCAAGTTGTTGCACTCTTCAGTAGTAATTTTAGCCCACTCTTCCTGACAATAATCCTCCAATTGAATAAGATTCTTAGGCTTCCTTTGCATTACCCTCAATTTTAATGTTCTCCATAAATTTTCAATTGGATTAAGGTCTGGGCTTTGTGATGGCCACTCCAAAACATTAATATGATTGTCCTCAAGCCATTTCTTAGTCAGTTTAGCCGAATGCTTTGGGTCATTATCTTGCATGAACCACCAACGACGACCAAGTGAGAGCTCTTTAGCAGAGTCTTTCAGGTTTTCATCCAATATTTTAACATAATCTTCCTTTTTCATGCTACCTGTGACCTTAACAAGTCGCCCTGGTCCAGAGGCAGCAAAGGATCCCCAAAACATCAAACTGCCTCCACCGTGCTTCACTGTGGGTATGGTGTTCTTAGGCAGGAAAGCTTCGCCAGATTTTCTGTAAATATAAGACACTTTATTATGGCCAAATAACTCTATTTTCGTTTCGTCAGTCCATAGAACACGTTTCCAGAATGCAACATCTTTATCAATATGACGTTTTGCAAAGGCTAGCCTTGCTTTCAGGTGCATAGGCTTCAATAAGAGAGTCTTTCTCTGACGACATGCTTTTAAACCAGCTCTCTTCAAAACTCTACCAACTGTATGTCGAGATACATTCACTCCAGAGGTGCTCTGTTCATCAACAATCTCCCCAACAGAGATCCTTGGGTTTTGTTTTACTTGTCGAACAATTTTCCGTTCATCTCTTGGGGAAAGAATCCTTTTTCTCCCTCTACCCTCTAAACTCATAACGTGGCCTTGCGATTTGAACTTGTTTATTATGGCTCTAACAGTGGATTTGGGAAGGTTTAGCTTCTTTGAAATCTTATCATAGCCCTCCCCATTGATATGGCATGCTACAACAAGCTTCCTGACGTCTTCGCTGTGTTCCTTAGTTTTAACCATGGCGATTGAAAATTATAATTTAGTCACTTATAATAGTTTAAATAAATCGCTATCTAAAAATTATCTGAAAAAAATTATTCACTGAATTAGCGTTAAACAAGCATAATATGGCTATAAAAAAGTTCAGAAAGCACGTAAACCGGAAATTGATTGATATTATACTGATACTAAAAGAAAAACAAAGCCGTGCCAATAATTTTGAACAAGGGTTTTTTGCAATTATGTTTGTTGTTCCTTTGTTATTTATTTTTTCTAAAATCCGATTGCTGCATCGGAAAGGCCAGTTAAAAATACATAATATACTTTGTTATTTTCTTTAATTTAATCCCTTTTTTAGAATTTATTAGACAAAATTTAACTTTTATTTTACCGTGCCAATAAATATGATCATCACTGTATATATATATGAGCAAACAGTTAATGAAATATGTTAAAAACACTTTGAAATGAGTTAAAAACATATTTAATCTGAAAAGGAAACACTAGATAAATGGATAGTCCTTAATCCACGGAGTTTCGAAGAAATACTCTCCTTCTCATCAGAGGGTAGGAATTAGCAAAATCTCGGAAGTAGAGTTAAAAGCACATCTTATTATTCTTTTATTAATTTTATTTTTTCCTTGTACACACTTTTTTGTGAATTATTTCATGGATTTCTGCGTTTGGATTATTATGGACCATCTTCTTCCAATTACGGGATTTCTTTGGATTTTACTTGTACAAATGCAAATTCTTTTAACTTTCTTGAAGTTTTACATTTGGATTTTACCGTCACTCGATTTTTTATCTTCCACCAGACTATCCATTAATGTGTAATCACCTTTTTCTTTACCATATTCCCTCTGCTTAACTTATTTTGTTTTCAAGTAAGATCTTTGACTTATTTGTTGTTTCATCAAATACTTCTGCATGCAAAATCCGATCCTGCATTTTGCTAATTCCTACCCTCTGATGAGAAGGAGAGTATTTCTTCGAAACTCCGCGGATTAAGGACTATCCATTTATCTAGTATTTCCTTTTCAGATTAAATATGTTTTTAACTCATTTCGCCCCCAAATATTTTTACTCGTCCGACTTTATCAACTATTTTATTACTACAAACATTTCAGTAAATATAAAACAAAACGTTAAAATACAACACCAGTTTCTTTATATAGCATCGTTCATATAATTGTTCCATAGAAATAAGAATCATTTGTTCGGATACTGATACGTAGTATCAAAATGATAATTGAAATATAAATAATTCAAGACTTTGTTTATTGGTACCATTAGAAAACGAATATATCTAACTTTATACACAAAGAAAACATAATGTAAAATCACACCCTTGAAATAAATATATTTTAAAATGCAAAACAAATATTAGAGATTCATTTTTTCATTAAAACATTTCAATATGAAGTCTCTAATTGAAAAATATTCTGAAACACACAATCATCCCAGCAGCTCAAAAGAATCAGAAATAGTTACTTACAATAATTACTGAACAAAACTCGAAGCGAGATCATAATAAAAATGGACATTTAGCATCATATAGGATTGAACATTTCAGCGAAATTAATATAGATTAATTTAGTAATTAAATAGCTTTGTTAATGAAACAATAAAGGTTTTTATACATTTATTCTATATTTTTATTTTTTACAAGGCAAGTCGAAATATTATATCAGGTATTACATGTTACTAATAATTAGCCGTCTTGATATTTTTATGTGTTTACATTTTTATAATTCATGTCCAGATTTGTTTATATCTATTTGTTTCTATCGTCCCTGGAATAAATAATGTTTGTTTACGAAGAAACAAAACTGAAGCGAAAACTGATTACTTACTTGTTGTATAATTTAATTTCGGTGCATGCTTGACGGAACGATGCGTTTTTTTCCTCTTTCAAATGTTCGTCTTTACTTTTGTAAGCATGAAGTGAATGTAGTTGTAGTGTCGAAGAATTTTTTTTTCCAAATGAATTTCAAAATCAGAGAGCGAAATGAAGGCGACATTTTGACTACACGCCGAATGTAAATTTAACCTCTTGTTGACCTTTAGCATGACCACTCTTTTTTCAATACGATATTCTAACGGTCTCACAGCTAGAGATGAAAGAATTCACAAATGATGAGACATAGTTCATTCTAAGTCACCGCATATTTGAGGGTTGTAAAATAAATTAGTTTCCCCCGTTTCTTTATTTAAAGAAATTTTATCGACTGACGGGCGAGTGATTTACGACTTTTAGTCGCCCCAAGACATTTTCAATCGACTTTGGCGACCGGTCGTGTAAAGTCTCAAAGGCTGTATATATATATATATATATATATATATATATATATATATATATATATATATATATATATATATATATAAATAATTCAAGCACAGTAGTGTTTATATATATTCAAACGCGGTAGTGTTTAAATATATGGCTAAGTGGCAGTTTTAGTCATTTAAAACTGCTTTACATCTTCACCGCTTACTCATTTTTCGACTGAATTATAAATGATTATTACAGTTTATATATCACTTTCTCAGCTATATTGTGAAAAAACATTTCAATTTTCGTTCAGTAAAAAAAAATTATGATGAATTTACTGGTGTTCAAAATCGTAAAAAAAAAACTTAAGGAGGTGAGCGACGTTTTTTATGACTGGTTTCCATAGTAACCACGTCGCTTCAGCGACTAGTGTTGCTTCCTATTATCTGCTCTCGTGAAAAGAGAAGTAACAAGTGAAATAGAGAGAATGAAAGGGAGATAATTGGGGGGATTTTATTAAAAGCAGACAAGTGTCGTACATTGTTATCATTAAACATGGTAGTGTTTGAATATAGAGTAACGTGGCAGTTTTAGTCGTTTAGAACTGCTTTAAAGCTTTACCTCTCACTCATTTTCGACCAAGTTTCCAAAAATGATTAGTTTATAGATCACCTTCTAAGCTATATTGTGAAAATTTGTTTTTTTCAATCTTCGCTCAGTAAAACAAAAGTTATGATGAATTTACTGGTGCTCAAAAGCGTAAATCGGCACTAAATCTTAAAATATACGTCTTTTGTTATCATTGTCTAAAGCCACTGTTCCTCTTCATCGTCGCCGTTTCGTCTAATGATTTGTTTTTCTCGTTTACTTTGGTCGTAATTTCTCATCAGTAGTCCTAGATGAATCAAATTTCTTTTCACACTGACATATTGACACGTTCACTGAGTTTTAAATATTGACTTATCCAAATTCTCTTAACTAATTATTTTGCTAACTCATCTACTTTCCTAAGATGAGAGAGATGCGAACAGAGATTTTTGGGTGGTTATTTCGCTCTTGGCTGTGTGGTTCGTACCTGCTTCCACAGACAACTCATTTGAAAACCTATTGTGCAGATTTGTCTCATTTCGGACTGCACTCAGTGCACCTATATCAAACTTTATACTAGTTTACTCACTCGTGGTTAACGTAGGGTCCCTAATATATAACATAAAAGGAAGAAACCAATAAGCAAATGAAATATAAGTATACTTTTACTTCTTATGCTGAAGGCAGGACATTTCCAGAAGGAAGAATGACAGTCTCTCGACAAATTGATTTTTTCATCGAACTGATAGACGTTGGAATTCCCTCTCAGGCCTCAGCTTCTCTGACGACTGACATGCAGAAGTTCAAGAAGTTCAAATGCCCAACTATCTACATAGTATCTTTGTAAATCTGACCCCAAATAGTATCACCCCCCTTATGACTTAGTAGCACTATACCTTGTTTGAGATGAAAAAAAAAAACCCTCAGATAAATAAAAATAAATAAAAAATATTAATACAAATTCATTCATTTTTATTGACAACTTGCCAAGACAATGAACGATACTGAGTTAAGAGAATACGGAAGCTAAAAGAATCCGAAGAAGTTCTGGTGAAAGAAAATTGTTTTGTCTGTAAGTACAGATTGAGTACATATGTTTGTTTCGACTGGCGTCGTGTGCGTAACTTGTGTGCGAGAAAATTCGGTTAGCAGTGTGTATATTATTGCACTGTTTTTACTAGTTCATGAAAATCCCTCGTTATATGTGGGCTTCTTGCCAAGGGGCCATTCGCTCAAAAGAGGTTAGACAGGATTATGCCGTACACAAGTCTGTTGTCTCTGAAGAAAAAAGAAAAATGAAAAAGAAAGCTGTGTGTTTCGGCTTCCATAGTACGTGCGAGATATGATAAATGAATACTTCTTGTATTGTGATTGATGAGTGTACACTGCTGATTTTAACTTTTGGTTCTTGTACATAATCCCCCCATATTAAAAAAAAAAACAATAAAGAAAAATCTATATGGTGTATGTGCACGTGAGGAAACAAAAATATATTCCAAAAATCACGTAAATTGATCACGTAGTTTTAATTTTAAAATATGATATCAAATTTTATTAGTACCAGAAAAGCGGCTGTCGTGTACGCCATTTTGAAGACAATCTAAAATAAAAATAAAAGGAAATGAATCAGTCATTCAAACGTGAGATTTATTTTGTAATGCCTACGAATTCCCATTGATCGCTTAAAAATCATTTTCTTCATAAAGTAAAACTATTTTGATCAATTTACATAATTTTTAGAATATGATTTTTTTTTTCATCACGGGTACATACATCATACAGATTTTTCTTTATTTTTGTTTTGAATATAAGGGGAATTCTAGACAAGACACGAACTTTTATCCAATCGGGAGTCGATACGCAAGAAGGATATTCATTCCCGTTTTTACTTCAAACACTTTCGCGTGGAGATCGCCCTTAAAAAATTCACACTATTCTCGTGTGTGGCATGCGCTTAAAAAAATTTTTTTTTTTTTTATAACAGATTGAGGTTCCTAAATGTAACGATCCCCCAACCTGAGATGTTGCTCTTCAAAGGGGAAATAACTCATAATGGCGCTTACGCTATTCGCCATAGATCACGCACCACTGATAGACGAATTAAATCATCTTGTTTTATTACATGCGAAAAATAGTAATAAATGTTTTATTTAAAAAAAGGAAAAATCGACAAAGTCATCCCATGAATTACATTAAAATAGTATCGTTTATAAAAGTAAGGACGGGAGAATGGAGTAAAGGAGGTAATGTATATGGGGATGGGTGAATCAGTAATAGGTGGATTAGGGCACGTGCAGATCTTTCAATATGAACTTTGAAACAATGGCAGTTTGCCACGACTAGTTATATGTTGTCCAATTATACCACTAAGTTAAATGCGCACTTCAATAACTGGCCGACGGCCAGAGACCAGCAACATCATAGTGCAGCAGTCAATAAAGGTTTCACTTTTTCGCCATATATTGAATACTGAATATACTTTATTTAAAAATTTTCTAAGCAATTACATTTTACGATCTCGTAGAAAATAAAGGAAAGACTATAAGAGTAAGTGTAATTATTTTGTGAGAATTCTATAGATTTAAGATATAAGAATAGTCTTCTGAAATGTATGCATGGTAATGTGTAATTGTGTAACGTTAATGCAAGTGCGAAATGAGAAATAAAACAATATGAGATTTGTAGCAAGATTAAAAGTTAGGTGTTTAAAATATGGTGTAAAATAGAAAATTCCACGTAATTTAATCAAGAAGAATGGAATTCTTTATTAAAAGTTAAGGTAGAAGTTAAAACTATGAGTACCTATTTACTATGCCTCCCCACGGGATAGAGTTAGACACTAGGGTCATTTTTTAACGTGGAGAAAAGGTACAAAAATAAAAATTGTCTCAGTCGTGAAGGATTTCTCCTCCACCGAAAGAGAACAAGAAATAGAAGTGCAGCACCTAAAGAACAGATACTACACTCTGATCTTGTTTATCTATTTTATTGCTTTTAAAATTTTGTAAATACAATTAAGTAAAAAACAAACAAAAGATTTTCAAACAACAAAATTAGGCACAAGGCCCTACAAGAAATTGGAGAGGAGAAGGGTTCAGGGTCTTTGTGACTAAAGTGATTAAAAAGTAATAAATGTAGACTTTGGAGTCTTACTCTTGACTGGCAACATTTACCAAAATACCTCATTCACTCTATGGATCTTAAACTAACTAATAAATCCCCAGCGTTTAAGAATCAAAACCATATTTACAATTTATAAACAGTTGTCTATGTGTTTGTGTCTGTGTGTATGCATTTTCTTTTTCTTTTTTTTTTAATATTAATTTTATGTGTGTGTGTGCATGTGTGAAAAAATAAAGTTTGATCTTGACCAAAAGGCCAAGGATGTATTAGTTAAAACTATGAGTATCTGTACTTACACCATGGGAAAAAGTTTATGTGAGAAAAGCTCGAGAGTTATCGTCTCTGGGGAGTTTGGCGTCAGAGTGAGCAGACGCTGTTTTCAAATCATTCACCGCCTTTCTATAAATGCTGCTCTAACCTAAAAACGGGGCGCCTCATTATATAACAATTGATATGCGTCTTGTAAAATCGTACGTGTATCACTAGGTGTATCAGATTTTTTGTAGGAATTTCTGACACCCCTAACACGAAACTGCGAATAAAATATAAAAAAAACTCGTAATTTCTCTTTTAAAAGTGGGTTGTCTATTTTCTTTATGGATTATACTTCCGAAATAAACTATTAAAGTTGTTTTAAAAGTAATAGAAATATTTTTTTTTATATTTAAAAAAACAGTAATGAAATTAATTGAATTTTACGAGCTCAGTATTTTTCAATTTTAAAAATTTAAAAATCTATCAAAATTTTTCTATTGATTCAATTTTTACGATATTTTCAGGGTCAATGTGAAATTTATGCTCTTTCCAATAAACCGAATATAATATTTTAGACAAACGTTTTTTTTAATTCACGCCCCCCCCCATTTTCAAGTGTCTAGTAAAAAGTAAATAATTAATTTACTCACCAAAGTTTTATATATCACAAATTGAAGATAAAAGATCAATAAATAATATATTCAAATTTAAAACAAAAAAAGTAGTGTTTTTTAGAAATTTATCTGTAAAGTCCGAAGTTTAAAACATCTTTTTCTTTTAAACCACGTTGTTTGTTTTTTCTTTTGTTATTTTTTAGAAATGAAACCTTGATCCTTGCTCCTTTGATTGAAAAAGAAATTAGGGCTTGAATTACATTTTTCGAGTAGTTATAAGCTTGGAAAGACAGCGGGTCGAATGATTTCACGCCTCCCATTTTGAAATGTCTATTAAAAAGTAAATAATTAATTTACTCACCAAAGTGTTATATATCACAAATTGAAGATAAATGATCAATAAATAATATATTCAAATTTAAAACAAAAAAGTAGTGTTTTTTTAGAAATTTACCTGTAAAGTCTGAAGTTTAAAACCTTTTTAAAAAAAAAACCACGTTTTTTTTTTAATGAAACCTTGATCCTTGCTCCTTTAATTGAAAAAAAAATTAGGGCTTGAATTACATTTTTCGAGGAGTGATAAGCTTGGGAAGACGGGGTGAAATTATTCAATATTTTTCACGAAATTTCTGACACACCTAGTGTATCACGTCTGCAAGAAAAGCTAAATGTTACTTTCTCCCCCTACTTTGGCCTGGGCTCATACCTTTGAACTTGCTATCTCTCCCTTTTCTTTCTCTTCTTTTTATTCATTTTTCCATATCTCCATCTCTCCGCTAGACACTGTAGGATTGCGTTTGTGGTTTTTATCTTTTTGCTGCTTTATTGTATTGTCTTATATTTCCTTTTTCACTCATTAAGCTATGCCATGTGACTGTTCTTCAAACCAGAACTTCTGTGAACTTTCTTTAACCGTAGAGACCTGAACTGTTGGAAAAGACACATCGCCTGATAATATCTCTAGTTATTTATAATTAGCTGACTGAAACATACTCATGATTGTACCTATTTACTATGCCTCCCCACGGGACAGAGTTAGACACTAGGGTCGTTTTTTAACGTGGAGAAAAGGTACAAAAATAAAAATTGTCTCAGTCGTGAAGGATTTCTCCTCCACCGAAGGAGAACAAGAAATAGAAGTGCAGCATCTGAAGAACAGATGGTATTTATTTGCTCCCCCACTGAGCAAATTAGGCACAAGGCCGTTTTTAATGTGAGGTAAAAACCAGCTCCCCTAAAAGTAGGCAAAAAGGGGGCACTCTGGTTACCAAAAATAATAATTGTCCCAGTATAGAGGGTTTCCCCTCCATTGACTGGTACAAATTATCTTAAGTGCAGTATCTGCCGGAACAGATGGTATTTATTTGCTCCCCCACTGAGCAAATTAGGCACAAGGCCGTTTTTAATGTGAGGTAAAAACCAGCTCCCCTAAAAGTAGGCAAAAAGGGGGCACTCTGGTTACCAAAAATAATAACTGTCCCAGTATATAGGGTTTCCCCTCCATTGACTGGTACAAATTATCTTAAGTGCAGCATCTGCCGGAACAGATGGTATTTATTTGCTCCCCCACTGAGCAAATTAGGCACAAGGCCGATTTTTAATGTGAGGAGTGAAGGGGAAATGGGGACCAACTCCCCGGGGAGTAGGGGAGTTGGATAATGACAATTGGTATGAAGGGTTGCCCCTACATTGACCAAGGTCTTATATGTGAGGTTGCCCCCACATATGGTCTTTGCTTGCAGTATCTGCCGGAACAGATACTACACTTTGATCTTGACCCGAAGGCCACGGAAATACTCATGATTGTAGCGATACTTAAATGTTTATATAAAACAAATAAAAAAATGTGTGTGTATGTATTTGTGTATGTTGTAGACACAGACAGCACTGTCTCCAGAAACGGCTCCCTCGATGCGGAGATAGTCTTCGCATTCAGAAGGCCAGCACAGCATTTGGAATACTAGAAAAGCGGCTATGATGTGATCGTGGAATCTCTGTCACCTGTGTTCTTTCTGTCTTACTTTACTCATCAGATTGCTGGACTACATAGCGTCGGCACTTAAAACAACTTGAGAGATTGCATCCAAAATGCCTTGGACGAACTCTGAATGTAAAATGACAGTCACTGACACCTGACACGGGCATTCTCAAGAAAGCTGAGTGTTTGAGTGTTGAAGCGAAGGTGATGAGGAATCGGTTGCGCTGGGTAGGTCATATTCGGATGCAGGATACGAAGCTACTTAAGCAGTTGTTTTACGGCGAGCTTAAGACTGGGAAATCTTCAGCGTGGTCCAAAGAGGTGCTTGAAAGATTACATAGCAGACGATCTCAAAGCAATTCCTGTTCAGAAGTAGGAAACTAGCGAAATGCCGGCCCGAACGGAGAAAGCTAGTTAGAGATGCATCTGAAATGTTTGAATAGAAACGACTCGATCCTGCTTAGGTCAAGAGAAACCTAAGGAAAGGCAATGTGTCAGTTTTATCTGATGCGTTAAACAGTTGGAAATGTGAGGCTTGTGATCAGATGCTCCTCTCGAAAGCTGCTTACATTAACCACAAAAAAGAAAAGAAAAGAAATGCTGTGGACAGAAAGAGCAGAAAAGCAGAGGCAGAAGTAAAACAAGTTTCAAGACTCAACATGTGTGGCAGACTGTGCAAGTCAACTGCGAGCCTGAAAAGTCACCTCCAGGCTCATATACGTGGTTTGGATGTCACTAACGATTCACTCAGGAACTCTGGTGTGGATGGTCAGGAATATTGAGATGGTTAGTGTCTGTTAAGACGATGCAATTACCTGTGTGTGTCATACCTACCCCTCTCTCTCTCTTTCTCTCTCTCTCCACACACACACACACACACACACACACACACACACACACACACACACACACACACACACACACACACACACGCACACACACACACACACACACACACACACACACACACACACACACACAAACACACACATATATATATATATATATGATTTTTCTATCTCCATATCGATCTATCGAGCTGTTGCATAGGTGAGGTACACAAGAGGGACGAGATGACA
>NC_136517.1:60363716-60371216 GCF_053919585.1 Euprymna scolopes | reverse complement strand
ATAGTGATGGACCCAGGTTTCATCCTGTGTAATCAGTCTTTTGAAAAACTTTGACTCATCTTCTTGGCACATCTCCAAATTCATCCTTGAGCACTCGACGCGTTCTCGCTTCTGAAATGGTGTGAGCACCCTGGGAATCCATCTGGCATGAATGATAGTTTCCACAGACCCTGTACTAATCTTGACATCTTGGGCTATTTGGTGAATAGTAATGCGCCGATCTTCCAAAATGGCAGCCTCAACTTGACGGACAAATGCTTCATCAATGGCTAAAGGGGGGGGCGACCAGATCTGGGAGCTGTTTTCACGGACTTCCGGCCATGTTTGAATTCACGATGCCAGCGTTTTACAAGATCATATGATGGGGCATTATCACCATAAGTTTCTTTCATTTCATCAAAAGTCTCCTGTGGTGTGCGTCCTTTCAAATACAAAAACCGGATCACTGCTCGACATTCAACAGGCTCCATTTCACACCTGACTCAGTTCAAACACCTGTAAAACAGAAACCACAATTAGTTCAGAGCTGTAATTTGCCACATAACCATAGAGATATAAATCATTGCACATGCAAAATTGCAGCTAGATCAGACAACTGGAAGTGGGTCAGGGGCATTACTTATTGCACACCCCTCGTAAGACACTGCTTAAAAGAACAATACAGCAAACGATGAAATCAGAAACAAAAAGGCAAGAAAAGTGGGAAGAGAAAAAGCTACATGGGTGATTCATCAGAATAAAAAAAGAAAGAATCATGAAAACATCTGAATGTGGCCAAGAAAAGGACACATGAACAGAGAAACATAATCTCTACTGACAGCTGCACAGAACAATTACAGCCAACGACATTAAAGCTAAAATAGATAACACACAAGAAAACAGTAAATGTAGACTCTGTGAACGAAAAGACTAAACAACAAATCACATAATAAATGAATGTAGCAAACAAGCCCCAAAAAGAATATAAGAACAGGCATGATCATATGGGGAGGCAGTTTACTGAGAGTTGTGCAGACGACTGCATCTCAAACATGCGAACAAATGGTTCAAACACAAACCGGATACAGTACAGGAAAACGTAAATAACAGAATCCTTTAGGATATAGAGATACATATAGATAACCTCATCCAAGCAAGAAGACCAGAAGTCATAATGATAACCAAGAAGGAATAAAACTGCCAAATTGTAGATTTTACCGTTCTGCAGATCACAGAGTGAAGATCAAAGAAACAGAAAAACAAAACAAACATCTGGAATTTGTGGGAGAACTGAAAGGAATATGGAACATGAAGAAAACCAATATAAAACCAACAATTGTAGGAACAATGGGAAGAGTTCCAAAAAACTTGAAAAAAAAAAGACTAAGAGAAATTGGAATCGACGGGAAGACTGAGATTATATAACGGACGGTCAGGCTGAAAACGGCCAAAAATATAGAAACTAAGTGAAACAAAAAGATGCAATAAAAAAAAAAACTGGAAAGGCAAAATTGTAATTTGTCTATTCCTCCAACCTTCCCTCCTCACTCAAAAAAAACTGTAAAGTTTAGCATGATTGACATTAAATACTCGAAGGACCAAGGAGGATAGAAAAAAGAGAAAACTCTAACCAGACCTCCACTTGATGAGTGCGAAATCTTATTGTCATCCAAATTCCACTGAAGACCAATGGTCGCTGCCAGCAAGAAATCAATTGTAAGCTGCTGTTGCTATAATGCAAAATCATTTGCAAAGGTTATTAAAGGAAAGGGACAGAAAAATGTTTGTGACCACTACCGTGGGATTATGCTTTTGGAAGCTGCTGGGAAAGTTCTTCCATGCACTGAACAACAGATACCGTTGTATCAAGTGTTTGACACCGTTAACAGGGATACTCTCTGGTTAATCTTAGAGAAAGTAGGGTGTTCTCCAACCTTTGTTAGAATATTCAAAGAAATGCACAGGGACATGAAA
Source organism: Euprymna scolopes (assembly GCF_053919585.1). Classification (NCBI taxonomy): domain Eukaryota; kingdom Metazoa; phylum Mollusca; class Cephalopoda; order Sepiida; family Sepiolidae; genus Euprymna; species Euprymna scolopes. Next base: position 60,369,263 of record NC_136517.1, on the reverse strand, counting down.
GTTCGAGTCTTGTTTAACAGACAATTGGGTGAAGAAATCCCAGTTGACAATGGTGTCAGACAAGGTGATATTCCTGCCCTACTCTTTTCTCTATATATTTTGCTGCTCTACTTGGTCATTCGTTTTGAGGTTGCGATAGAGGTGTCATGTTAAAGTTTTGAACCACAGGTCGCAGTTTTAATCTTAGAAGATTTAATGCCAGAACCAAGCTACATCATGTCTTGGTCAAGGAGTTACTGTATGCAGACGATGCTGTTTTTTGTCGCACACTGAGACTGATATGCAGCATATAATGGATAGCTTTGCTGACTCCTACACTGCCTTTGGTCTGAGAATCAGTCTGCCTAAAACAAAGGTGACGTTCACTCGTGCACCGGGCCAATCATACGTGGAGCCAAACATCATGGTTTGTGGTGCTAGACTGGTTGATTCATTTGTGTACCTTGGTAGTTCTTTGTCAAGGCATGGTTGTCTCGACACTGAAATCCACAGACGAATTCAGAAGGCATCTGTAGCTTTTGGAAGGTTGGAGAAGAGAGTGTGGTCTGATCGTGGCATCACAGACAGGACTAAGATCTGCGTTTACAAGACCTGTGTGCTAATCACACTGTTGCATTCATCGGAGACATGGACATTGCATCAAAGGCACATTAAATGGCTTGAACGATTTCACCAAAAATGCTTGAGATGTATCTTAAACATCAAGTGGCAAGCACAAGTACCCGATACTGAAGTCCTTGTGAGAGACAGTTGCTCTAGAGTTGAGACCTTTGTAATCAGATCTCATGTGTGTTGGATGGACCACTTGGTTCGAATGAAAGATTGTAGGCTGCCAAAGCAAATTTTTTATGGAGAGCTGGAAAATGGCAAGCGCCCTCAACACAAGCCTAGGAAGAGGTTCAGGGACTCTACAAAGAATAATTTGAAAGTCTTACATATCGACATCGACACATCGACACATGGGAAGAACTTACTCTGCAAAGGCTGAAGTGGCGAAAGCTCATACGTGAAAGTTGTGATGCTCTAGAGAAAAGAAACCAGGCCCACAGCAATATGAAGCGAAAGCTTTGCAAAGGTTTAATTGATGGTCTTAACCATGATACACAGAGCTGGAAATGCGACACTTTGAACGAGTACTTTTGTCAAAAGCTAGCTACGTCAACCACCTTAAGTTGCACAAAACTCCTGTTCAGGTCAACTTTGCACCTATTAGTCCGAACCAAACGATCTGATTAACATGCAGCAAAGTTTTCAAGTCTACTGCTGGTTTGAGAAGACATCTGATTGTTCATAGAAATACCCTTCAACCTCCAGAGGAAGTCAACTCAGTGGAAATTGCTCAATTTGTATGTCACATCTGCTTCAAGATGTGAAAATCTGCAGCGGAAGTGCAGAGTCATCTGAGATGGCATGGACGACAAGATTGGGAGAACTCAATGTGACGGCGATCATCTGGAAAAATCCAGCAATCATCATATATATATATATATATATATATATATATATATATATATATATATATATATATATATATATATAGGCAAGACTGTCTAAAGGTTCAAAATAGGAATATCCTCATAAATCTAATAGTGCTTTTTACAAGCAGGTTTCGATTAAATCCGGCAATTCATAGGCATATTAATCTAATTAATTAATTCATAGGCAATTCATAGGCATATTAATCTGCTGTTGATAACCGCTTGTTCAGTACAAACACCTTTTCTAGCATTTAACGCGACGAGTGGTTCACCATTTTACATTTTACATAGCGCTACGTCGAATCTTCCTCTCACTAGTCTTTAAACGATCATTATCAACACCTCTCGACCATGTAAAGAAAAAGAGTTGAAACATAAGCTATACGTTTTTCTTGTCTTAAACAAATTAATTATTTAAGAGATTTACCGTGAGTATTTTTCCTCCTATTTACCTCTGATTTATTGTCTCCAACAAATAAATTTTCTATCATTTTCCTAATTGATATTCTCTTCATTTTTATGGCAATCATTTTTGACGTTTCTCTTCTGAAGAGAATAACACGAAAAGGTCTTTAAGGTATTTTATTACTTTTTCTCATTGTAGTATATTAATCCCCTTTTTATTGATAAATTCTTAAACTAATCCTATATTTCTTCTGTACGAAGAATTTTACCTCATATATATATATATATATATATATATATATATATATATATATATATATATATATACATATATATACACATATATATATATATGTGTATGTGTGTGTGTGTGTGTAATAATGAAATAAAAAAGATGCAGTGTTTACCTGATATAAGCAATAGTATGATGGACTGATGAAGCTGAAACATGTATGCACATATGTTTACAGTTATGTTTATATAAATAACAGAATTTATACTATAATACCTGTTATTGAACACTATTGTATAAACAATGGCGTTTCATTGGATTAACATCTAAGGAATAACAACAAAAACAACAAAATTACTATATATATATATATATATATATGCAGTGATAAGCATAATATATATATATATATATGCAATGATAAGCATTATATATATATATATATATATATGCAGTGATAAGCATTATATATATATATATATATATATATATATGCAATGATAAGCATTATATATATATATATATATATATATATATATATATGCAATGATAAGCATTATATATATATATATATATATATATATGCAGTGATAAGCATAATATATATATATATATATATATATATATATATATATATATATATATATATATATATATACTGTGATATGCATAAGTGTTGGATACAGGTTATTTTCCGTTATAACTCTAATTTATGTTTGCCATTTTGTATGATATTTTGTAAGTAATATCGCGTAAATTTGTTTTATTTGTATGTGGAAAGAATTGAATCCATTTTTTTATCCAAGTTCAAAATTACCCTATGCAAAAGTATTGGATACATCCATTTAATATTTTGTTGTGTCGCCTCTGTTTTGTTTCACTGCTTCCAGTTATTTCCTATAGTTCACCATAAGTTTTTCACACTGATCCACGACTTTACTACATTCTTCACACTGATCCACGATTTTACCCCATTCTTCCTTGCATAATTCTTCTGATTGCTTAATATTTTGTGAATTCAGCTTGTGAACTTTAAGATTTAAAGTATTACACAAATTCTTAATTGGATTCAAGTCAGGAGATTGACTTATCCACTTAAGAGTATTAATATCATCATTTTGAAACCATTCATTTGTAAGTTTTGCAGTATGTTTGAGATTATTGTTGTGTTGAAGCATAAAATTTCGACCATATCCGGGGATGGTATTATGCTTGTTGAAGGCAGTGCCATTTTATCACCAAACACTTGTTGCTCTGTTTCACCCGAATAATTCAACTTCCGTTTCATCCACCCAGATTATTTTTTTTTTACTTAAACTGCATACCTTTCTTTTCATATGTTTCAACAAACTTTAATCGGTCTTTGATATGTTTGGTTTTCAGTAAAGCCACTGTTCTTGGTGATCTTGAATGAAAACCTGCACGATATAGAGTTCATTATCAGGTAAATAAGGATTAAAGAAAGGGAAAAACGAGAAGAAACATTCTTCTTCTTCTTCTTCTTCTTCTTCTTCTTCTTCTTCTTCTTCTTCTTCTTCTTATTCTTCTTATTCTTCTTATTATTAATATTATTATTATTTGTTATGTTTGCAAATAACGTATAAGGCAATACAAATGAAGACTCAACAAACAAAGGTAGATCAACAATAAGTGTATTATGAAAAGTATATTTACAGTATATTTACATAATGGTTGTCAGGTGAGAGAGTCTTGGCTGGAGAACATATCTGCTCTCGGCTCGGCCTTCGGTGGCTTCTAGTTAACACATACTCAGACTAACTGAGTCTTGTTATTTATGTGTAATATTATCCACATATGTAAATGAGTGGGTGCCACCACAACATTATTATTATTATTATTATTATTATTATTATTATTATTATTATTATTATTATTATTATTATTAGGAGCTTTCACACAGGTCATCAAAGATCTCTCCTTGATAACAACCTGTGGTGTTCCGTGGAAGTTGAGTGACAGCAAGTCTCCCCAGGTTTCCAGTACTCTCCACCTCTTTCGATAACATTTGCATTATCGCAACAGCCGCTTACCATTGATTTCTCAGTAGTAGCGGCCATTGATCTTCACTGGAATTTGAGTGGCAATAAGCCTCCCCAAGGTCCCAGTTCTCTTCGCACTTATCCAGGGAGATCTGGTCAGTGCTCACTACTCAGTCTTTTCTTTCTTTTTGACCACTTTGCCTCGCTCTTTTTTTGGAGGGGGCGGTGATGTGGTAATGAGGGATGGGGGTGGGGTTAGAGAACTCATGGAAATGTTCTTGATTCCATGTAGCGCTTCACGTTTGCCTCTGCAGCAGTTTGTCTGACCGTGCATGTGACTCATATGTGTTAGTTTCCACATTCAATGGTTTTCCTTAATATTTTAGCTGTTTTCATTATAGATATTCGTTGTATTTTTCCAGTCGTTCCTCTGATTCCAATTTTTCCCATTCTTTTTTCCAAGTTTTTCAGGATTGTTTCTAGTGCTCCTAATATTATAGGTATTATTTGGATTTTTTTCATCATCCATATCCCTTTCAGCTCTGTGTATTCGCTCCATTTTTCCTTTTATTTAATATTCACCCAGTGGTCAGCTGGAACAATAAAGTCTACGATTTGACAGGACATTTTTCTCTTGTTAATTATTACAACATCCGTTCTTCCTGCTTGGATTGGTTTATCAGTTTGTATGTACAAGACCCATAGGATTTTGTGATTCTCATTTTGAATTACTGTTGCTGGCTTATGTTTGTACCATTTATTTGTGCATTCAAGATGTAGTTGTTTGCATAATTCCCAGTGTACTGCCTTACCCACTTGGTCGTGTCTGTTCTTATATTCCTTTTGAGTCAGTTTGCTGCATTCACTTACGATATGGTTTATCGTTTCGTCTCTTTGTCCACAGAGTCTGCATTTACTATTTTCTTGTGTTGATTATTATTATTATTATTATTATTATTATTATTATTATTATTATTATTATTACCAATAATATTATTTATATATCATATATGTCTTTATTAATTGATATTATTTTATTACTAGTAATAATATTTTATATATATATCATGTATGTCTTTATTAATTGATATTATTATTATTCCTATTTACTTTGCCTCCCCAAGGGACAGAGTTAGACACCAGGGTCGTTTTTTAATGTGGAAAAAAGGAACAAAAATAAAAATTGTCTCAGTCGTGAAGGATTTCTCATCCACTGACAGAGAACAAGAAATTGAAGTGTAGCATCTGAAAAACAGATACTACATTTTGATCTTGGGCTGAAGGTCAAAATTATTATTATTATTATTATTATTATTATTATTATTATTATTATTATTATTACGCCAATAATTATAGACCAATTACATGTCTGCCATTGATGTGAAAACTGTTGACTGGAATATTTGTGGAGAAAATTTATGAACATTTTCAA
>NC_136517.1:60348716-60358716 GCF_053919585.1 Euprymna scolopes | reverse complement strand
TCTAAAATTTCAAGTGTCTAGACCCAAAATTCTCGGAGGAGTTTGGTAGAGTTCTTAAAGGTCAAATCGTTGAAATTTGACCCCTTAACAGCCAAATTTCTGGCTGACACCCGTCACATCGATTTTCCCAAATCTCAGTACCCGGTATTTCAAATTTCGAGTGTATAGACTAAAAATTGACAGAGTTATTGCGTAGGGAAATGTACACAGACAGACACACAGACAGACACGTTCACTTTTATATATATATATATATATATATATATATATATATATATATATATATATGAGACATTGTGTGTGTCTGTGTGCGCAGAATGTTCTCTACCAAACTACTTTGTCAATTTCTGGTCTACAAACTTGAAACTTTATATATAGGATAATCGAGCATATGGAACGAATTCGATTTGGCCTTTAGTCGGTAAACGTTGCTGATGAGGGATCAAAATTGAAAAAATGGTAACATTACAGGCGTAAAGTGACTTAAAGTATTCATCTCATCTATGCATGCGTAAATATACATTTACAGTTTTTGCGTCGACATTGGTGAGCATATTGCATAAAAATATAATGCTTTAATAATCTGAAAAAAAGTTATAAATAAATCATGGTTATTTGTTTAAGTAATAACAATATGCATGAAATAAATTAAAAATCTTTTAAAATACCTGTTCTGTAAACTGTCAAAAACTTTTGCAACGGCGTAAAATTTCAATATTTTGAAATGTTCAGACTATGATCTCTCACGATTCTTAAAGATTAATCAAAACCAATTTGGTAAATTTTTATATTATAAAATATAAGAAATGTAGTAACTGTTACATTTTAATTGAATTTCAACATTTATCTCTTCATAAGTAAATAATATAGGATGCCCCACTAAAAAGTAGCCCCGAAATTGTAGTAGAGAGTGTTACAAGATAAGGGCTGTCCCCTTTTCATGTAAGTAAAAAAATAGGGAATTAGTTAAATGTAAACATGAAATAGGATAGTCAATGATTCGAACTTGCGAAGCTAGACTGGGAATTGAGAATTCCAATCATAAGTTAAAATAAACACAGAATGTTATTATGAATGGAATGTCCAGTAAATTGTTGATTCTGTTAAAATATTTAATAAATACAAATTTGGCTGGAAACTATTCACATTCTTTGAAAGAATGCATAATAAAATATGGGTTACAGAATTAGACAAGTAGGTTAACTTCCTTTGTAAAACAACAAAGAGAACGGGAAATTTCCTGGTCGTCAGAAATGGTTTCAAAAACGTGCAAATCGGGCATGTTGATAACACGTGAGTTATGGTCACGTTGACCAGACATACATGTGATTTCTCAATATAGGAAAGAGTTCGAAGTTAGTTAGGGGGAATCAGATCAGTCAGATCAAAGACGCAGAGAGTTTCAGACTGATTCTCAGTTCGAGTAAAGGTACCCTTTGGAAAGCGAGAGGGTTTAGAAATAACCATGTAGCAACTTTGAATCCCTGAAATATAGAATCATTTCCGACCGGTCGAAGAATAAATGATCATCATGTTTTTTATAACTGCCGTCTTTCTGTGTTCATCATTACAACGAGAAAGGTAACGTGTTTATATAATATGTACAACTGTCAAACGTAAATGTAAAACTATCTCTCAGTCTATCTATCAAGATATTCAAAACTCTCTTCTAGTTGAATTACAGGCTTGGTTCTCTTGTAGTAACATGTACACTGACTATTATATATATACAGAACTGTCTCTCTCTTTATATATACCCTGTTTATGTCTCCAATATGCTATCTCCACAAACATCCTAAGACATATGAACACTCAACACATGAACACTCCTAAGACTGTCTCTATCACTCTAAGACACTTACTAACATGAACAACAACAAATATATAAGTCGTCATCTAAATAACAACAAAGAAACATATTTGGTACTTTTCAAAAATAACACTCAGTACGTAACATATATAAATATTTGGTGAAAGTGACTAGTCCACTCATGCAAGGGTGGGTTTGAAAAAAGAAACTTCGGTTACCACGGGTACACAACGTAAGGGTTCATTACAACTAGACGATTTACACATACGCAGTATTAAAGAAAAATAATAATAAAAAAATGAACACACATACACACAATGGGACAAAAGTATACAAGAAAAGGAGAAAAAAGGCCGCAAAAGAATAGTAGTAGAGATGAATGAAAAAAAAAGAAGAAAAAAATTCAACACACAATGAAACAAAAGTATACAAGAAAAATGAAAAAACAAGGCCGATATGCCGCAAAAGAAAACCGTAGTAATGAATGAAAAAAAAATAAACAGGATAAGGATTGGTCTGTGTTGTTAAAAAGCTGAGTGACTTTCAATTATGAAGAGAGAAAGAGAGAGAGAGAGAGAGAGAGAGAGAGAGAGAGAGAGAGAGAGAGAGAGAGAGAGCAACTTCCCAATAAATTGCCTGATGTGTGACTGCTTCTCCCAGGAGAACCATTTTCTGTTGTTGAATGTTCAAATACCATTCCTGGCTCATTAGCACAGGAACTTTCACATGATAAATCCAGTTGATCCCTGTCAAATAGTTTGAAGGTTGCCACCAAATTTATTATATTGCAAAATATAAGGGGGGGGGTAAATATAATAAAACCTGCTAATTATTACCATATTTTGAGGGGTGTGACGTTTTCTATTCATTATCTAATCTATTTAATTAGAGAATATAAGAAACTCATATATATATATATATATATATATATATATATATATATATATATATATATATATATATATATATATATATGCAGCATTTTTTATCCATGGCATATTTCATTAAGTAAGATAGACGTTTCTTGTCTATTTATTCTAAATAATGATAATTAAAAATAAAAAACTTTATAAATTGTTCAAAATTAGATTAATTTATCCCTAACGATGAATCTAGAGCAAAGGTCTTCAATAAGGTATGGCATAAGGGCCTACTTCACAAGATTTCCAGCTACAGTATAACTGGAAATGTTTTCTCAATTATTAAATCATTTCTCTCTGATAGGCTCATAAGAGTAGTCGTTGATGGGCAGAAATCAGAGGCAAACAGTATTAATGCTGGAGTCCCTCAGGGGTCCATGCTGGGTCCAACTCTCTTCCTGATCTACATCAATGATCTTCTAAAACACATACTTAAATCATTCATTGTCATTTATGCTGCTGACACGACCATCTATGGCAACACATCAAAGGCCGTAAATGACAAAGTTCTCTCATTCTCTCTCCTCTGATCTTGAGTGCGTAGTACAGTGGGGAAAGAGGTGGCTGGTTACTTTTAATGCATCCAAAACCAAGCTCTAATCCCCATCTGACATCAATTGAAATGGATAGATTTCATCTTGGGGAGGCTCCATGTTGTGACAAGTTTCTGGGTTTGACTTTTACTCCTGATCTGAAATGGAACACGTACTTCAAGTCTGTTACCAAGGTCGCTGGGAAGATAATAGGATCCTTCTACCACCCCAGAAGATATCTCACAACTGATGCAATTCTGTATCTATATGAAAGACAAGTATGTCCAAGGATGGAGTACTGCTGCCACATCTGGGCAGGAGTTGCTAAAAACAGCCTATCCTGCCTTGACAGAGTACAAAATAGACTTCGTGGTTTAGTGGGGGATGCATTTTCTCTTCCCTACAACCTCTCTCCCACAGAAGAGACGTTGCGAGCCTGTCTTTGTTTTATCGTTACTTCCATGGCAAGTGCTCGTCTGAGCTCTAATCTCTGGTCCCACCTCGCCAATCTTTCACAAAAAACACCCGTCTAGCTGAAACGACTGTCATTAATTTTCTCCACTCTTTATCTGTGCCTAAATCAAAGCGTAGATTCCAAGCTTCTTTCTTAGAAGTGCACAACTGTGGAACTCTCTTCCGTCTGCCTGTTTCCCACCTGACTACAACTTGGATGTCTTCAAGTCCAACATAAACAAATTCTGATAAACAGCCCCCTTAAGTAAGACACTTTATCAAATCTCCAATACTAACGATTACTACGATACTATCCCATTGATTACTGTACATGCAATAACCCTTATCCCCGAGTGGCTTCCGAGCCTTGATAAGTGGTGCCCTCCATGTAAAAAAAAAGAAAAGAATCCTGGAGGATTGGAAAGTATAATAAATATGGTGATTACATCCGCCAGTTTCCATCAGAAGTCAAGACTGTTACTCAAAAGTTGGAAAGGATCGAAAATGGAATTAATAGACATAAAACGTCTATTTTATTTAATGAAACATATATGAAAACGCATGCAGTGGCTCGGCTGTTTTAACAGTGTCAGCGACCATGACTCTCCAAATTGTAGAGCCATGCTGATCTCAAGAAGATGAGTAAAGATGGAAAGACGATAGTTTCCCGTTGATTTCCATCCTGGTGTATCTTCTCCCGTGAGTTAAACGCGACCCTAGATACCAACTTGGAAATTTCTACAATTCAGCACGGTGCATAGAGCATCTAGCTTTCCCAATTGGTAACCCATCTGGTACTGGCCAGGCTCATCGTTGTTTAACTTTGGTGACCTGGTGGGAACTTGTGTGTCAACGTGATTGTGCCGTACACACATGTGTGCGGACACACGCGTGCGCACACACGCACACATACACATACATACATATATATATATATATATATATATATATTTATATATATATATATATATATAATTTTTTAATGCAATTCTGAATTTTTTAGATGAGATGTGAATGCTTGTGTTATGTTGATTGTGCTAACAACAACCAAGATGAGAATAATAGTCCAATTAATCAACATTACACAAGTATAAAATTTTTGGCTAAAAATTATATATTTTTACTTCACAGAATTTTACTATAAATCCTACAATTTATATATATTATTTTGTCAATTTCTACTTTACATCTCTGTTCTTATTATATATATATATATATATATATATATATATATATATATATATATATATATATATATATATATATATATACATAATAAGAACATATATATATATAAATAATAATAAGAACAGAGATATAAAATAGAAATTTACAAACAGTTTTTATTATTCGGCAGAATACGCCAAAGCTGGTAGCTAGGTGGTCCTTAATCTGCAGAGTTTCAAAGAATGCCAATTCTTCTCATCAGAGGAAAAACTGTTAACAAAATAATCAGATAGTCACACTAAATTTTAACATTTTTGTGTATTTGTTGGTTATTGCATGGATTGAAACTAAAACTTTTATGATTTGTATTCACAAAACTTAACAAACATAGGAATATAAATATGGAAAACAGTTCATGCCGACAGTTTATTCAGAGTTCAACATAAGCATAACACACACACACACACACACACACACACACACACACACACACACACACACACACACACACACACATGTTATGTTTATGCAATCATCCGTAAAGGAAGTGTCAGTTACTGCGGGTTGAGAGATTCAAACATAGTTAATAAAGTGAATTTCGATTCTTATGAAACTGTCATAATCAATGGTCATGAGAGTATTCAACAAACAGAAAGTTTTGAATGATGCATGTCTGCTACTTGATAGTTTTTTTTCACGATTGGGTTCAACTTTAATCTCTTACAGGGGCTTTGTATATTATATATATATATATATATATATATATATATATATATTTATATATATATATATATATACTGATTGTATTGTTATAGTTTTCTAGATGTAAGCTTTGCTGTTTATTAAAAAGTGCTCAATACCTAGCAGAGCATAATAATAGTATGTCTATTTATACTAACATTATTATCTGCATATATGAATACACGTTTCTGCTGCAAATTATTTAGAAATGCAGCAAATCCTTACAATCTAAGGTAATACAGGGCGTTTTAAAAGTAATGCCTCCAATTTTTTATTCTGCCAGAATGGATCAGAGGGGATTGAAATTATTGACGCTGGGAGACTCTAAGAAAGCAACCCCTAAATCAGATGAGATTGCAAACTGCATTGTTATGATAACTGAACTTATGCATTCATGACCTGATAGCTTCATCACTCTGTTGCAAATATTGACGGTGTGAGACTCTAAGAAAGCAACCTCTGACATGGACGTGAGTTAGAAGCAGAGATGCATCATTGAATGCCTGTCAAAAGCGCATTGAGAATGGTGATGACTATGTAGAAAAATAAATTCCGTAGCACAAAAGTTCGCTCGTTGTAGTAGCACCACTCCTGTGTTTTTTGAGTTAAAAAAAATAGGAGGCCTTACTTTTGGAATGACCCTTGTATGACAAATTGTGCTCCGCATGCCAATGCACAGCCATCGGCCATAGCTGGAAAAAGGTGCATTGAAAATGATGATGACTATGTAGAAAAATAAATTCTGGGGCACAAAATATCTCTCGTTTTAATGGTACCACTTCCGTCTTCGGAGCTCTTAAATTTTTGCAGTTAAAAAAATAGGAGGCTTTACTTTTGCAACTACCTTCGTATGTATCTAATTTGTTGTTGATAATTTAAATAAATTGCTTGTGACACCAGTCCCGTTACTTTTCAGACGCTCCTTTCATATTGCCAGTTAAGATCAACCTCTTGATTTCTTCTCACTTTTCGCCTACATCACTTCTGCATGATTGCTAATATGTACCAAGTAATATATCACTAGCCAACTTCTCCACTCTAATATTTTAAAGTATTACCCTGAAACAGAAAATAATTATTTTGTTAAAGAATCAAAATATATTGTGACAATATGCCCGTTATTTTTCAGACGCACTTTCGACAATTAATTGTACAACTTGTGTTATTTTATGCAAACGTGTATTTTTATAATCGATATATTTTGGGGCAAATTATTGCCAAAGCTACAATGTTTTTATTTGGTTGCATTAAAAAAAAAGCAAAAATAGGCAAAGGATAAAAAATTTAAATAAACTAAAAATCGTACAAGTTCTTAAATTTAGTCCCGTTACTTTTCAAACAAATCTATATATATAAAAGCGAAAATGTATGTATGTATGTATGTATGTATGTATGTTTGTGTGTCTGCTAAAAACTTTCGACAGACACAACAAAAATTCACAAACTCATATGAAAGCCCCACCTTCCGGACGACAAATATCGAAAAATTGGCCTAAAGTGACCATCGGAAGTGGGTCGACTGATCGATTTTCTGCAGGGGGGGGGGGTAAAAAAAAAAAGTGACATTTTAATGTTAAACATTACATATTTTTAAATCGATTTATAACTGCCCCCCAAAAAATACGGCCGCCAACTCTTCTACATAAAGTTTTTTGGGTCAACGTATTTAAAACCCGCTGAGTCATGTCACGTGATCTTGACGTCAGCAACCTCTAATGGCGGTCTTAATTTACAATTTAAAAATGTTATTATCGGTAAAAAAAAAAATTAATTAAAGCTAAACTATGAACTTCTACGCTATGGCAACGTTACCAAAGTTATTACCACATTCAAAATAGGTAGATACGATAGTTAAACGAAAAATAAAGTAAATAAAAAGTGAAGTAAAAAAAATACGCTTACAAAAAATATTAACGATCAAAGTTAAATAAAAACAGCTAGACGCCATTTTCCAGTCTTTAGAGTAAAGCAGACGAAGTGTGTGTGTGTGTGTGTGTGTGTGTGTGTGAGAGAGAGAGAGAGAGAGAGAGAGAGAGAGAGTGAGAGTGAGGAGTGAGAGAGAGAGTGAGAGAGATGTCTAGACAGATTCGACAGGGGGGAGGGTCAACAACGCATGCGTCAGATGACGTCATGACGTCGTGACCTGATTTACTTTAAATAGTTGATAAACCGAACAAACTTTATATACGCCGCATTAGCGCAGGTAGTTAAGACCTTGGTTCATTATCTAAACGTTTTGGGTTCGAATCGTGGTGTGAGATGGGTTTTTTTTCGATTTTTTAAATTTAAATATTGAACCCTGTATTATTTAAGCCATTCTTCACGTTATTTGTTTTGTGTTTTACCCCCCCCCCCGCTTAATAAAAACGTTGTTTTCTTTTCTTACTTCGCTTATAACAATGCTTACATCGCCATCGTCATCGTCGTCGTAACGCCCGACGACTTTCAAACATCTTTCACTTCTGGCTGGCCGATTTTATTTTCAAACTTCGCCTCAGGGGTTCGGCTTCGATCCTACCCCCCCTCCCACGGCTTCTTTTTTATTTAACACCACACACCCCTACAAACACCCGGGCAACGCCGGGTACCACTCGCTAGTTAAATATATTTCTGAATGAACAAAGACCATTTCTTACTATTTGAAGAGACACAACTATCTACTGATTCAGAAAGTACATAACTCTTGACATAATGTTTTATCTGGACAAGAGTCACATCCGGGGAGGTGCCGCTCGGAGTACTATATACTGTTTTGACACAATACAGAATTTACTTTGAAATCTAGTGGGAATGATCTCTCTTTTTTCCTACAGAAGAGACGTTGTTAGCTCCTGTGTAGTCTATTGTTATTTCCATAGCATGTGCCCAACAGAATCCCAATCTTTGTTTCCTCCACCCTGTAAAACGGTCACAACAAAAACTCGTCTAGTTGCAACCACTGTAATAACTTGTTTCTTCCGCTGTGCACTTTAAGTACGGAATGGTACGATCATGAACAAAGTTCACTCCCAACAACTTCCAATCGGTGCCAGCTTACTACAACATGGCCATTATTAACCCAATGTTAACAAATTTTTGTCGAGCTTCTCACTTAAATATTTAAATTCTGATCATTAAATTTCTCATTTTCAATGCTTTCAATAGTGCTGTTTATGGTCAACTAATAATCTCATTAACTCTCATCCTCCAGTGGCTTTTGGACATTCATAAGTTATGACTAGAGCTAGGACAACAGAATATTCTTTTCATTGGTACCACAGATGTTTTTATATAGAGTGATGTGCTTCTCGGTTGATTAACTGTGCCCAACTTTATCGAATATATACTCTAGATTGAAAACAATGAAAAGAATATTCTATTGTCCTAGTCCTAGTTATGACTAATTCTCTCTCTCTCTCTCTCTCTCTCTCTCTCTCTCTCTCTCTCTCTCTCTATATATATATATATATATATATATATATATCCATTCATGTGTAATCACCTTTTTCTTCACCATATTCCCTCTGCTTCACTTTTTTTGTTTTCAAGTAAGATCTTTGACTTGTTTCATCAAATACTTTTGCATGCAAAATCCAATCCCGCATTTTGCTAATTCCTACCCTCTGATGAGAAGGAAAGTATTTCTTCGAAACTCCGCGGATTAAGGACTATCCACTTATCTAGTGTTTCCTTTTCAGATCAAATATGTTTTTAACTCATTTCAAAGTATTTTTTAACGTTTTATTAACTGTTTGCTCGTATATATATATATATATATATATATATATATACATATATATATATACATATATATATACATACATATATATATATACATATATATATATATATATATATATATATATATATATATATATATATATAAACAGTGTATTTTCCATGCTGTGTAACATAAGTGATTTTTATTTTTTGTATAATTTTCTACAAGCTCAAAGGGATTGTTTGTATGATCAGTCCCATTACTTTTCAGACAAACCTTGCATGTGCCAGTTACCGCCTGAGAGATAAACATACGGAGAACATCGTCAAACTCTAACCCTGACCCTAACCTCAAGAGGCCGACAATTCTCCATCACCCCAATAAACAGCTAACACGAGTCCAGCTTAGAAGAAAATCTCGCCATTATTAGAAGCCTTTTTATTTTTGCTATCATAATAACCAGCATCCTATACATCGGAACTGCTTTTGCCCGAGAAGATAAGTGCCGCAGCTGTAATTGTTACGCTATCTATAAATCGTCCCCCCCCCTAGAAGAACCATAGTGACACACAGACACACTGGATGCGCCCTTTGTAGAGTTAGACGAGCAAACGTACACACTCATGCGTCTTCTCGCATGCAAAGAAGAGATGCGCACCAGCTGTTCTCCGTACAT
>NC_136517.1:60341216-60343716 GCF_053919585.1 Euprymna scolopes | reverse complement strand
TTATTAAATAAATCGTGCCAATAATTTTGAACAAGGGTTTTTTGCAATTATGTTTGTTGTTCCTTTGTTATTTATTTTTTCTAAAATCCGATTGCTGCATCGGAAAGGCCAGTTAAAAATACATAATATACTTTGTTATTTTCTTTAATTTAATCCCTTTTTTAGAATTTATTAGACAAAATTTAACTTTTATTTTACCGTGCCAATAAATATGATCATCACTGTATATATATATATATATATATATATATATATATATATATATATATATATATATATATATATATATATATATATATATATAAGACTAACAGTACAGTTATATTCCAACATCCAAATATTTATTTTTCATGCAAAACAGCTCCTCCAGCGTGTTAAAATTTCAGTACATTTTTTACAGATCCATTCCGTTATACAGAAACAAACGATTATTATGTCAATAATTCTCTATTCGTGCATATACTCTTAAGAAAAGTTATAAATTCTTTGCTTTGTTAGAAAAATTATAAATTCTTTGCTTAGTTAGAAAAAAATGCATGACAATATAATACTGCAAGATGAAAAAAGGAAATATACACGCTTTTATATGTGTATATATATACACGTGTATGTATGTATATATGTATGTATGTATGTATGTATGTATGTATGTATGTATGTATGTACGTATGATGGATGTATGATGGATGTATGTATGCATACGCGGTTTTATTTTTTATTTTATTTTAGGTCACATTCATCACTTATAACCTTCCGTACATGACACGTTATTTTAATTCTTTTTTCTGACTTTGAATTCAAATTTTATTTTACCATTTATTTTGCTGAATTTTACCATTTATAACCTTCCATACATACGTCATTTGTAATCATTCTTACCTCATTTTCCACTCTAATGCACCAACACAATTCCAAACAGATACATACCTACACCTCCTATTCTTTAATCTCCTTGACTATCAACTCTTTTAGCCAAAAATATGTTATCATAGCCAGAGCTTTATCTTTTAATATTTGATTTTTTTTATCTCTGTAAAATTCTTTTAATTTTTAATTAATTTTTTCTAATGTAATCTTTAAATTTTATTCCAATTTATAATTTCATTTTTAATTAATTTTATTCTATTTTCATGTGTATTTTTATATTAGCTAGTGCCAACAAGATACGGTGTAGTGAAATTGTAGAGCGATTCCGACGCTCACTAAAAACATGGCTCTACTTAATTATCCTCTTTCTTTCTCTAGTTTGTTTTGAACGCTTTCTTAATCACTTCCTAAAGCAAGTAAATTTTCACATGAACATGTCAATTCAATACTTTCAACCAAGGAAAATCGTTTCCAGCCCCAAAAGTAACAAGTTTATGTGAAAGTAATAAGCCGACGCAAAGTTAGAAACTCCCATAAACAAACAGCCAAAAGCTAGACACAGAGACTTCATCAGAAGCCAAGAACATCTCTCAACTACTCCCGTGCCTTCAACCGGAAGTGGCAAGTTGCTACAGAAAATGACTCAATGACTCACCTACCAGCTTTCTTTTATCTTGTGTGCACATTCTTACACATTAATGACAGTCAGGTGAACAGAAACGAATTGCTACTCACGGTTATATACACAGTAACAAGAACAAGGTAAACCAACACACATACACACAATGTTACGCTGGCAAATACTTATATGTATGCTATTTACACACACATATTCACACTATGAACATATTTACATACAAACTTCTAAGCCTGGTGACTACTAACTCAACTTTCTTTACCAAACAATAATTTGCATAAATTAACATTTTCATGATTGAAAGTAATTTTTATATCCTTATCTTTTGTATAACCATGTTTTGTTATAAAATTTTGTGTTTCTCAATTTTGCATTTATAAAACTATTTATGTTTTAGTTAGCACTTGCTAATTGGTGACCCTTTTATTCTTTCAACGTTTCATTTCCATTTTTATATTCATGCACTTCTGTATAAATATTGTTTATTTTCTTCCTTCACTAAAACATAACTTCATCTTTAATATATTAGGTTGGTGCAAATATAATGTTGTCTATTGACGTATATACATCTGATAAAAAACCACATTATTTTTACACCAACCTAATATATTGAATGTTCGGGTGATTCGTGGCAATATCCAAAGACGCTATCTTCGTACAAAATGGCCTCCATCATAACGGCATATCGTATTCGCATCGTTTGTCTATATCCCTACTCTTAGGTTGTGAGGACAATCAGTACCTTCCTTACCGACTGCAGTATTTTTATTTGTTTGTTTATATAAATTAATCATCGTGATTTTTTGTTTAAGTAATAACAATATGCATAAAATAATGATTAAAAATGATCTTTCTACAAATCGGCAAAAACATTTGCACTGACCTGATGCTACTTTTCTCCATGTTCAGCTCTCGAGTTTTATGCATTTGTTTCGTTTGTACACCTTTTTCAGTTTCACCTAAGACTGCAAAATCTATTATTTCACAGCTGTTTTC